>NC_136498.1:2965186-2967686 GCF_053919585.1 Euprymna scolopes | reverse complement strand
TATATATATATATATATATATATATATATATATATATATATATATATATAATCCTAAATTCTCATCATAATATTTCATTATCCTATCTCATCTATTGACCATTTACAATTGGACCTTAAACTGTGATAATCCTTGCCTGAATTATCTGATTAAACACTGGCTTTATTTGTCGCTTAATAAGGAAGAAAAAAAACTACGCTTTCTGCATGAGCACTTAACTATCGTTATCCAATATACTAGCACAAGAATCTACGTTGGGAGTTTTTCAATACATTTTAGTCAAACAATTGAATACCTTTGTGAAAACTAATTTCCTCCCTTCCCTCATTCTTTAAACTTAATCTCGTTGTCTTCAATTATAATACTGCCATCAATATAAGAAGAAATCATGTCTAGTACAGAGTTTTGTTCTTTGATATAACAGAGTTGCTTGTGCTGATTCATCTTTTCCTTTGGTTACACTGCACAAATGAACTGTAACTTCACTTTGGTTTTTAAACTGTAATTCAATTGCAGCATTTCGTTTTTTGAGGAGGAGAAAAATGTAACACCTATTTTGATATATTTCGTCTTGTGTTCAGTCGGTGAATGGGAAATCCTTCTAGACTGAGGCAATATTCATTTTTGTACAACTCCAGAGTTTGATTTTTAAAGGACTAAATACTCCCCGCATTAAAAATTGACTTGTGTACAGGGGGACACAAGGCTAAAAATGAATTTCGAATCTTCTTGAAGATAACGCCTACCAGAAATTTTTCCTAACCTTTTGGCTAAGAATCAAGTATAGTATCTGTTCTTGGTCAGTTTAGATTGAAACAATTTTTATTCTTGTATCAATCTCAAATGCCCCCTTTTGTAGAGCTGGATTTTCCCCGACCATGTCTAACTTTATTCTAGTGAGGAGACAAGTAAAAAGGATCTATTAATAATGTATTAAAATGGCTGACTTGTTCACAACATTGTGACATTTCGCAATTGGAAAGTAATTTCGGAACCTCTGTTGTATGAAAAAGCCAGAGTTTTTTATTATTTTTAAATGTCAAGTACAATATATCACGTGTCTAATGCATTGACTTTACATGCAAATGGAGGCTTTTTATTGGTTAACAAAAAAAGGGTGGTTTTTAAAGGGCCTGCCAATAAAAGAACCTAAACAAATGGTGTATATTGGACTCATGAGAACCTTTGTTTGCAATTTGTGAAATGTTTTATTACTATTAAGCAAACCGATTCTTTCTTAGAACTGCTCATCTGTGGAACATATTACCGCATGGCTACTTCCCAGCTAACTATAGTTTTTGTTGAGTCCTCATAATCAATTTCTATCCACATTCCACCATGATCAATCAACGTTTTTGTTACTGGCCACTTAACACTTGTTAATCTTTATCCTTGAGTGACTTTTGGGCCGTGATAAGTGGTGACTCTTGTGTGCATATGTGTGTGTGTGTGTATATATATATATATATATATATATATATATATATATATATATATATATATATAAAGAATACCAGCATAGTTACATTCCAAGATCCAAATATTTATTTTTCATGCAAAACAGCTCCTCCAGAATTTTTATTTTTTATTCAATTTTCACCCCAAACAAGGCACAGTGCCACTTTGAAGCAGGGGGCTACTATCAGGGACATAATTTGCAGGGGCATTATGAAGGGAGATGAGTAGAAAGATGTTTGTTCACATTACACTTGAACTTCTGCATGTCAGTACAGTTGGGAAAGCAGAATCCCGGAAAGGAGTTCCAAAGACTTACAGTTCTGGGGAAGAAACTATTGGAGTAAAAGGCTTTCTAACACATAGGGATCTCTACTGTAAAGGGGTGGGACTTAGTTGCTTGTCGGGTTTGTCGGGGGTAGTTACATTGAGGAGGTAAAAGTGTTTGTAGTTCGTCAGAGCATTCACCATTAAAGTATTTGTAGAACAGGCAGAGGGATGCAACATTTCATCGATGGGACAGAAGCGGTTATTATTATGTCAATAACGTCTCTTTTCAGTGCATGTACTCTTCAGAAAAATATTTAAAACAATTTCTTCTTGTATCATTATATTGTTATGCTTTTTTCTATCTTTTCTAAAGATACACTAAAAATACTGTGCAGACATAATAATAAACGTTTGTTTCTGCATAACTAAATGGATCTGTAAAAAAAAAAAAAATGTAATGAGTTGTAACATGCTGGAGGAGCTGTTTTTTACAAAAAAAATATTTGAATCTTGGAATGTAACTATACAGTTATTCCTTTATATATGCTCTGTTGTTTTATTTAATAGACATTGAGCTTCTAAGCAAAAAGGATTGTTATATACCAAGACTAAAATATAATTGAAAAAAGTTTTACCAAAACATGTATAAGAATGTATATCAAAACATGTATAAGAATGTATATCAAAGATAGCAATAAAAAGACATTCACAGCAAAAGCTCATCTAGCTACAACCACTGTCAATAAATTCTTTTTCTCCCTTTGTGTACTTAGTT
>NC_136498.1:2832686-2960186 GCF_053919585.1 Euprymna scolopes | reverse complement strand
TTTAGGCGAGTAACCAGAATTAGAACAATTGAAACCGTTTTGGGTATCCAAATTGAAATAAGTTGCCTATTTTCCAATGCCAAAACCGATTTATTTCTTAATTTTATTTTAAAAACAAAATCTTCCACTGCTGGTAGTAATAATGAATATTTGTAAAACTGGAATCTGTAGATGACCACCACCAGCCACAAGTGTGCATTTAATATGTGTTTTTACAGTAATTGGGGAAAATAACAACTCTGTAGTTAATGATTTAGAGATTTATAAACAATCAGAATCGGTAATTTAGTTTGGAATCAGTCAAAATATTGGAATCCTCTCCTCACTCGTATATTTATCTATAAAAGTGAGAATGTGTATGAGGAGTTTTTCATCTACAGACTTAAAGTTTCGTCGAGTATTAAATCTGCTAGTATATATATGAATATAATGAAGATTTGCATACGTGAGTGTATGTAACGATAAAAATGTATATTGAATGAGGAGTTTTTCATCTACAGACTTAAAATTTCGTCGAGTATTAAGACGTGGAAAACTTTTAATCCATTTTCATCTGGAAAAAAGGGCTGTTAAGAGGTCAAAATTTAAAAATTGGTGCATGGGAGTCATCAGATTGTTTCATAATTGCACATGCACAACTTCCTTATGTTAAGAATAAGTAGGTTTGAAAACACATTTTAAAGATCGTGTCAAACTGGCCTAATGGATATGGTACTTGACTCACTGTCTTTAGGGTTTGGTTTCGATCTCACTTCGGGTATTTTTTTTTTTTTTTTCCCCATCCTTTTTAAAAAGAATTTAACATTACGTTTAATACCGGGCAACACAGGGTAAATCTGCTAGTATATATATGAATATAATGAAGATTTGCATAAGTGAGTGTATGTAACGATAAAGATGTATATTGAATGACTACAGCAATTCAAATACATTTACTCATCTGTACTGATTTGAGTATGTTAACATTTCTGTAAAGCTGAGGGAGAAGTTTGTTGGAGATCGACATTTTGTAGTAGAGTTGCTGTGTCTTCATTCATCTTGCTGGTCTTGTTTGATAAAAAAAATTTTTTTTTACAATTTAAATTACATCTATTCAAGAGTTTCATCAGCACAAAAGATTATCTGGAAAGACTCGCAGAAATAGGCATCAAGACGGGTTCCGCTGACATATTTACGTACTAAAGAAATGGAATTGAGGTTTATCTCATTTCACAATTCAATTGCGAGAGATTAGAAGGGATCTATAACTTGTCTTAACATTAAAAAACGACCTTGGTGTCTAACTCTACCCTCATGGGGAGGCATTGTAAATAGGAATTTGTCTCAACATGATCTCGAAAGGAACTAATGATAAACTGTCCCGAAATGATGGGGGCAGAAACAGAAAAAGGTCACGCATGTGCAAATCATTCTAATCACCTGACGTATCACTTCGCAAGTGATAACATGCAACTGTGAAAGAAAGTAGATCTTAGTTATGTAACTGTTGAGTTTGTGTGATACAACACCATATCTTCACTTATTTTAAAGCGTCTATTTATTTTGAAACACAAGAAAAAATTTATTGAGATTCACCAAATGATTGCCAAATAGCAGCCATTTTTTTCTTGTTCTAATTTAAGACTCGGCATTACTTGTGTTCCAAAATAAGTAGACGCTTTAAAATAAGTGAAAACACAAAAAACTTATTCAGGTTGATAGAAATTTATCTTGCCTTTGATAACATTTATTTGTTATATATCAGGTTGACAAGAAAGTTCTTACGGTTTTTAACTTTTAAATTCAGACGAACATCCACTGTGAAATAGCTGAATCCACTGTGAAAAATTTCCCCCACTCTATAGCTGTGCCTAAAGCAAAACGCGGATTCCATGAACAAAGCTTCTTTCTTAGAACTGCACGCCTGTGGAACTCTGTTCCGTCTGCCTGCTTCCCACCGGACTACAACTTGGATGTCTTCAAGTCCAATGTTAACAAATTCCTAATGAACCGCCCCCTTAAGTAAACACTTCATCAAATCTCCACACTAACATAATGTACTTGCAATAACCCTTATCCCTGAGTGGCTTCCGGGCCTTGATAAGTGGTTATCACTGTAAAAAAAAAAAAACATATCTCCACTTAAACAAAAATTTATTGATCGAAATAAGCACCATCAGAATCAACACATTTTTACCAGTAGTAATCAGTAGGGGAGAAGTCTGGAGAGTATGGCAGACGAGGCAGTTTCATAGTCCTATTCATTCAACTTCTGCAGGGTCAGTGTAGCAACGTGTGGTCGGGCATTGTCATGGATGAGAATTGGGCCTTTTCTGTTGACTCTGGGTGATGTTGTTGAAGTTTAATGATGCATTTCATCCATTTGTTGAGAGTACTTTTCCGCTGTAATGGTTTCACTTGCATTCAAAAAACTGTAAAAGATGAGACTGGTTGCAGACAACCAAACAGTCAGCATGGCTTTCTTTTGGTGCAATTCTGGCTTCAGGAAGTGTCGTAGAGCTTTGTTGACATCTAACCACTGAGCTGAGCATTGCTGGTTGTCGTAAAACCCCCACTTTTCATTGCAAGTCACAATCTGGTCAAGAAATGGGTCGTTCTTGTTATGTAAAAGAAAGGAAGATGACACTTCATAACTGCATTCTTTTTGGTTGTCGCTCAATTTGTGAGGCACCCATTTATCCAGATAATTCAGAAGCAAGTTCTTAAACAGTTTTGTGCGAATTGGTTTCGATTTAGGCTTTTAATCGATCATTATCAACATTCGATGGCCGACTCTCATCGCCACCACGAAATTTCTTAAACAACCATTGTGCTGTGCGTTCAGTAGTGTTTCCTGGGCCAAATGCTTTGTTCATATAGTGAGCTGTTCAAGCACTTTTCGGCCTAGCTTGAATTGAAATAAGAAAATTGTGTGAATTTATTTTTTCCCCATCTTGTATTCAACGTTCTAAAACAAGACATAATTGTTACAAAACGATTGTAATTTAAACGATTAGATAGAGCGAAAAACGTTCTTTTAAATGATATATAAAGTAAAGGTATTATAACGAAAACTTATTTGAAAATACATCATTTGAAATCGAAATTCCTGAAGAAACTTTTCGTCAACCTAATACAAAAATACTTATAATAAGCTGTGGAGAAAAATATATATAAAAAGAAAAGTAGTCCAGATGTCAGAGGGTTATCCAAATGAATTTGTGTGCGTGTGCTGATTGGCGAGTTCAACAAAGATTCCATAGTAATAAGACTTTTTTTACACAGCAAAAAAGGAATCACCACAAAATAAAAAATTATCCTATCTGAATGATTTTTTTGTTTTTAGGGCAAGAATAGAACAAAGAAAATCTAATCTCCCAAAAGGATTAGCCAACCTATTGAAATGTACTTTAACTTTTTTTTCAATAAGAGCAGGAGGTTGGGTGGGGCTGACATACTTGATCACAAGTAAAATAAGTAAAAACTATGCATGTCAACTTTTCTACTTTAACAGGTTATAAAATTTAATTAAAATTTTGTCAGTTTCTATTTTAACAGGTTTTAAAATTCCATTAAAATTTTAAAAAGGTTTAAAGGCCTCTATTTTAACGTGTTTTAAAATTCAATTAAAATTTTGCGAGTTTCTGCAGCTTGTAATTTGTGGTTAAAATTGAATTTCCACTCTTTTTTTGCCTTCTTTGCATAAAACTTCAATTTTTCAATGTTTTAATTTCAATCTCAAATTTATTCAACAACAAATTATAGTTAATAAAAATGTCCCTTTTCAAACGATGGTCATTCGTTGTAATTGAGAATGACCACACCATCGCTTTCCATATGCAGTTAGCACATATTTGCACGTTAATATCCACATATTCTCCAAATGTATAGAAATTTACATTCATTCGATAGCAAAGAATGAGTAATTAATTGAATGTCCTTTTTCAAAACTAATATGCAAATTTTTCTGAGTTTGTGAAATGAGGATCGATAGTAATCTGTTAATATATTATGATTACTTTTCATTCGTTTATGTTATTTTGATCGACTATTGTTCTCATCTTGAGTGTTATTTGTGTAACATTTTGGTTGGTGTAACCTCTGACCTTCGTCGGACATGCTTGTCACCATCTTGGAAAAAAAAAGAAGAAAAGTTCCTGGTTCCGTAGATGGTTTTGTATTGTTGGAGTTTTTTTTTTTTTTTTTCGCTGTTTCATAAGTGTGAAAAAATTGACAAGGGGAGGAAACTAATACAGTGTGATGGGATTATCACTCAAGATGAGAACAATAGTCCGATGAAAACAAGTTACACAAACAATTTGCCCTCATCTCAAAAATTCAGAATTGTAATACAATTTGTATGATAATCTAATAATAATCTGCAATATATAAATAGGAAATTCCATCAAATGTTGGTTTGACAGGCATAAAAGTTTCAAGCTACTTTCTCGGATCATGACGACGAGGAGGCTCTGATTAAGCCAATTCATTATGATCCCTTAAATGGGGAGGTGATTAATAGACCAAGGCTGCTAAGAATATCTTGTTTGGCAGGACCTATCATTCCACCCATCTCCACTGCAATTAGTTGCAACACAAATTTGTCAGGAAAACCAATGTATTTTGATTGCTTGTGGTTCTTCTGATGTTATGGGAGGAACTGCTCAGAGCACCCTTTTTCTGCTTTGACACGATTCAAAACCGTTTTTCTCTTCTTTACAATCTCTCACACAGAAGAGACCTTGCGAGTCTATCTCTGCTTTTTTTCATGGCAAGTGTTCATCCGAACTTCAATCTATGCTTCCCCTATTTCTATCTGTGCTTGAAACTAAACAAAAACTCTCCGAGCAAAATTACTTTCCTAGAACTGCTTGCCTGTGGAACTCAATACCGTAGAGTTGCTTTCCAGCTGACTACAATATGGTCGTTTTCAAGTCCAATGTAAAGAATTTCTTGTTGAGAGCCATCCTCTTGAATAATCAAATTCTAATGAATTTTTACCATTACTGATCATTGCGATGTCTCACTGGCCACCTGACACTCATTAATGCTTATCCTCGAGTAGCCTTCAGGCTTTAATAAGTGGTGACACCCTTGTAAAAATAAAAATTTGTTAAATGTCTTTTGTTGTGAATTTCCCACAAAATTAATCTGTTTCTACCGGCTTTCCAAACAGAAACGCATGTCCAATATTCTAGGAAAAATCTATATTTTATTTCTCTTTGCCTGTCTGTCTATTTCACTTTTTCTTGGAAACTACCATCCTGATCTGTTTGAAATTTTGTATGGACATTTGTTGTTATAAGATGCAGAAAACTCGGTATTATGGTATCCATTTGGGTGCACAGTTAAGGATGAATAGATTAGTATTTAATGCAAAAAAAATGATTTAACTATATTCAGCCATCAATTTGGTATAATGACCTCATTTTAAGTCAAGAGGTTGTAACTTTTACGTGCTTTTTAAGAGGCTAAATGTTTAGTTTGGTTTTATTATCACACATTGATTTTGCTATAGTTTTCCTTTACTCTCAGATGAGTTAATGTTATCTTAACAAAAACTTGAAAAAGGTTCAGAATATCCTCAAAAGTTATGGAAGAATTCAATATTTTTCGTGTTAAACGGAACATATTTGAACTTTTTAAGAATAAAAAATGTGATGGGGTTGGGGTTCAGGGAACTTCTATCATTACTAACCAGCACAGCATTACCGTTCTCGACCAAAGAAAGAGTTTACCAGGCATGTGTATGCAGTGTGATGATGTATGGATGTGAAACCTGGCCAGTCAGTGTTGAGCACATGGAGAGGAATGACATGAGAATAATATGATGAATGTGTAATATCTGTTTTAAAGACAAGCTTAATTTTGGGGATTTCAGAGGAAGATTTAATTTGGACAGTATAAGGAAATATGTGAATCCAACGAAAACATGGGATAAAAATGGACGTGAGGAATAGACCTAGTCAGAGATAGGTTAGTACAGAAGTCAATTTGTAAAAAAAAAAAAAAACACTCATGATGATGATGATGATGGACTTGACATTGCGCATTATTAAATACGAATGTCTTGCTCAATTTTGAGATGAGGGTTGCTAATTTTTATGTTTCAGATTATTCGAATTACTCTTCTCATCTTGGATGTTCTTATTTACTTGCCTCTCCAGAAGGGCAGAGATAAACACAAGGGCGGTTTTTAATGTGGGGGAAAATCCAGCTCTCCAAAGAGAGACACTTTGGATAGAAACAAAGGTAAAAATTGTCTCAGTCATGAAGGATTTCTCCTCTGTGAAGAATTTGTCCTTCACTGACCGAGGAAAGAAAAGTTGAAGTGTAGCATCAGAACAGATACTACACTATGATCTAGGCTTGAATGGCAAGATGTTATTTGCACAACATTTTGGCTAATGCAACTGTCGACATTCTTCAAGTGCGTCCGTCGAAAACCTGAATCTGTGTGGGATTTCAAAGAGGACCTTTTCTTGACCCACGAACCGACAATGACCTGTGATGATAAAACGGATGCAAGTTCCAAGCATCATCATTCGTTGAACAAAAAGTGCCAAGTTGAAAGTTTGATCCTCAACACAACGGCTAATACGAAGAATGCAATGAGGAATTATGACTTTTACACAGTTATGTCTGACGGAATGAAAACAACCTACCTCTGTGTTACAATTATTTTTCTATCTTATTTTTTTACGGCTTGTCATTTAAAATTTCTAAATGAACGTCTATAACACATCAAGACTAACTCTGCATCATTATCATCATGATGACGATGATGAAATCGAAAGTACTCGATGAAGAAAGAAAGAAAAAAATATTAGAAATACATGGAAATTATATTTTACTAATTTTACCGAAATGCTAAATGGACCTTTAAAAAAATTGAATAATCAAAGTCTCGTCTAAACAATCTGTGTCGCATTTAATAACATTTGTGAGATATATATATATATATATATATATATATATAACATGTACGACATCATCTGTTTTTGTTTTCCTTTCACTTTTCCAATCTCTTTCTCACACACTAACTAAATCTTAATATCAAGCCATTCTGTAACACGTTATCCTATTCCTTAGCCAACATATAAATTAAAAAAAAATAAAATAAAAAAAGATAAAATAAAATTTTAAAAAATTTCAAAGTTAAAGGGAAAATATTAAACCATACCTTAACTCCTTCCAACTAAACTGTTGAAAATATAGCTGCTTCCACTGCATTAACTTTAACTCACCCCCTCCTCCAGTAACAATGAAATAGCAATGTCCCTTAATCACTTTGAGGAGTGTAATTTCTCAGACATAATATTTACATAAAAACCCAGTAACATTAACAACATATGCGAAGTCGCAGAAATTCCTGGATTAGGACCCAGGCACGGGGCAAACCCTTTTGGTGCTGATGGACCCATAGATCTTCCCAGGGTCATCCGTCTAGGAGAAGGAAAACTCTGTAGCTAAACCTAAGGAGAGGGAGGCCCCTCCAGTCTTGGATGACATCCTTCCTAGAGCTGGTGACTTGAACAGATTACTGGTCTGCAAACCTAAACTGCTTAAGGAGTAGATAGGCACTGTCTATCACCCAGCTTCCATACTCCTTCTTTGCCTATTAACCAGGCATAGAGGTTGAAGCATAGGGATTCAACAGAAACTCGGTGGTCGATCTCGTTTTCTGACTAGGACAATGAACGCCGTTTTCCCCCTCTTCCGACACATCCCATCCCCCTCTAAATTGGGCACTTGGGAGTGCTTGAACACCAAAATGCCAGTACAAGTACATTGGGTTGATCATCTTCTGATGGGTTGAGGGTACCGGATTGGCAGTTCCTGGCTGCTGTTCTTTACTGGTAGTATAGGACCCTAACTCTTTGGTAGTGCTTAGAGCGGCTGCTCCATCAACAGTTGAATAATATCGGGATGTTTGTAGTGCCATGTCGCGCATGGAAAGGGACCCTGCACTCATTCCCGGTGGGCTTGCCTGAGGCCATAGTCCTAGTAGATGGAGGGTCAGCTGATGGTCTACTTGTGTTGCATGCCTGGTGTTCTCAAGTGAAACCCTTAAAAAAAAAAAAAATGACAGTACAATCTAAAATTACGCTTAAACTAGGACAAAACTCAAAGAAAATCAAATTGCTTCCTTCCTTGAAGCTTGCATTTACGAACAACTAATTTAAATGATGTTGAAGCATTTCTCTTAAACACCCCGGACAGTCCTGGATATGACCTAAAACTATATCCGATGGTGAGGCCCCACCTTGCGGGCCTTGGGGAGTGTGGAGCCACCTTTTAATTGCCATTGCTCCCAGGTCCACTCTGGTAGTACTTGTTAGGGTCCCAACTATGGGTTAAATAGAATCTAACTTTAAAAAAAAATATACTCCATTAAAAATCGTTCCTCAAAATAACTAGATTCAGCATTAAATAACCTGAAAAAAGTTGATATGCTGTAAAACAAAAACAACCAACCAACCAAACACCCCGGATATTTTAGCACTAAATGAGACTAACCTACACTCCCCCATCCCCTCTAACTACTTTAACATGCCCGAATATCTCCAACTCTGCATAGACATATGCACGGGCTTGGAGTCTATATTTGAAATACCCTCCCCTTGACTAGAGAAAGAAAACTAGAATCGGACGATCCAGCCTTTATGTGCTTTAGACTTAACATGCAACATAGATACAGCACTTTCCCTCAACACTAGCGCACAAGTTCATGTATTTGGAGACTTCAATATCCACCACAACATGTGGCTTGGATTTTCTACTTACAGACGCAGCTGGTAGCACAACACATAGCTTCTCTATATCTCATTCCCTATCACAGATGGTTACGTTTCCCTGACCAGCAAGAACAACAAGCATCACTTTTAGATCTGTTTCTGACTACAGTTCCTGATGATTGTGTTACAAACGCCCACAGCCCACTTGGGAATGCTGATCATAGTGATAATAGTTGAAATCGCCCTAAACTCTAGAACCATTGCTCAAAATGACGAGATATTATAAAAAGTCTGACTGGGAAGCCATCAGGGATCTCATCAAAGACCCCTCATGGCAAAATATCTTTTCACTTCCTGCTGAACAGTGCGCAAATGAGACCACTGAATGGTTCAAAACAGCAATTGAAGCACATGTTCCCATGTGGAAATTTTATAGCAAGCCCCACTCTCCCCAATGGTTTACTTCCACATGTGCAGCTGCCATCATGCAAAGGCCGCATACGTACCGCAGATTTAACCAACATAAATCCAATTCAAGCAGACAGAAGTATATAGAAACCAGAAGTAACTGTAAGAAAGAAATAGCGACAGCTAAGAAATAATTTACTGAAACCACCAAAAAAACGCATCGAAGCACAGAAATTAGGAACCCGTGACTTCTGGAAAATCTACAACAGTGTAGTAAATAATAGGCAATCAACAATTCCCCCACTATCCAACAATCATGAAGTTGTTTGCTCAGCAACCATGAAGGCTACCATGCTTGCCAATCGGTTTGCCTCAAACTCCACACTGGACTCTACTAACCACCCCCTACCAAAATTTCCTGTGCGGACAAACGCCATGCTAGATGATCTGAAAATCACCCCTACTCAGGTGCATGCTATCATAAAAAATCTTGACACTTCAAAAGCATGTGGACCTGATCTCATCCCGGCTGTGCTATTAAAAAAGTGCTCTGTTGAAGTAGCTCCAATCCTCTCCAAACTTTACAACAAATGCCTTAATGAATCTTGCTTTCCTGCCTGCTGGAAAACTGCTTCTGTGGTACCAGTTTTCAAGAATTCTGGCGAAAGAACTGACCCATTAAATTATCGCCCCATTAGCCTCCTCCCACTTTTTGCCAAAATATTTGAGTCCATAATTAACCAAGCTCTAGTCCATCACCTTACAGATGCTAAACTACTGATCGACTAACTATATGGATTTAGACAAGCCCGTTCCACAGCAGACATTCTAACTGTAATCTCCAAGTGTATATACCATTCACTTGACAAAGCAGAGGAAGGGTAGAGCAGTAGCTCTAAATATATCTGAGGCTTTTGACAGTGTATGGCATGAAGGTCTTCTCAGGAAAATCAGATCATATGTTATCACTGGAAGAATACTTAACATAATTAAATCCTTCTTAGATAAGAGAAAAATCCAGGTTGTCCTCGATGGTCGTACATCTAAACAATATGATATGAATGCAGGAGTGCCTTAGGGGTCTATCCTTGGACCTCTATTATTCCTAATATTCATAAATGACCTCCCTGACAAAATTGTCTGTGAGATGGGTATATATGCTGATGACACCACGCTCTATCACAGACGCGACAGGAAAACAAATGAACACATATCTAAAGAAATGGCAGAAACACTAGAAGATGACCTCCAATCTGTAGTGGAATGTGGACAAAAATGGATGGTCACCCTCAATGCTGCTAAGACTAAACTTGTTTCCTTCAATAACTACAAGAAACCTTCTCTACCACCAATAGCAATGGCCAAAGAATCTTTATCTGAAAGCACATTTTTTAAAACTCCTCAGCCTGACGTTCACAGGAATTAGAGTTGGAACAATTACATTGAGAGCATTGCCAGGACCGCTGTGAAAAAGGTAGGCTCTCTCTACCGTGCTAGAAAGCTACTCATGCCAGAAAGTATCCTATACCTCTATAAGACCACCATTCGCCCATGAGTATTGTTGTCATATTTGGGCCGGTGCATGTGCTACTAGTCTCTCACTCCTAGACAAGGTTCAAAAGAGAGTCGCCAACCTAATAGGTCCTGAACTATCATCCAAGTTTCAGCCTCTGTCCCATCGACGAAATGTTGCATCTCTCTGCCTGTTTTACAAGTATTTTAATGGTGAATGTTCTGACGAACTACAAGCACTTATACCTCCTCTACGTAAATACCCCGACAAACCCAACAAACAGCAAAATCCCACTCCTTCATAGTAGAGATCCCTAGATGTAAGAGAGCCTTCTACTTCAGTAGTTTCTTCCCCAGAACCGCTAGACTTCGGAATTCCCTTCCAGGTTCTTGCTTCCCCAACTGTACTGACATGCAGAAGTTCAAGTGTAACATGAACCGATATCTTGTTGCCCAACTCTCCATCTAGTACCCCTGTAGCTTATGTCCCTGATAGTAGCCCCCTACATCAAAGTGGCAATGTGCCTAGTTTGGGGTGAAAATGTAAAAAAAAAAAAAAAATTGTATATATATATCAGGCCACCCGGCATTGCCCGATCGTAAAATACACTTAAATATGATATTTTGATTAATTCAGATTTCGTATTATTATATTATATTGGACCAATATATAGTATTGATTTAAAATTAAAAAAAAAAAAAGACTTATGCGCCACCATTGAGGATCGAAACCAAAACATTTAGCTCAGGATTTACTTTTTCCTTTGCCGTTAATACCTGATCTATGAAGATATGTTTACTGCAAGGCTAAAAATTAAAACATGAACCAATAGCTATTACGTTACGCATGCGTATTCGTAATGATGTCGTTTGACCTTCACCTGGCAAATTTCATTTTTTTTAATTTTCACACTTTGCACCAATTTTCCCCGGCTACAACCTAAATATAAAGTTTCGCATGAGTTTGAATACCTTATATATTATGTTTCATGTTTGTATACCAAAAACTGACAGGAGTTTGGTAGGCAAATTTGTTAAACAAATATATATACTCATACATAAATATATATTGAAAAAGGCATGTGTTTACTATAACGTGTTTATGCAAATATTATGCAAGTATAAATCATGTAGAATATCTGCATGAATATAATTACACGTAATATTTAACTAAAGATGATCATCCCATGAGAAAAAAAAAAAAAACTGATAGGGAATTAATTAAAATAAATGTTTAAAAGAATATGCAAATTAGCTAGATCCTTTGCAGATTAAGGCAATTCTATGACCCATATATAACAAAGTTGTTTTTTTTTTTTTTTCTTCGGGCCGGGATCAAAGGTTTTTTTTTTTTTCTCTCTCCCCGCCCTCGACACAAATGAATTATTGTACCAATTTTATTATCTTTTTTTTGTTTTTACACGTCAATAAAAAATGTTTTAAAAATTGGGAGTTTAGGATGTCCCCCAATATGAAAGGGTGAATGCGGTATTATGGTGAAAGATATTAGCTGGGATAAAATTTTGATTTTGTTTAGTTCTGGAGTGACAATGATGACCAACGACCCCCCCCTTTCGAGTTGGCCATGTGCCTAAGTTTTTTGTTCATTGTTGATTTTCAATGTATTTTTAATATGAATAAAGAATTTAATATCTCAAAGTGTAGTATCTGTTCCGGCTGATACTGCAAGTAAAGGCCATGTGTGGGGGCAACTCCACATATAAGACCTTGGTCAATGTAGGGGCAACCATTCATACCAATTGTCACTATCCAGCTCTCATTTCCCACCCATCGGGAGCTGGTCCCCTTTTCCCTCCCCCTCCCTCTCTCTCCACATTAAAAAACGGCCTTGTGCCTAATTTGCTCAGTGGGGAAGCAAATACTTCTTGGCCTTCGGGTAGTATCTTTATTGCTTTGTTGTAAACTTTTCAGAGTAAATAAAAAATATATAACTCAAAGTGTAGTATCTGTTCTGATACTACACTTAATTAGTCCATGGTTAATGGAGGGGAAACCCTCTATACTGAAACAATTACTATTTTTGGATACTGCCAGAGTGCCCCTTTTTTGCCTTTATTTCAGGGGAGCTTGTTTCCCCCCCCCCCCACATTAAAAACGCCATTGTGTCACATTTGCTTTCGCGGAGAAGCAAATAAATAAATGAATAGAAAAAAAGGGTTTTAATATGAATATCAACACACGCATAAAAAATAATTTATATATAGAATAACAGAATAGCTACATTCTATAGATACAAATGTTCATTTTTTTTTTATGCAAAACAGCTACTCTAGCATAATAACATTCCGGTACATTTTTTTTTACAAATCTGTTTCGTTTTGCAGAAACAAGTAATTATTATTATGTCAATTCCGATTCTTTTCGTGCATATACTTGTCAGGAAAAACTCGAAATGTTTTGCTTAAAAAGAAAAAGCGGCATGACAATTGTCAGAAAAAAAAACACAAAAAAACTATAGTTATTCTTTTATATATGCTCTGTTATTATATTTAATATACATTTTGCTTCTAAGCAAAATGGATTTCTGTACGCAATGAAATATAACTGAAAAAACATATTTTACCAAAAACAAATATATATATATATATATATATATATATATATATATATATATATATATATATATATATATATATATATGAGAGCTCTTTCTTTTTTATTTCTTATTTTATTTTATTTGTTATTTATCTTCTAGTTCGTTTACATATTTTTTCGTTTAATTAAAAAAAAAATATTTTTTCTTTTTTTGGTTGTTAGATGTGCAAGATATTTTTTAATTGATAGTAGGCAGACGATTCTTAAGAACGGTTGTTGCGCATGGCAGCGGCACGCAAGACGAAATTGTTGTTCATTTATGAAGTATTGTTGATATTTGAACATTAGAATTATAAAATCCTACTGCTGTTTCCATCTTCAAATTTCAAATACCTACACTTTTTCGTCATGAACAACAAAAAACCATCATCAATTCCCCTTTCTTTAACATGGCTTCTTTTGATGTGGGGTGAAAAAATTGTCGACATTTTAAATGAATTCGTCTTTACATGCTTTGCATGTGTTTTGTATTTGTTCAAGTTGAATATCACATGACTTTCTCTCTTCGTGTCTTCCATTCCCCCCCCCCCACGTATAAAACATCTGAAGAATTGCAGTAGGTGTTACGGGGGGGGGGGTAATATTGATTGACTTCATCTTGTTATTTCACATAAAATTGCTGATTTGTTTAAACAAGATGAATGGAGCCAAATCATTTCTATCAAATTACGTTTTGACACGAAAATAGTTTTTAACCTGAGCTTTATTCTCGCGTTCTATCTACGTTTTAGAAATTTTGATTTGCGCCATTTTTATTTATTTATATTTTTTTTTAATTTCATTCATTTGTTTTTTGTTTTTTTTTTTGTTATTTTTTTATTTAAAAAAAAAAGATTTCCTGGGCTATATTTAAATATTCATTTTTTACTCTTCAAGAACGATAGTTTTGTTCACTTTATTGTGCAGCCTGCAGCAATCCCCTTTGAAGGATCGCTCCCTATTTTCTTGCCTCTCCATTAGGACAGACACAAGGCCAGTTTTTAATGGAGGAAGGGGGATTCAGCTCCTCCAAAAGGGGCACTTGGATTGGAGCAAAAATAAAAAATTGCCTCAGTCTAGAAGGACCTCTCTTTCATTCCTCGAAGACAAAAGATGAAGTACAGAACAGATACTACACCTTACTAAAAAGCCAAGGAGAGTTAATCTCTTCAGCTTTATCTTTTTGTTTAAAGAAAACAAAAATAACAAAGTAGACGATGATTTGTGTATTTTTGATCGATGTTGATATATTTGCTTAAGAAAATAATCTGAAAGGGTTATATTTTTTTTTAATATTTTTATTTTTTTCAATATATTTCAATTTTTATTTTTTTTATTTAAAAATTTTGTATTTTCTATTAAATTTATTATTTTTTAATTTTTATTATTTATTTATTTTATTGCAATTTTATTTTTTCAAGTTCTTTCAAGTTTTTAATTATTTATTCCTGGTATTCAGTTTGTTTTATGGCATATTATCACGTCCATCACGTATTTTGCACTCCTCTCTACTGACCATTATTTTATTTTTTTTACTATACATTATGTGTTTGTTAAGTCATAAGATGTTGATTTCTAGTTTTATGTTTGTTTTCAGTTTTGCTTTGTAAAAGGAATTAAAGAAACACTCATTCAACTTGAATCATTTATACATTGGATCTTTTCAGTCTTTTTCTTTCTAAATGGAACATGAACAAAGTTTCTTTCCAAGAACTTCCTATCCGTGGAATATGATATAAGGGGTTGCTTCTTGCCTTAATTCGACATGATTGTTTTCAAGTCCAATGGAAACAAATTTTCGTTGAGCTGCCTACTTAATAAAATTCTGACCAATTCTCTTTTTTAATAGCACAGCTGGGATGAGGTCGGGTCCACATGCTTTTGAAGTGTCAAGGTTTTTTATGATAGCATGCACCTGAGCAGGGGTTATTATTAGATCGTCTAGCATGGCGTCTGTCCGCATAGGAAATTTTGGTAGGGGGTGGTTTAGAGGGTCCAATGTGGAGTTTGAGGCAAACCGACTGGCAAGCATGTTAGCCTTCTCGGTTGCTGAGCAAAGAACCTCGTGACTACCTAAAAATGAATCCTTGTCAATTGAAATGAACAAGTCCACTGATAGCGACTATGAAAATTTTAAATGGAATCCTGTACTTGTCATGACATCTACACTAACCCTTTCCATCTCTCTCTACTCTCTCTCTCTCTCTCTCATCTACTTAATATACCTTGCTGAACAAGCATAAAGCAGTCAAAATTTAAAACCTAAAAATTGAAACTCCCCCTTCCTCTCCTTACCCTCCTCCCTCTCTTTTTTCTTTACCATCCTCTCTCCACCTCCCCCTCCCTATATCCATATATCTCCACCCACGCCTACCTGAATCTGCTACCCCCCCACACACAATACAATGTATTTTAACCTTCAAAACTGAAATATTGTTGATAGCCGTCTCCCTCCCTTTATTATCTCCTACCCCCCCACTTTTTTTCATATTTCTTCTAAAACACTTCTTCCAAATACTAACAATCATTTCTGTAAGGTCTGACGAGGCTGTTGGATCGTAAACATGGTCCAACATCCGAAACATATGTAACCAAACAGATAAAACGGTAATAAAAAATAAAACATATATATACATACCTCAAAATTTGGAATTAAATTCAGTAAATTAGAAAAATTATGACAAATGTATTATCTGACAAGGAATACAAAAATTGAAATTTAATCCATGGATTTTCAATAAATGGCTTATCTCATCAGAGGACAATAATCTCCTTTATCTGATGAGGTTGTCTTATAAATATTCATACTAATATTTATATAGACTTTAATTTTACAGTATTATAAAAGTTGGTATCTGAAAGTATTTCAACATTTCAGTGTGTATGTATATATATATATATATATATATATACTGTTTTAACAAAAACCAAGACTTCAAGAAATGGGTTGATAGTAAAAAAAAGTGTATTTCATTGTTAGTTACAATTGTTTCAAGACCATTTGGACAAATTCAAACAATAGGTCGTTTGAAAATTTTCACAAGAACAGCCTTTCTTCAGACTTATTAAATAAAAAACACTTTAACAATAAAACATTAAGGAAAAGAAAATAAGCGGGAACACTTTACCTCTGTCGCATCCTTTGTTATATATATATATATATATATATATATATATATATATATATATGTGTGTGTGTGTGTGCGTGTATAAAAATAAAATAAAAATACTAGCGATGGTTGGCGTTATGTTGTTTTGAAAAAAGAAAAACCGAATGAAATTATGAAATTTTCATTCGGTTTTTCTTTTTTCAAAACAACATATATAATGAAATAAGTACTACAGTTAAGTTTACCAAAATAATCCAAGATGGCAAAACTAAAGTAAATTATAAATATTGAAGAGTTTATATTTATAAAGTTATCTCAACCAGATGTAAAAGCTTGATAAAACCAAATAGGAAATAGAGCGCATAATAAGAACAAGTAGTTAATAAAACATGTTAAAAAACACTTTGAAAAAGAGTTAAAAAACATATTTAATTTTAAAAAAGGAAGCACAAAATAAGTGGATAGTCCTTAATCTGTGGAGTTTTGAAGAAATACTTTCCTTCTCATCAGAGGGTAGAATTTAGCAAAATGTGGGATCGGATTTTGCTTGTAAAAGTATTTGATGAAACTACAAGTAAGTCATAGATCTTATTTGGTAACAAATAGTGAAGGAGAGGGAATATGGTGAAGAAAAAGGTGATTTCACATGAATGGATAGTCTGGTGAAGGGTAAAATATCCAATAACGGTAAAATTCAAAAGAGTTGGTTAAATTTCCATTTCCCCAAGTAAAATCAAAGGGAATCGCGTAATTGGAAGATGGTCCAAAGTAATCCAAAAGGCAGAAATCCGTGGAATAATTCACAAATGGAGGCAAGGAAAAGATGTGCGTAGAAAAAGAATTTAAATCGAGTGTCAAGGCTGATTAAGGAGTATCTACTTATTTTGTGCTTCCTTTTTAAAATTAAATATGTTTTTAACTGTTTTTAAAGTGTTTTTAATATGTTTTACTAGCTACTTGTTCTTATATATATATATATATATAAGTTCAAATATATTGTTAACCTGAACTAAAAAAAAAAACAATATTTGTTCAAAAATGCTCAACACATGCATAGGGCTTATAACTAAATAAAATAAGACTCCTTACAAATTCCTTACAAACTCCTTACAAATTCCTTACAAATTCCTTACAAACTCCTTACAAATTCCTTACAAACTCCTTATAATATTATAATCATTGGTTTTGTTTGGAAAGTAATCAAAAAAAGTGTTCGATTATTTGATAAGAGCATAATATTTACTTATTTAATAATCACAAAAGATCAGATCAAATTAATATGATACTGTCGATTTCAAGCATGTAGTGGCTTCGAAAACAAAAAACTGTTTCATTTGGTTTGTTTATAAAATACACTGGAATTAACAGTACCAGAGGGCTACTTGCCAAAGCACTACAATATCGTCGTTTTACAAGACCAAGTGTTAACAAATTCTTGTTGAAATAAGCGAATTCTACCCACTATTTCAAATCCTCTGAAAAATGTTTCTTTAAAAAAAATTCTGCCCAGTTTCAGCCATCGTTACCAATCATCATGGTGTTGTCTGATAATCTTATTAATCATTATCCTCGAGTAGCTTCTGGGACTTGGTAAGCAGTAACCCATTAGTATTAAACCGACCCAGTTCAGAGCAGTCACCACTGGGCTGTATTTTCGTTTGTTGATAGCATATTTATTCATGTGTGTGTCAGATATAAAAAATCAAAAAGAAACTACGTAGGCTTTCCCATCATTCACAAATTTCCCATGAAAACCTTTGTGTTGCGAATATTCCATGGATTGATATCATTAGTGGAATAACTTATCAGTCATCGCAACGGATTTTTCTCCGCAACAAGAGATGAGAGACGCTCGTTGCATGAATAATTCATGCCTTAAAATGCAGCGATAGTCAAAACAAAGACGATTAGTTTTCAAATCTGTGTGCATGAAATGCTAAAGCTAATAAGTTGTTTCGTGCATCAATTGACCTACATTTCTAGATTGTCGCACACTGGAAAACCATTTCTAGATTGTCGCACACTGGAAAACCATTTCTAGATTGCTTGGTTCATCTTGTTTTTTGGCGTATCAACCCGTTTTAATAAATTAACCATCTAATTTGAAATAATCTTAATTTAATCCGAATTCATCTTTCAAATTGGTTAATTTATGAAAACATATCCATGGTAAACTGTTTTTACATAGCCACAATTCACACATTTATGGAGTATTATTGCCATATTTTGACTTGTGCATCTACAACTAGTTTCCTTTTAGACAGGCTCCAAAAAAAAATAGAGTTTCCAATCTAATAGGTCCCGCATTATCGGCCAGACTTTAACCTCTGTCCCATCACTACAATGTTGCATCCTTGTACCTATTTTACAAGTATTTTAATGGAATGTATTCTGATGAACACTTAGTGCTTGCGTCCACTTGGCGTCCCACCCCTTTTCTGTTGAGGTCAAGAAATGCTTGAGAGACTTCTTTAATACTTCCTCCCTCGAACTGCTAGACTTTGCCATTCTCTCCCTATTTCTTGCTTCCTTGACTGCACTAACCTACAAGTTTAAATGTAATGTGAACAGACATCTCTTTGCTCAAATTCTCTCCATCTCCTGTGAAACACAATCCCAAATAGTAACCCCCTCATGTCCAAAGGACAATATGCCTTGGTTGGAGTGAAAGAGAGTTTAAAAAAAAAAATGGTTTAACTTGTCTGTTTGGCATCATATCAACTCTCATCAGCAGCAGGCTGACATGTGTTGGATGGCTTTTAAAAATTAACTTCTAAAATAAAATATCTGCCCAGGTCTGTATTTATCCCTCTTTAGTCCATCCTTATCACATTATCCATTATTTTCCTTGTTTTTTTTTTTTTCCTGTGAACTTAAGCTGCTACTTCAACTGTTCTACATCTTTTAAGCTACTAGAACAGATGAGGTAGCAGCTCACATTCAGAAGAAAGGCCAAGAAATCTTATTCATTCTTACAATGTGGTTATACCACCCAATTCTACTGCACACATTTTTTAGATTTGTGTTATACATCCATCGTATCATTCTCATCGTATCATTCATTTCATGTGCATGTTATCACATTACGTACACACACAACTGATTGTTGTAATGCTAATAATCGCAAAAAATACCTCAACTTAATTCAGTCGCACCAGCAATACCAATGATATTATCATAACAATAATTAATAATCACAAAAATTACCTCAACTTACTCCATCCACCAGCAATAACAAATGATATTATCCTGATAACAAATGATATTATCATAACAAAACTTGCCATTGAAATATAATTTTTGCACATTTGAGTTCTCATCCATCACCATAGTGTTGCACACAACTTGGTTTTCATATCTCAACCTACCAGCACATTCGCTGCACTTTTGTGCCGATTGCTTACAAGGACCACAAACTAAGCAGAGGATTTTTTTTTCTTGGAATTTTCCTGCACTACAACCACAATCACCACTTCAGTCTTGGTAACATTCACCTTCAAATCTTTACTTTCTAAAGCATTCCTGCAAATTTTTAACACAACCTGTAGCTCTGCCATTGTTTCACAGTATTATTTTTTTAAGAGAAGCACAACTGATGTAATACCAAATTTTCAGACATGTTCCTCCTCCTTCTCATCATCAGCAGCATCCTAAACAGCCCCATAACTAATCACACACTTCATATCATTGATCAATATTAATACTCCTTTGGTGTTCATTATCTTTTGGTTGATAATCTTTATCATTGAGTGGCTCTTGGTCTTGGTAAGTGGTGATTCAACAGTAAATGAAAAATCATTAAATATGACTATTTTTCCGATTTTACAACTAGAAAAAGTTAGATTTTTTTAAAGGCATATATAATCTTCTAATCTTGACAGCAAGAAAACACATTTTACCAGTGACAGTAATGGAACTGAATTTAGTAAAACTGCTCAGACAAATTTCATGACTGGCAAGCAGAATTCTATTTTCAATAAAATTCTTGAATTAACCACTACTTATGCTCTTTGAAATAGTATGAATCCAGGTGTTTCTCTTTCAAAGAATACTAGTAGGATATTAGGGTAGATTAAAACCTCAAGCCTGTATAAGGTGATTATTTTAAGAGAAGCACAACTGATGTAATACCAAATTTTCAGACATGTTCACCATCACCATCATCAGTTTAATGTCTGTTTTACATGCTGGCATATATTAGACAGCTTTTAAAAATCGCTTTCTAGAATAATCTATTTCTGGCTAGGTCTTAACTTATCCATCTCTCTCAACTTCATCCTTATGACTTCCTGCTTTGCTTGATCTTCTCCTGTCAACCAATCTTGTTACCTTAACTCTTCTACATTTACTAATCCAAGAAGTTTCAGCCATTCTTTTAATATAACCATACTACTAATGTCTCCTGTTCTTTATACATTTCCATATGCTGTTCAGATTTAATATTTCTCTGCTGCTCTGTTCTTAAACTCATATTATATATCCATAATATCATTCTCATATCATTTCTCTCATGCACACGTCTTATAGACTCTTCTTTTGGTCAACAGTGGTAATGTTCTGCTTGTTAGTCATGTAACAAGTTCATGCACCATTTTTATGTGTGTTCCAATGATATCACCAAGGCAACAACCTCAATAGTTTTGCCATCCAAATATATTTTCTCTGCATTTGAGTTCTGACTCTACTTCATTGTCTTACACTTTTTGCCACAAAAACTGTCTCAATTTATATTACACTGCACTTCTTGCTTACAGTTGTCAGAAAAAAATTGCACCCACTTCCATTTCTACAAAGTAGGGAATTTTCCTATTTCTGGAGGCTTACCAACACTAAAACCACTGATCATCACTTTAGTATTCTCAAACTTTACTTTCTGTAGCATTTATCGAAGTCTCTAACATAACATGTAAATATTTCATTGTTTCACAGACAGCTACTAAATCAGCATACAGCATCTTTTCCGAACAACCTGTACAAAACTTTATAGGCAACGCTTTTACAACACAAATGAAAATCAACTGACTCAGTCCATAACCCTGATGTATTCTCACTTTAACATTAAAACTCTCAATGTATGTGCTGTTAATTTTAATTCGACTTTGGGTATTTATGTATATTGCTTGAACAATCTTCCACAATCACTCACTTGCCTCTAAGATATCCAAACAAGAAATATATAAATTCATAACTGACAAATGATAATTTAAAAAAATTTTCTCTCAGGAGGATAACAGTTCTAACATCTAAATAACCTATATATAACATTATCTAAAATTTATTATACCCTACATACATTGCTCATCTTTTTAATCTATAAAAAAAAACTCCAAGCATAGATGCTGCTAGGCTACAACTCACACCTTCTCCAACTGAAAATGACAATGTCTTGGCTAGAAAAGTGCTGTGGCAAACGAAATTAAAAAAAAAAAAATGAGATTCTGAACTAATTTTTAGATATTTGTAATGTGACAAAAATAAATATAATAATTAATACACAGCCTACCAAATATCTGAACAACGATGTAGTCCTACTTTTTTTTTATATATATACTCACGTTCACCCTTAATAATACATATACATGCAAAATTGCAGTGATGAGACAGGGGTTGAAACTTAGTTGATAAAGTGGGATCTATTAGATTGGAAAATCTTTTTTGGACCCTATCCAAGAGGGAAGGGCTAGTGGTAGATGCACCAGCCTAGATGTGGCAACAATACTCCATGCATGGGCGAATGGTGGCCTTGTAGATGTACAGGATATTCTCGGGTGTGAGTAGTCTTCTACTCGATAGACGGAACATTTAAACTGTCACTAAATGTGCTGTTAATTCTAACACAACTAAGAATTTCTGTATATTGTTTGAACAACCATCCTCAATCACTCGTTTGCTCCTAGTTTCTGCAAAGCCTACTATGTAATTTTTCTTGGCACTTTGTCAAAAAACTTTCTACAGATCCATAAAAGCAAGATCCAGATTGAAAATGAATTATTCCCCCTTTTATTGATTTTTATTTTTAAGTAATTATTTAAAAATGTTTCATATTAGAAGTCAACGATGTTGGACTAAGTAATTTTTTTAAATAAATTACAGATTAGTACATTATTTTATTGCCAATAACATGGTATAACAATAACAAATGTAAATTTTCAGAAACAGTTTGATTTGTCAGCTTAAATGCAGTTTGGGTCAGACTTTGAAAATCTGACCAGATATGATTTTATGTTAGAAGACTAGTCTCCTAGTGAAAGGAGAATACTCCATATAATAGACCACTGTCAAAAATTTTCCCCACTCTTTAGCTGTGCACAAAACCAAAATGTAGATTCCATGAACAAAGCTTTTGTCTTAGAAGTGCACGCCTGTGGAACTCTCTTCCGTTTGCCTGTTTCCCACCTGACTACAACCTAGATGTCTTCAAGTCCAACATAAACAAATTCTTGATGAGCCGCCCCCTTAAGTAAGATACTTTATCAAATCTCCAATACTAACAATTACTACGGTACTATCCCATTGATTACTGTACACGCAATAACCCTTATCCTTCAGTGGCTTCCGGGCCTTGATAAGTGGTGACTACCTTGTAAAAAAAAAAAAATGTGCGTAGAACATCCATGAACACCTGCTGCCAGAGCTGTTTGAGACTTTCACATCGTTCTAATGAAGTACATTTCTAATTAATATCTCGTTCCATACGTTACCATTTATAACAATTAGCCAAAGTATTTCCCACTTTTGTTCTCCTCGTTATCCGCGGTTCATTATTTTTCTCAGGTCGATGTTTCTTTCTTTTAAGTGGTTTTATCGCAACATTAATTAAATCTGTTGACTGTCCACAATGAATCGTGTCTTTTTAATTCTATTATTTTCCATAATCCAACTGGATAGAAAGCAGTGAACCCTAATGCATTAATCATTTATTAAAGCCACCAGAATATGCGCATTTTTTTTTGTTCCTTCTGCCACCAATCAAAGCTTTCTACCACTTAATTGCGCAAGATTAGGATTATCGGTTAATATTAAAGACAATGTGACTGTTGCTATTGTTATTATCTATATTTCTCTTAGTCTACTCCATTCCATTTATTTATTTTAACTATTAGGTCGATCTGACCGAATTTTGTATAGATTTTTTTATAAGGTGCAGCAAACTAAGTATTATGGTATCCATTCGATGGATTATTACTGATTAGTCACTACAATACCATATTTAATCTAGAAGTTTTCTTAGAAACTATTGGGATGATTTGGCTGACATTTTGTATGGACCTTTATAAGGTGCAGCAAACTAAGTATTATGGTATCTATTTGATGTGCAGTCAGAGATTAATATGGATTAGTATTCAATGCAAAAATGAGCACAAATTTAACTATATTTGACCATCAATTTGGCATAACATGCGAAGTCAGCAGTCTATAACTTTTACCCGTTTTTAACTTTTGCTAAAAAGTCTAGTTTGTTATTAATACAATGAAGAAACAAGCACTAAATCGTCGCCATCCAGCATCT
This sequence comes from Euprymna scolopes, assembly GCF_053919585.1. Taxonomy (NCBI): domain Eukaryota; kingdom Metazoa; phylum Mollusca; class Cephalopoda; order Sepiida; family Sepiolidae; genus Euprymna; species Euprymna scolopes. Next base: position 2,936,334 of record NC_136498.1, on the reverse strand, counting down.
CTTCCATGCAACCTGTACAAAACTCCATGGACATAAATGACAATGTATTTCTGCTTGTCATGACATGTGAATTTAGATTCTTTGGATTACTTTAACTATCGTTCTCGTCTTGAGTTTTATTGGTCCCCCCGATTTATCGGAAAGGGACCTATTTTTTCAGTGGTGTCCGTGCGTCTGTTATTCTGAACGATTGTCAGATAACGATCCATTAGTTTTTCCTGAAATTTTGTGACAAATTGTATTTCATTAACTAGATGTGCACAGTAAAAAAAAAAATTTTTTTTTTGCAAAAATTCCCGTTGCATCCCCAGGGGCTCAAAAGAGGTTAAAAAAAATGCCCCAAAATGGTCAAAAAATTACACGTTATAACTTTTGATCCATCCATTAAATTTTTCTAAAACTTGGCCAAAATGTGTTCTTAATATAAATCCAGTATGTGTGACCCTGGCAAAATACTGATTCACATCCCCGGGGACTCTTAGTGCTAAAAACGCCCCTTTTTGTGGCTCATTTTTCATATTTCTCAACAAAAACTTGATATGTCTGACTATATAGTTGTTTTTCACGGTGGTCAACTCAAATATGCATGTGTTAAGGCCTAAAACTGCATCGTTATCCATTTACACTGGGATTCGGCGTCCCCAGGGGCTCAAAAGAGGTCCAAAATGCCCCGCAATGTCCAAAAATGACACTTTTTGCACGCGCAGCTTGTTTTCACAACGTTTTGGAAAATGTAACCTCCAAAATTCAGAAACGACACACTTTTTTTCTACAAAATTCTTGTAATATTTTATTGTGCAATAATTAAGATTATGGAATAATCCCAAAGATCAGTTTGTACATACATTATCATCCTTCACCCATTTTTTAATGATAGGATTGTTGAATTGCTGAAAATGCAATGTAAAAATAAAATATTTAAATAATTTCATCTGATGTTGCTTTTATATCAAAAATGAAACTTGACTAAAATACTTTTTCTTGGCCTTCGAATTAAGATCAAAGTGTAGTATGTATTTTGCCCAAAGATGGTGCAATAATATTTTTAGGGTCTGTATGGACATGCTGGACATTCATAGAATGGAAATTTCACAAAGTCCAACAAAGATTTTGGAAATAAGATATATTCTGAAACTACATTAACAATGGTGCTTAAATATGTTTTAGTTTGAACAAATGTTACAATAATATTGTGGAGCTAAGATTTGTGCCTAATGTCCATATGATAGAAATATGTCACAAACTTAAAGTATACAACAGATAAAGTATACAACTATGGAATTTCCATAGGTCTCATTAGTTATTATGAATAGCTCCTGCTATTGTTATCATTACGACATAAATTCACGTTGACACACCAGTTCCCATCAGATCACCAAAGTTAAGCAACGTTGAGCCTGGTCAATACTACAATGGGTGACCATTTTGTAATTCCAGGTGTTATATATGCTCTCCGCTAATCTCGGCATTGTTTCCAGTCGTCTAGTACTTTGCTACCGGACTCAAGCAGAGCCAAATCAGGAGAAATGTGGTTTGGGCTTGTGCGACCCTTGCTTCACAGTTACATGCGCAGCTACCCTTACAAGAGTATCCATTGTCTCTTGAGACTGAACAGAGGCATTGTATTTGTACTCAGTAACAGTACTTCCACCAGGTCATCATCAGTGATTATTAATCTATAAATATAGAAGCAAAAATGTATGTATGTGTGTTCGCCTTTTCTGTATGTCTACAAAAGTTTTTTTTCAGAGACGCGGTCGGTCGCTTCACAACTTTAAAAAACTTTTTATATCACATATAAATCGTAATATCTCACACTTAACAACGAAGCTCGCCTGTCTATTTAATTTGCTCGATTTCGGGAAGATAAATATTCAACATTTGTCGCTCGCCGCATGTGGGTTAGTCTTTTTCCTATAACATCTTGGGAAAATAAAAATCCCGTAGTCAAACTTGACCTCATTAACTCATTAAAACGGGCACCTGCCAAATCCAAGTAATTAGATAAATTCAAACGTGTTTCCGTTAGCATCTCGCGGTGGGGCACGTTTTTTTTTTTTCACACTTTAATTTACAACTTTGCCGCAACGGTTCGGGTTCGATCTTCATACTTTTTTTTTAACCCCCCCACCCCTGGAGTTTCCATACACACCTCCAAACACCCGGGCAACGCTAGGTACCCCTCGCTAGTTGTTAATAATGAATACTTCGAATGAGTGCTTTTATGTCAAATTGATAGTTGAATATGGTTAATTTTGTGCCCATTTTTGTATTAACTTCTAATCCCTATTAATCTCTTACTGTGTATCGAATGGATGCCATAATACTTAGTTTGCTGCACCTTATTATAACAAAGGTCCATACAAAATTTCTAACCAATCACTCTAGTAGTTTATGAGAAATAGTGGGACACACAAACTAAAAGAATTATAATATAGATTATATTCATGAAAAATGTTAATAACAGATTTGGATTTCTGACAGAACAGCCATTCTACAAAGAAATTAAATTCAGGTTGCGATGCCTTTTTGGTTCGTCAATAATGATGGCTGTGTTTGCGCTAATCAAATTTACAAATCTGAACGTTTAATCGGATTTTTATATCGATTTTAGTTGAATTTTCTCTACCAATTATTGATGAACTTAGCAACTAAAATGATTTCATTTCTTTAACTTTTTTTAAGAATGATACAATGGATGTGAAATGTGAGTTTTAAAGACTGGCTTAGATCTGACGACCTCAGAGGAAGATTAAATCTAGACAATTTAAAAACAAGTGCAGGAAGATGTGTGGAGACCATGTTGAAAGAATACACGGGAGTTTTTGGGGTTGTAGGTGTAAAACTGTTGAGATAGCAGGAACTGTTCACAGGGAACGCCAATGTAAACATGGAAGAAAGTGATGAGGATGGACTTAAAAGACAGGATAAATAAAGACCTGGCCAGAGATAGGTTAGTTTGAAAGATATTTTTTAAAAGCTGCCTTGCATGTAAAATTGACGATAAAGTTGCATTTCTAAGTTAAACAACAGATTGATTGCACCCAATTGGCTTTTGGACACTTTGACATCGGCAGATCATTGAGCCATTAAGATGACATTTGATCCTTATCATCTCTATTCTTGTAGTTTTCCAAACATCGGCATCAGTGGTGTATGCTTCAAGAAGTGCCAAAGTAAAAAATAGCGGATTTGACCTTTTAATAAAAACGTTCCTTAAAGAGAAACGCGTAATCTGGCTTTAGAAGGCCAAACTGTTGGTTATATGACCGTTTTAAAGGAACATGTCAGTTTCTCTGATCAAATCTCAAATGGCACTATCCATGTTAAACGTAACAGCATCATTGGAAACGCTTCTGCGAAGACTTCAAGTTGAGACATGAAAGGAATAAAAACAAAGGACATCATTGAAGACCTAACTTTGCGTCTCTCATGTTTTGTTACAAATAGTAGGAAGCAGTGGGGAGCTGTAAGTCGGATCAGAATAAGACGCTGTAGAACTGCAGTAAACAAACACAGGTGGAGACAGATAGTCTCCCCAATCTGCCCAAAGTGCAAGGATGCCCCCATCCTCGGACATAAACCACCTGGTCCTACACTGTCGAGACACAGTCGTATAGAGGGCTAACCCATACAATGCTACTGCTACTTCAAAGACTCTGCTTATGTAGACAATTCAATTTTTTTAGAGGAATAAAACTGTAATTTTGTGGCCTCAATGCCAGTCACTGGCTGGATGAAGCGTGGAACTCTGAAGATATGGATTTAAACAGAAGACTGACTTGTACGAGCTGGTAGCTAAGCCCCAATTTTTTGGTATTCAGTCGCTGGAATTAAGAATGCTTGAAGTGTGCTGAAGACTCTGCTCCCGATCGAATTAGATGGATTGCTTTGATGTGAGATTCTGTGAACTTGTTTTGAGTCAGCTCAACACTTCACAAATATGGCCGTTTCATGTTATCTAAGATTGCGGTTTGAAATCATAAATATGCATCTTTTTTTCTTTTCCTCATGATGTTGTGACATGGCATGAACATGTGACTATGGTTCACATATATTAAAAGAGGGAAACGAGTCGTGGTGAGTTAAAGCTATGAGTTGGAAAGTGAATCCTCAGCAGCTTATTAGCCAACTCAGTTACCAGTTGTTGCTACCTGACACGGACGTCTATTATTGTACCTGTTGTATTCCACCAAAACACATGGCACCTATTAATTTTCATGCATTTAAAGTTATGAAGTTTTTGAAGAATAATAAGGAAAAAATGATTTGAGACAAATCTTCATAATAATTATTTCTAAACATGCGATTCTAAAACACTAAGTCTTTGGAAAAATACAAAGTGTTCATAAAAAAATACCCACCACATATTGTATCATTTAATTGTAAGAAATTACTTCCGACAAGCAACAAAATCCCACCCCTATACTCTTGAAGTCACTACATGCTGGAAAGCCTTCTAGTCTAATAGTTTTTTTATTCGGATTGCTAGACTTTGGAATTCCCTTCATGTTTCCTGCTTCTATGGCTGTACTAACTTAAGTTTAAATGTACTTTGAACCGACACCTTGTCAACTCCATACAGTGGCTGTTGAATATGGTCCAAAATATTAGCCCCTTACCTCCAGGTGGCAATATGCCTAGTTTGAGATGAAAAAGAATTAGTTTGATAGAGTGGGGTGGGGTGGGGAGGAATAAAAGGAAAAACGGCAGCAATATTACTGCTATTATTAAAAAACAAAAAAAAACTTTGACAATAAAACGATTTAAAGGGAGATTATTCTGATTGACAAGTCTTCTCTTGATTCATAACAAACGTAATCTGTTTGAGTTGAAGCCTCCTGAAAGACGGCATGAGAGATGAGATTAATCAGTTTTTTCTTGTGTCCAAGTATCTTTGCAAAAAGCTCTGTATGTTGGTCAGCCTGTCACCCTGAAGTTTGAAATAGCATTTTCATAATTAAACATGCAACAGCAAAAAAACAAAACAAAACAAAAAAACCCAGAAAAAACAACTCTTAAAATTTTATTAATATTTAAGTAACATCCAAGATTAAAAACGGTAGTCCGAATGATACAAATTTCTCTTTCTCTCCCTCCCTCTTTCTTTCCTTCTCTCACTTTTCTTTCCTTTTTACCCTCTTTCTTTCCTTCTCTCTCCTTTTCTTTCTCCCTCCCTCTCGCTTCCGTCTCTCTGTCTTATCTCATCTTTTCTCTCTATCCTCCTTTCTCCCCCTCTCCTCATTCCCTTCGCGCAGCCTCCCTTCCATTATCCCTCCTTTTCTATCTCTCTTCATCTCTCTCTTAATCTCTTACTGTCTCTCTCTTACTCTTTCTCTCTCTCTTACTTTCTCTTACTTTCTGTTTTACTTTTTCTTTAACTCTTTCTGTCGCTCACTCTCTCTCTTTCACTGTCTTCCTCTTTTAATCCCTCCCTCTCTTTTCTTTTCCTTTTCTCTAACGCAATTCTTTATTGATTAGATTTAATAGAAGCAAAATTGAACCAAACAAATTGAACAAAAAACGAATTTCTATTGATTTCATCTGTTCAATAAACACACACACACATCACATTCAATAAGTTAATTATTATTAACTATATAACTGGATAGCTTTCATCCTTTTTATACATTTCTAACCTGAAAATGTGTGCATAGCTCATTGGAAATTGCTTGAATGAAGTTATAACAAAACCTCTTACTGCCACCAGGGTAGACATTTTTCTGAAAAAGATGGACAGAAAGACTTGATCTGTCCTTTTCGATTTTTTTCCTCCTTTCTTTCATTGCCTTCAGCTGATCGACATTCAATTAAAAAAAAGAGGAACGAAAGGGAAAGAGAAAGAGATGCGTTTAATAGCGTCATCATTTTCTACTGCTATCACACTCTACTTTGTAAGTTCGAACCTCACCTAAGGCATAATTATTTTTATTCTGATATTTTTTTTTTTACAAAATGAACTCAGACATTTCAAATTAGAATATGAAAGTGTTTTTTTTTTTTTTTGTTTTTCGTTTTTCTGTAATCTACATAATTTATGTAAATTAGAATCTTGGCCAATGTTAGCTAGTTCTACTAGTGATATATATATATATATATATATATATATATATATATATATATATATATATATATATATATATATATACGTTTTATTTTTTATTACCGTTTTATCTGTTCAGTTATATATATATATGCTAACTGCATTTCATAGATTAAGGAAATTAATATAAACCCTTCTATATATTCCTTTATCAAGCAATAAATTCTTAAATCGAATATATGCCTTTATATGTTGTTATTTTAGAATTTCAAATTAAACCACTAAATTTATATATGTGTGTATATATATATATATATATATATATATATATATATATATATATAAAGAATTACTTTTAACACACTACTGTTTCATGCTTATGCGATCATCAGTGTGAGAAGTGATAATTACTGCCTGTCGAGAGATTCAAACCCAGTCACAGTCATCCTTGACTTTGTAGGTTAGCATTCTATCTCTAGGCCACCAGAAATTAATACAAGGATTGAAGGAAATTGAATATCTATGAATGCCAAATCAGTGAGCATAAATAGTAAACAGTTGGAGAGAATTCAATGACAGGTAGTTGGAACATTGCATTTTACGCTTAGGGTGATAGCTTCTTAATTCCCTAATGAGAGCTCAACTTTAATTTCTTAAAGGGGTTTTATAACTATAATATTTTTAAAAATAAATATTAACAATTATTTTTATACCGACACACACACGTATAAGTGATCTTGTTTCTGTGTGTGTGTGTGTGTGTGTGTGTGTGTGTGTGTGTGTGTGTGTGTGTGTGTGTGCGCAGAACGGTTTCTACTAAACTACTCAGGCCAGTTTTGGTCTACAGACTTGAAACTGGATATGTGTATTTGGGTCCGTAAAACTAATTCGATTTGATTTGCAAATATAGATTTATACGTTTAAGTACATTAATTTTTAAAGTTTGGATAAAAATGTGTTTTAGGTCATATGGTAGTGAATACAGCTGCAAAGCTAAATGTTTTGATTTTGATTTAAACTTATGGCATCCAAGTCATTTCTTTGAAATCACTCCTATATATTGGGTACAATATAATAATCAATAGAGAATCGGCTCTATAATAATAAATACAAAACCAGCATCAACTAAAATATATTTAAGCATATTATATGAATGGGCAACGCCAGCGACCTGCTAGTATATATGTAAGAGAGTTGGGCCCAGGATGGACCTCTGAGGGACTCCAGCATTAATACTGTGAGCTTCTGATTTCTGCCCATCAACTTCTACTCTTATGAACCTATCAGAGAGAAATAATATACTTTAGCTGGAGATTTTGTGGAGTAGACCTTTATGTCACACCTTAGATTTAGCAGAACGAAATCCATATTGCATGAGGAGGTTATTTTTGCTGAGGTGGTTGACTATTTCTCTATTTAACATGGATTCCAGCAACTTACTCATGATGCACAGAAGACTGATTGGTCTGTATTGAGAGAGAGATGAGCGATCACCTGAATTTTTGAATATGAGACATACTGATGAGGTTTTCTAGGGTGTTGCGAAGCAATTCTCTCTAAGACAATGCTTAAACAACTTTATAAGTATGGGAGCTAGTTCAGGTTGAAGCTTTTTGAGCACTATAGTAGGAATGCCATCAGGGCTAGTTGCTTTACTGGAATTGAGTTTTTTGATTAGCTTGGCAATATCATGCACAGATATTTTTGTCATATAGCACGTTTGCAGACACAGGAGGAAATGCGGGAGGGGGGGGGCAGCCCTGATCACATAGGGTAGAATTAGCTGAAAAGTTTTTGGCAAAGAGTTTGGCTTTGTCCGATGCTGACGAATTTACCTCCAGCCATTAATGATGGTTGGGATAGAACATGCATTTGTTTGTTATTTGCCAAAACTGATGGGAACCAAGCTGCTGCTCAGCTACTTTGGACTAGATGGACTGAGCAGACAACTCTTTCGCATTCTTTTTTACTCTTTTACAGTCGGGTTGTTGGCAATTCTGTAGGTGGCTTTAGTCTCTGTATGTTAGTATTATGTTGGAAGCAATGGAAATTGTGATTTCTGTGTGCAATGACAGCAGTACATTCTGGAGAGAACCACAGCTGGCTGTTAGGTTTTTCAATTGTTTGGAGGGTATGAAGTGGTCTATACCTACAATTAACCATTCTGTCAGGTCTGATACTAAGGAGGACACGTTCTTTTTAAACATAGAACATAGAGGTAGATCTAAATGTACAAAAGCTATCCCAGTCAGCCATAGAGTATCGATATACTGTATGATGGAGAGGTATGTCGGAGGACTCATTACATTTTGTTGTCAGAAGATCCAAGTGGGGGCAGAATGAAAGATGAATATAACTCAGAGCAAGTTGTGAGAAAAAGGTCTAAGAAACTTGCATACTGATTGTCAGTGTCGAGCACACGGATGGTTCATGAACAATCTGTGTTAGGTCATAAGCAATGGAGAAATCATGACAGAACCTTCTTCTCATCATCTGTTTAAGTGGGCTAACCATTCCACATTGTGAAAATTGAAGTCTCCACAGACGTGAACGTTAACCAAAAGATGAGCAGACAGGATGTGGTCAATTTTCTCAGATATGATCTTAATGATATCTGAGTAACTCTGCTGTTATGAGAGCGATAGAGGGCAAATATAAACACAGTGGAGTGAGCAAGTGCAATCCGAAAGCACATATAGGACAATTTAGGGTCTTCTCTGGAGATGTCTCTACCACACGGAAAGCCATCTTTAATGTATGCACATATTCCATGCCCATGGCGATCTTGGAGGTCAGATTTGGATGTTAAGTTAGAATATCCTTTAATTACAAACTCATCAAGGGAAATTGTCTAATACCAGTTTAATTTAGGAAGAATAGGTCTGTTTTGGTCCCCTGTAATTAGATCTGGAAGGTTGGGTGTAGACCTCTGATCTTGAAAAAGACATGGTAGTGGGGGTCTACGTTGGAATCAGTTCTCACTTTATTTATGTTGTTAATAATCATTTATTTATGACTGAACGAATTACAAGTTCAACCAGGGTGCATTCGCAATTTATTTTTAGTGTGACCCACACTAAAGATTGAACCTTCAACCACAAAAACTGTAATTTACAACTGAATTTTACTAAGTACTTTATCTGCCATGTTGCAAGTTCAACAAAGATTCTTGAAGAACTTCGAAGTTTACTGTGACCGAAACATTGTGCGAATAACAAGTTGAGAAAAGTAGTGAGAATAATCCAAATAATATGGATAGTTGATACGCGATAAAAACCATCGCAAGAAACTGTTTTCCATTTGTTTTTCTTCTCGATCCGATCGTAATAAGCACTTCCTGTGAAATGCATTGTTGATTGTGACCTTCTCATTTGCGCAATTTCTGCTTTATTGTTTAAAGGTTAACAGTCTTTGAACAGAATCATAGCCAATGAGAATACAACAAGTAGATTGCTTTCTTGTCGAAGATGTCATCCTTCGTTTATGATGTTCGTCTATAAGATGCTGGCATTTTGAGAGCATTCATACTCGGTGAAGAAGATGCAGAAAAAGAAAAGGAGATGCAAGCTTGAGAAAAACGAAATTTTATAACAAGACATTTTTGTACAAGAGATTAGAATATAAAAGTTACTTTAAATCATGAAAATATTCATTTATAAAAACGCTTATTTGGTGAAGAAAGATAAGTTAGTAGTCACAATTCAAAATGTTTATAAGGTGAATAATATATGTATGTGAATAGTTGGCAGTGTGACATTGTGTATGTGTTGGTTTAGCTTGTTTTCATTAGTGCGTGTAAGTGAGTAATAATTTTTGGTTGCTTGGCTTTTGCTAGAGTATATGGATGTGTACATGAGATGAAGACGGCTGATACATGAGTTGTTTTTGTCTTTCCCTGGCCAAAGAAACAGGAGTAGGATTGTTCAGTGTACATTCTTGGGGTCCTGTTCAAGACATTGTCTGCAGGTATAATAAGCCGATTTCATGCTGTTCCAGACATTGTCTGCAGGTATAATAAGCCGATTTCATGCTGACAGGTGGATCATAACAAATGAACATCAGCAGTTTCGTTTCTCAGTCTTCCAGCATTTTTCACAAGATTTTGGCGGTTCCCAATAAGGCAGATTTTTGAAGTACTCCAACATTGCAATGGATTCCAATTTTAGTTTTGTAAATAGAAAATTTTTAAAAAAGGAAATTTTATAGCAAAACATTTTTATGCAAGAGATAAGAATATAAGTTATTTTCAATCATGAAAATTGTTCATTTATGCAAACACGTATTTCGTGAAGAAAGTTGAGTTCGTGGTCGCAAAACTAGAAATGCGTAGATCAACACATGGCAGCATGAATTGGAACAAATACATTGAGGATACTGCCAAAACTGCTGCAAAAAAGGTGGACTCCCGCTATCATGCTAGAAAATTACTTGCCCATTAGAACATTTTGTATCTTTACAAAGTCATAATTCTCCCATGCATGGAGTATTGTTGCCACATCTGGGCTGGTGCATCTACCACTTGTGTCTCCCTCTTATGCAAGGTCCAAAAAAAAAATCTCAAATCCAACAGATCCCACACGGTCGATCAGACTCCGACCGTCATCATCCTTTGCCTGTTTTGCCTTTGAATGTACTGATGAACTTGTAGTACTTGTGCCCCCTTGACGTGACTAACCCGGCAAGCAGAAAAATCTAACCCTTCACTGTTGAGATCCCTACGTGCCAGAAAGCCATCTACTCTAATAGTTCCTTCCCTCAAACTGCTAGACTTTGGAATTCTCTCCCTGTTTCCTGCTTCCCTGACTGTACTAACGTGCAAAAGTTTCAACTTAATGTGAAGACATCTCGCTGCTCAACTCCCCCCATAATCACCTGTTAAACATGATCCCAAATATTAGCACCTAACATTCAAGTAGCAATATGCCTTGTTTGGGTTTGGGGCTGCTCAGCCATTTCTTATAAGCTAAAACGTTCTAATCTTAGTGCACTAGTTTTTAACTAATCTTGATAGATAAATAAAATAAGTCTAACTTATTTCTGTTTATACCAGTTAGGGATACGTCCTTGACAATCAGTCCGATATTGACCTTGTTGCTGTCAGGCTGATGTATCGTTCTGTTCAGTCTGAGGTCATTTCTCACAGGCATTACTTTCTCAAAGAGAAAGTATTAGTTTATCGTTAATTGCATAATTTTTTTAAAATTCCTCACTTCATGCTATCCATTTTATACGGTCATTCACGTGACATCAGCAAATGCACACACTCACTTAATGGATTAGTTAGCCGGCAGTTTTTATTCAGCCATAGTGCTCTTTTTTTCTGGGGCCTTGTGTCTAATTTTTCCACTGTGAGGGAGATAAATAAAAACTCGTCATTTCGATAAAAGCTATACATTAGTATATACAGCATTGCCCATATTGTCATCCCCTGGCAATCTAACAAGTGATGAATCTTTCTTAAAAGACTGGAAGAAGGCAATCAATTCGTTAAAACCAGATCAGCGTCTTAAATTGTTGACAACTTAAGTATGTAATGGATTTATTTTAGCGACAGGAGAGAAAAATCCATGAAAAAGAAAAATCCAAGTAGAATAGGTTGTACATTCTTTGAAAAGATTTAATTTCCAAATTTTCAATATTTTTGTTGAGGAAATAGGATTACGTTCTTTTTCGAGTTGAAATATTTCGACTTTCAGCAAAGCTTCAAATATTGGGGAGGGGGTGCGAGAAAGAGAGTGATGAAAATGCGTTTTTCCCTCCTTTCTGGCTTCTTTTTTTTTTGTATAAAGTAAAAATGTTTTTTTTACTTTGTTTTTCAAAAGATGTTTTGTATTTTATTCTTTGCTGCAACCTCTCACAGATATGATGTTGCTAGTCTTAGTCTTTTCCATAAATATTATGTCATGTATTCTTCAGAACTGACTAATCTATTCCCTGCTTCCTTTGTTCCAGCTCGTTCAACTCATTGGTCTAGTGGTCTTCATCAATTCTCTGTTTTGATACATTATTGTAATACAGCTTCCTATTCCAGAAAATTCTTTACAAAAGCTGCAGACTTGTGAAACTCTCTCTGCTGACTGTTTCCCTCCTACCTATAACTTTAGTCTCTTTAAAATGAAAGCAAATCGACATGTTTTGCCTTTTCGATAAGCATCTTTTGTCTGAAGTGTTTTCCATCAAAAACTTGATAAAAATTAATTATAAAATTATAAAATAATGGTCATTATGTTGAACAGGTGAAAGGTATCTGAGGGCTTTTGTTTTTGAAGGGGGGGGCGAGTATTTAAGTAAAAACCAAAATTTCAAAGAAATTTAGGAGGTCTAGTAGTCTTTGATTTCGAATTTGTAATTAACAGACTGAGTTCAAATCCAGTACATTAAAATATGTACTCCTAGAGAGATGAAATAGTATTGGGGACAGGTATGAATCCACAACTTTTTCCATCAGTTAAAAAAACAATACAATTAGGTATTTATAACCAAACTTTATTTTCATCTACATAAATAAAACAATAGATGTCTGCCTTTGTGGATATACTTCACCAATAAACTCTTAAGTACTAATCACATAACACTGAAATAAACAGGAAATAGTAGTCATACACTAAGGCTGGTTTATAACGAGTAAAATCTTTGTACGTGTTATTATTGTATCCAAACAAACATTTATTAACAAGTTGAAGTGCAAATTGGTCATTTCACCCATTTTCATTTTTTTTTTTTTTCAAGCACAAAAAAAATTGAAATAAAAAAGATATAATCAAACATCTATTATCTTAAATAATGCTTGTTTAAATAAAAAAAATCTTAAACACTATTTCACTTTATATCCGTGATATGCAATGCATACATAGTTTCACTATTTACTTCAACAATGCTCAATACGTGAGAAGAGCTTAGTAGTAATCTCTACTATTATATAAAAGTCATTTTGTGTGTGTGTGTGTGCGCGAGTTCCTCATAGGTTCCGAAACGGCTGAGTCTATTAATGTATTGTACAACCGGGCAATGCCGGGCTGCCAGCTAGTATGAAAATAAATGCAATGAAACTTGAATGCATCTTTGTAGCTTACTTATCATAGATACATTTTCATACTAATATATATATTAAATGTGGACGGTTAATCGGAAGTATAAAGATCAAAACTTTTGGTGGTATCAGAATCAGAAAAATTTGCATTTATTTTCCAATGCAAGAAATGGTTCCTTTAATTATCTTTCTAATTTACTTTTATTTTAAAAAAAATCTTCCACTGCTTGTAATAATAATAAATGTTTATTGATTTTAAACTTCCAGTAAAACTAAGATCTATAGATTATCACCTACAAATGTGTTTTTAAGTTTGAGAAAAAATATAGTAGTCGGGGAAATAGCAACTTTGTAGTTAAATATTTAGAGATTTATAAAGAATCGGAATCGGGAATTTAGTACGGAATTGGGACTTGTATCAGAATCAGGAAAAATATCGGAATCGTCCCATAATGATTAAAGTTAAATTCTGTAGATTAAAATATACATAAAAATATATTTAAGTTAAGAATTTATTGTTTGAAACAAGGAATATATGGAGAAGAATTATATTCATTTCCTTAATCCATGGATTTTCAATAATGACTCATATCAGGAAATGAAATGCAATTAGCAAAATAATCATCAATATGTTAAACAGGTGAAAATTATCTGAGAGCTTTTGTTTTTATTTATATATATTTTTTAATCTACAGAAGTTAACTTTAATCATTACACTTATATTTTGCTCTGTTTTTATATATTGAGCTTTACCGTTTTGGCTAGGATCGTCCTGAAATTATTACCTCAATATCTAATAGGACAATTCACTTGATTTCTAATCTGTAACTTATCTCATATATATATATATATATATATATATATATATATATATACTAGCAGAAGTACCCGTCGTTGACTGGGTTCAAAAACAGCCTACAGAAAATGGACTGTGATTGATGAAAGTATGATAGGTTATGAAAAGAAGGGGGTTGTAAAGAGATAGGTTTTGACACGCAAACATTTTACCCTAAGCAAAATATGATAAAAGTAAAGATAATTTTCGCGAAAATATTTTTTTTTATATCAACTTTGTTTCCATTCGTAGCCAAGAGTGACCAACAAAATGATGATTCATTTTTTATTTCCATACTTTGTGGGCCAGGCGCGAATGCAGACCCCACAATTTTTATGAACCACCGTTCTGCCAGATCAAACCTACCCATTCCTGTGTCTCGATACATCTTCTATCATTATATGTAATCAGTTTTTTAAAATAGTCAACCATATAGGAGCCTATTCGTGACTAGACACACACACACACACACACACACACACACACACACACACACACACACACACAGACGTTCAGCTTTATATTATAGGTATATATATATATATATATGTGTATTAGTTATCCACATACAGTTCTGTTTTGCTGTTTCACAGCTCATCAGTGCAGCTAGACGAGCAAATATCTGAAGCCAGGATTGAAACCCGACTGCCCAAACAACAATCAGAGCTTCTAACCGTTGCGCTATTCAACTGCTGCTATGCGGGCAGTGAATAACAATGTTTTGACATTGTCCAAATACCTAAGCTCAATTTGTTTACACAAAAAGCATCACTTAATACGCTAATGGTAATTTGTATATCACTTCCCAATATGCTCAACCCAAGATAGTGTAAAGAATACAGTTGTTGAATAAAATTTGTTTACTCTAACAAACATGATAGATGTAATGGCATAAAATGTTTCGTACCCTTATTCTATGATTTGGATTCTAGTGAGTGCATTCCAAAATGATGACTATATTAGTTTAGGAGTTAATCCTGTGTATACAAATATGTAAACATATACACATATCTAACTTATATATGTTTATGGGAAAATATGTTTCTTCAATTATATTCCACCTTTTGTTTATACGAATCCTTTAATTTATGAAGCTCGATGTAACTACAGAGCATATAACAAATAAATGACTAAAGTTTGTCTTCCAAATTTCAAGATATAATAATTAAATGAATGATTTTGTGCTACAAAATAGGTGCTGTCAAAAAATGTGCATGTCAACTTAAAGAAATAAACGGTAAGATGGTTAACATCTTGAAATTTGGAATATAGACTTTTGTCATTTATTATATACTAGCAGGGGTACCCGGCGTTGCCCGGGTGTTTGTAGGTGTGTGTGGTGTTAAATAAAAAAGAAACCGGGGGGGGGGTAGGATCGAACCCAAAGCCCTGAGGCGAAGTTGGAAAATAAAATTGGCCAGCCAGAATGAGTTAGTGAAAGATGTTTGAAAGTCGTCGAGCGTTACGACGACGATGTAAGCATTGTTATAAGTGAAGTAAGAAAAGAAAACAACGTTTTAATTAAGCGGGGGGGGGGGTAATCAAAACATTAAAAAAAAACACAAAAAAATCTAACGTAAGGCAAACAAACGTTGAAAACAGAAAAACGAACATGTGAAAAATGGCTTAAATGAGCCTGTGTTGATATTAAAATTTAAAAAATCGGTGGATACCCGGGTGTCGCTAAGAATAAGCGAAGTAAAAAAAAAAAAAAAAAAAAAAACAGGAAAACGAACGTTACGTGAAAAATGGCTTAAATAATACAGGGTTCAATATTTAAATTTAAAAAAATCGAAAAAAAAAAAATCTCGCACCACGATTCGAACCCAAAATGTTTAGATAATGAACAAGTGCGTTAACCAACTGCGCTAAAGCGACGGAGATGAAGTTTATTCGGTTTTTCAACTATTTAAAGTAAATCAGGTCATGACGTCATCTGACGCATGCGTAGAATCGGGCATCGTTACGAGAAACCCGTTTTTGTTGACCCCCCCCCCTGTGGAAAATTGTCGATTTCGGGGTGAAAAAGTTAACATTTTTGGCCAATTTTTCGATATTTTTCAAGCTAAGGATGGAGTTTCGATATGATACCGAGTTTGTGAATTTTCGTCGCGTGTGTCGAAAGTTCTTAACAGACACACAAACACACACACATACATACACACAAACAAACATACATACATTTTCGCTTTTATATATATATATATATATATATATATATACACACACACACACACACGCAATGTAAATCGTAGTTAAGTGATTTTTACCATTTTTTTATTTGGTCAAAGAAAGGAAATATTTTCTATCTATTTTGTCGCTTCCATATGAAGTGGTTCGATGCTTTCCTTGCGTGAAGTTATTGTTTGCTGGCAAGCGAGATCTTTTCTCGCACAGCTAATACAACTTGTGTATTATCCGCTAATTCAAGTAGCAATCACTCGAGGCCTTTTTATGTCTAGCAGTACAAGATATTACACTTGAACGACGAGAATGTCTACTTAAATGTATTTACCGATGACAAGATTACTTAACGCTATATGGATGGACACGCATACACAGATTCTTGGAAACCAGCTCACATGGAAAAAAGAGTCAAATAACTTTCTATTCATTTAAGGTCATTTTTTTTCCTTGTTCAGGAGTTAGACGTTTTCTGATATTATGCAAGCTCATCTCTAGTCCTTACCAGTCAGCAGGTCAGCTGCTCCTTTGCACACATCACTCAATTATACTGTTCAGATTTAATCCTCTTTTTGATGTCATCAGATCTAAACTTGTCTTTAACACTCAGATTATGCATCTATTTTATCATCCTCATATCGTTTCTCTTCATGCAACGCATGCCCTCAACTCTCACTGACTAAATTTCACTTCAACTTGGGATGTTCTACAAAAAATGGTCTCCAGTGCTGCATTAAACTATGGTAGACCCGCATAACTGGGTGATTCCTATGTAGAGAAAGACTAATAACTGTGGCAACTTATGTTGCTATACTGCTATGAAATAGAAGTGTGTTGTTTGCCGAGTTAAAACAGTAAATAAAAATAATATAGAACGCGAAAATTCTGTTTTCATCGAACTTTATAGATATATACAAGTGCATGTATACACCTGTGTGTGTGTGTGTGTAGACCCCTACATATATGCACACACACACACACACACATATATATATTTGTAACATCGACTTATCACCTAAAAAGATCTAAAAATCATTAATATTACTTTAGTCCTTTCGTCGTATCTCTCTCTCTCTCTCTCTCTTATATATATATATATATATATATATATATATATATATATATATATAGATCATGTTTTTTCTTCCTTGTTCAAGGATGAGATGTTTTCTGATATTGCAAGCTCACTGTCCAGTCCTTACCAGTCAGCAGGTCAGCTACTCCACTTTTCTGCTGAAACCACTATCAATAATTTTCCCCACTCTTTATCTTTGCCTGCTTTCCAACTGACTACAATATGGTCGTCTTCAAGTCCAATGTAAACAAGTTCTTGATTAGCCGTTCTCCTTAAGTAATCCGATTTGGCAAATTTATACGTCTAACGATTAGCATGATATTGTCCCTTTGACTACTGTACACTCTTAAACCCTTACCCTTAAGTGACCTCTCGGCCTTGATAAGTGGTGATCCATTTGTCAAAAAAATATATGTATATTTTTGTTATATAAAAATTTCCTATGCATATGTGATAGCAATTTTTTTTTATTTAGTAAATCTTGCTGTATGTAAATATCCTCAATTGTCTCATAACGACAGCCTCTAAGGTTTTCCTTGAGCTTAGGGAATAACCAAAAGTCACAGGGAGCAAAGTCTGGACTGTAGGGAGGGTGAGGAACTGTTTTGATGCCATCTTTGTCATAACGTCTTTATTTCTGATCTTCTTTAGTCTGTGATAAGTATGGAGTTGTGGGCTGGTGCATTTGTGGATATCTTCCACATCTACAGTTCCCCATGAATAATCGTGTGTACAGTTCCTCATGAATAATCGGGTGTACAGTTCCCACATTAACATCAAACTGTGCACTTATTGTCTCTATAGATACACAACGGCCCTTATCTATGAAATTCTTTATTTGGCCAATCGACTCTGTTGATCTGACTTCCTTACTCGTCTCACACCTCATCATCCCTCACAGACGCCCTGCCTTTCTTGAAACTCTTATGCCACTCACTCAAAACCTGATGCTTGATTCATTCATGATGGTCCAAAAAGAGTCTGAAGCATTCCATACGTGTTTGTGGCATTTTTTCCCAAGTTTTAAACAAGATTTTATTGCATATCATTCTTCTAAAGTGTCCTCCTCACGTCCAGATTGCATTTTTTAAATTCACTAGCTGTGACAATCAGGCTTTAGTAGGATGTATTCCGATTCCTGCTGTAGCTGTTCATTTAAACCTGAAATCATAAAATTAGTCAATCATCTCATAAGATATATCACAATAATATACTGAATTTTCAATAATCTACAACAATTTTAAATGCCTGTACAAAAAAGTTTGGAAACTTATTTAAGGCACCTTTTTATTTATATATATATATGTATATTTATATATATATATATATATATATATATATATATATATACATTAACTTATCACCATAGAAGATCTAAAAATTAAGATTATTGAAGTTCTTTCTATGTGTGTATGTGTATATATATATATAAGATAATGGCAAGCAATCTACAAAAGATTAATGCAAGCAACAGTAAACGTAATCACTAGTTTTGTCTTCTCTGCGCCAGCCTCTCGAACCAAAGGTTCTCAAGTCCTTCGCCACCCTTACTCAAAGCACGCCTCCATGCTGGTCTATCTTCGGCTAGCTCCTCTCACACATTCACATCGATGCCAAGAGCGATCAGATCCTGTTTGGCCACGTCTCTAAAGCACAGCACCGAGTGACCGCAGCTTCTTGATCCATTTGCCATTTTCGCTGTAGAGGATATCCTTAGGGATACGGCCATCGGGCATTCTATGCAGGTGTCAAAGCCAGCGTGATCGTCGTATCTTGAGTGTCTGGAACAAGGAGCGGCTGCCGACACATCTTAGCACCTCTTCATTGGTGATTCTATCCCACCATTTGATGCCCATGATATGTTGCAAGCATCGGAGATGGTAGACGTTCTGGTGACGAGCATACGTGGTCCAAGTCTCCGCTCCATAAAGTAGGGTACTCAAAACACAGCATTTGTAGATGCGGAATTTTGTGCGAGAAGTGAGGTATTTATTGAATCATGCTCTTTCACGTAGTCGATGGAAAGTAGATGCTGCTCTACCTATGCGTGTTTGTAGCTACTGTTCAATGGATACTCTCTTGTTGATGTTGGATCCAAGATACGCAAAGTTCTCGACAGTCTCTAGTTCGTGGCCATTGATGGTGCGTCACCCTGGTGCATCACAACTGTCTTCTTCACACTGATTACCAGTGCGAACTCTGCACAACCAGTGCTCAATTTGTCAAGCAGCCGCTGAAGTCCACTTGCGGAGTGCGAGACCAATGCAGAATCGTCTGCAAACAGGTATTAGGACTTTTCGAATCTTAGTTTTGGCGCGTAGGCAAGTTAAAAAGTTCTCCATCAGAGCGAATTGAAGGAACACACTCCTCATGATTTCCAAAAGTGTGGTGCTGAAGAACTGAGATGCCAAACAGTGTGGGAGGCAACACACAACCTTGCTTGACTCCACTGCACACGGGGAAGTTGTCAGACATGTCACCCTCGAAGAAGACTGCGGCTGTCATGTTGTCATGGAGCGATCTTATCTTATTGGTGGACAGCCCAATTTTTGTGGGATGGCAAACAGACCATCTCTACTGACCATGTCAAAAGGTTTCGTGAGGTCCACAAATGCGATATGGAGAGGTCTACGTTGTTCTCTGCATTTTTCCTGGATTTGATTTTAATCCGATAACGTGTGTTATTTTGCCTGTCATGCTTTCATCTTTTTTCGTTTAATTGTTATGACCTTTTATTTCTTGTAATAAATAGTTTTACCAGGAATTATTCATAAGTTTTGATTTTGGTTTCGATTCAAGCTGATGCACCCAAGTCATATGGATGTATTTTTTATTTTTTGAAATCACAACTTTATAATATATAAGAATTGCTAGAAAATTGACTGTATAATAATATATACAAAATCTGCATAAATTAAAATATCATATTCGGGCGTCGTTGCTTAGATAAACACTTTTGCAGTTTTAACAAAAGAGCTACACTAATAATATTACATACGAGCTTGTGTACTCGGCATTGCCCGGGTGTTTGTGGGTGTGCGTTGAGCAAAAAAAAAAAAAGTGTAAGCAGACAGGCAGGCTTGAACCCATGACGTGAAAGTGGAAAAGAAAGTGACAGAAAACCTGACGTCGTACCCCTACTTAATGACGCGACAGGAAGTCTGGAATGTTGAAATTAGTCATTCCAACCGATACGATGACTTGCAAAAATGGCGACGCAACAAAAAAACCCGACCCTTGTATAAAAGTGCCGAGTTGAGGATGTGGGAGCTAATGTTTTTAGCCAATTTTTTTATATTTGTCATCGAAAGGACAAGCTTCGTGAAAATTTTGTGAAAATCCGTCAACCCTGCTAAAGGTTTTAGGCAGACATACATACATACATTTAAACAGACAAGTGAGATTTATATAATAGATGAAAGGGTCCGCTGTGGAATTTTCACAGGTTCAGCGAGTATATATAGCAAATATTTTCTTTTTTGTAAATCTTATTATATACTTATGTATGCTGGGTACTTAATGCTTCTTTTTCTATTTTTTTATTTGCTTTGATACCATTTCCAATTCTATGAACTCATTGTACACATTAGGATTCACCTCAACGCTTCTATTATTACAATATCTTTTGAAAGGAGTTTCACAAAGATTGGGTGCATTATAACACAGTCTATGTACTTTTTTATATATAGAATTCTTTTCATTTTATGAAAGTAATATTAAATTGGTAAAAATTTTATTTTGCATATTGTGTTACTAACAAGATGTTTGGGAAGATATAATTATTTATCTGCAGCTATAGTTCATAGAATAATGTTCTAAAGTAATATATATATATATATATATACATATATATATATATATATTCTTATGTTTTTTCCTTATAAATTGTCAATTGTTAAAGTGTTTTTTATTCAATACGTCTGACAAAAGGCTGTTCTTGTGAAAATTTTCAAACGAGATAAGGTTTGAATTTGTCCGAATAGTCTTGAAACAATTGTAACTAACGATGAAATACACAATTTTGTTGCTATCAATCTATTCCTTAATGTCTTGATTTCGTTAAAACAATATATGAATGCTCAATTATGAAATATGATAATTTTGTAGCTTAAAGTTTAAGTCATCTCATTTTGACTTAAAACTTAAAACTTATTGGTATATGAACGATTACCGAATTTTCAATTATATAAACCCAGTAAAATTCGGAATACTATAAATAAGACATATATATATATATATATATATATATATATATATATATATATATATATATATATGGAGGGTCTCTGAAAAGTCATCATCTATTCAACTACTTTAATAATTCCAAAACTATATAACAAAACACATTAAATCAGAATTTTTCCTGCTTGTTACATCATTTATGCCATTTTATTTTAGATTTTCCTAGGTGTTTAAGAGGCTAAAATGGCCCGTTGTGATTACTGACATGCTCACCTGATTTGGTGCCTCCTGTTTTTTTCTGGTAGATTTTCTTAAAAACAAAATGAAATGTTAAAAAAACAAACCCCCCCAAAAAACCCAATCAATTAAAGATATTTATTGAAGAAGAAAGTTTAGAAATAATTTCATAAATGTGATGCAATTATTTGTGTGTCGTTTACAGAAATGTGTTGCAAGTATTATTCATTCGGATGATTGATATTTTTAGTATTGTTCATTACGTGTAAGTTTCAGTTCTTTTTTTTTTTTCCTATAATCAATGATTCGGAATATAAGAAAAAACAGAGAAACAATTTTGTTCTGTTGTTCACCTCGAGCAGGAAATTGAAATCTGACCATCTGGAAGTAAAATTACTTAGAATTTTATAGACAAAAATGTTAAAAACGTAGTGGAAGATTTTGCTTCAAACAAAAATAAAAAAAAAAAGACAAAATAATTATTTTGACATTTTTCCGATTCTAATTTCGATATTTTTTTCTTTTTAATTCTGACATTTTTAGTATATATTGTTCACTGCGTATGAGAAATACATTTTGAAATTTTGGAGGCGGAGGAGAATAATCATATCGAAAGCATTATTAAATCAAATGTTCACCTCAAAAAATGTAGACTTTTTTTTTTTAATTATATTTTCACCTCAAAAAAGGCACAGGAAGCAAGAACCCGAAAGAGAATTCCAAAGTTTAGCAGTTTTTCTTGGGAAGAAACTATTAGAGTAGAAGATTTGTTTGGCATTTGAGGATCTCTGTAAGGGTGGGATTTTGCTGCTTGTCAGGTTTGTTGAGGGTATTTACATCAAGGAGGTGCAAGGGCTTGTACTTTGTCAGAGCATCTACCATTAAAATACTTGTAAAACCATTAAAATACTTGTAGAACCATTAAAATACTTGTAGAACCATTAAAATACTTGTAAAACCATTAAAATACTTGTAAAACAAGCAGAGGGATGCAATATTTCATCAATGGGACAAAGGTTGAACTCCAGCTGACAGTTCAGAACGTATTAGGTTGGCGACTCTTTTGAACCCTGTCTGGGAGTGAGAGACTAGTAGCAAATGCACAAGCTCAAATGTGATAACAATATTCCATACATGGGCGAATGGTGGCCTCATAGAGGTAGAGAGTACTTTCAGGTGTAAGTAACTTTCTAGCCTGGTAGGGAGCCTACCTTTCTCGCAGCAGCCATGGCAATGCTCTCGATGCATCTGTTCCAACTTGTGTTCACTGTGAACGTTAAGCCAAGGAGTTTGCATAAAGTACTTCCAAGTAATGTATCATTAGCCATAGCTATTAGTGGTTGAGAAGGTTTCTTGTTATTAAAGGAAAGAAGCTTAGTCTTGGCAGCATTGAATGTTTACATTAATTTTTGTCCCAATTTCACTACAGACTGGATACCTTAGGGTTTCTACAATTGCCTTGGATGTGTTCATTCGTTTTCCCCTTGTGTCTGTTATAGAGCATGGTGTCGTCAGCAAATATAGCTATCTCAGATTAAGTATTCGTCCAGTAATAACATATGATTTGATTTTCATGAGAAAACCATCGTGCCATACCCTGTCAAAAGCTTTACATATATCTAGAGCTACTGCCCTACCTTCCCCTGCATGTTCAGCGATTACAGTTAGAATATCTGCAGTAGAACAGGCTTGCCTTTATCCATATTATTGGCAGGACAGAAGTTTAGCAGCTGTAAAGTAGTGGACTAGAGCTTGATTAATTATGGACTCAAATATTTTGTCAAAAAGGAGGAGGAGGCTAATGGGGTAATAATTTGATGGGTCAGTTCTTTCACCAGAGTTTTTGTAAACTGGTACCAGAGAAGCAGTTTTCCAGCAGTCAACAAGATTTGTTAAGGCATTTCTTGAAAAGTTTAGAGAGAACTGGAGCAACCACAGCAAAGCATTTTTTGTAATAGTACAACCAGGATTAGATTGTGTCCACATGCTTTTGAGTGTCAAGGTTTTCTATGATATCATGTACTTGAAAGTGGTAATTTTTAAATCATCTAGTGTGGTTTCTGTCCGCAAAGGAAAATCAGAGAGGGAATGGTTTGCTGGGTCTAAAGTAGAGTTTGAGGCAAACTAACGAACTCAGTTGCCGTGCAAACAACCTCATAATTGTTAGATAATGGGGTAATTGCTGATTGCCCATTTTTGACTACACTGTTCTCGATTTTCCAGAAATTACGAGTTCCTAATTTCTGTGCTTCAATGTGTTTGCTGGTGATTTCTGTATATTCGCTATTTCTTTCTTACAATTACTTCTACCTTACATAAACTTAAGTTGGATAAATCTGCATTCGGCCTTTGAACAATGCACAAATAGAAGTAAACCATTGGGGAGGGTGGGGCTTGCTACATAACTTCCGCATGGGAACATGTGCTTCAATTTCCGCTTTGAACCATTCAGTGGTCTTATTTACGCACTGTTCTGCAGCAAGAGATGATATTTCCACCGGGCAGCTCTGATGAGATCCCTGATGGATTCCCAGCCTTCTTTTTAGCCATTAAAAAGTTATAGCCCGTTGACATAGAGTGAATACTTGAATATGGTTACATTTGTACTAATTTTTGTATTAAATACTTATCCCTATTAATCCTTAACTGTGCATCGAATGGATACCATAATACTTAGTTTGCTGTACCTTATAACAAAGGTCTGTACAACGTTGCAGGCTGGCCCAGTAGTTTTCAGAAAAAGTGAAACAGACGAAGAGAAATACAGATTGATTAGATATTTCATCAACATGTCTTTGAAATTTCTCCGTTAAGAATAGCAATTATCAAGAACAAAAATCAATCGTTAAAATGTTATTCGGTTCTGAAAATTCTCGTACATTTTCCAAATGCTTTGAACTCTCTCATCTGGAAGGAATTTAATGTTCTCTCCGAAACATACTCTTGTTGATATCTATAAAATTCCAGGTTGCTGGTTGCCATGGAAACACAACTCGGAAGTTTTATACATACTCAAAATAAAGAATTCTATGATTTTTTATTGAAGATTTTGAACACAGAAATTGACTTTCCCTAGTAACGACGTATCGTATACAATAATCTGTAAAAGTGACAGATTGGTTCCATCCAAGCTGATAACAGTAATGATTACTAGCAAGTCTGTAACAAACCTCCATGTACTGAGGACATGCTGGAGTTATTATATAACTTGGTGAAAGATCAGAGAATTTCTCCTAATTCTAAAGAGCCATCCCAGTTATTGCCAGCGTTATTATCTTTATCGCTAATATTATGTGTGTGTGTGAGCTCCTTCCTCATACGTTCTAAAACGGCTGAACCTATCTTTTGCAAATTTCACACAAAGCTCATTTATATGCCTGGCAGTGTTCTTAGATAGGTTTTGTACAGAAAGTCATCCAATAAGTATTGAAAATCGAAAAAATCCAAAAAATAGTCTTTCTTTTCTTATAGATAAAAAAAGAATTGTACGTTACACAGGCAAAGGAGATTATAAAATCTTAGCAAATAATTTCTTTTTAAAAAACAGAATTATTGACATCTGGAGATATAGCCTAGTGGTAAAGCATTCGACTACAGATCAAATGATCCCCTGTTCAAGCTCGGATGTACCTCAACATTTTATTTTAATTTTTTCTTATTAATGAGTTCAGTTTATTACAAAAGATGAGGTACCATTTAAAATCACCACAAATTATTTCTTCGTTTGCATATTTTAAAACTAAACATTAATCAGAAATGACTTTTCCAGGGCATTCATCATCAAGCCCAAAAATCAGCTGACGTGATATTGTAAACAAACAGAATTTCATGAACAACATTATCATTATTACTTTAAAAAAATTTTTTGGAAATTAGTCCACCGGCAAATGATTCCTCATCCCTATATATATATAAAATGAACTCATTTTCCCCCTCTGATTTTGACCTTAATAGGATTAAAAATCAAGACATTTCATGCAAATGTAATATGCACAAACTGCAGCACAATATCTGAGGTGTGTTATAGGCCTATTACCTCTCCACTTCCTCGATAATTGTAGATTCCTATATTTTTTTCTGCTGAGAGTTCACTGCCAACATCGGTTAAAATCAATGGCGGTAGTAAAATCTTTTCTCTCTAATAAATTCTTCCTTCCCTCCCGCCACCACTTTACACCATTATGGGATCGTTCACAAGGGACAGTTATGAAAGAACACTGGTTTGGATTTTTTTTACTTCGTAATGGCTTAAAAAACCTGGAATGGACTTAACCGAATCGAAAGGTTATTTGTGACATTTTTTTTTTTCGCTGTGTTTTTTTATTTTAGTTTTCCCGAACACGTTCATCATTTTTTTTCCTGATTTTTCCTTTTTGTTTTTCCAATTTGTGTTTTAAAGAAGTTTTACGTTTGTTCGCTGTTTTTTCTTTCTTTTTTTTTTTTTTTTGGTTTTGGTTTCAACGATTCTGTAGAGAAGTTTACCATCGTTTCTTTTTTATTATTTAAACAGGATTATTACTATGCTTATTCTTTACTTTAACCCCCCCCCTTCTTACACACACACCTCCAATCAACCGGGCAACGCTGGGTACCCCTGCTTGTAATATATAATATTCAATAGAGGATTGATTCTATGATAATTTATATGTAATTTGCATCAATTAAAATGTCATGTTTAAGTGTATTGTACGACCGGGCAATGCTGGGCGTCCAGTCTGTGATAGCTGAATAAGAAACGTGATGTTGTATGGCAGTGAGTGTTGGGTCGTCATTCATGCCTCACTTGCCCGATTCCAGGGAAATGATGTGGCAATGATTAAATGAATATACAACGTAAAGTCAGAACATTAGCTATCCCAGAAATTCGATGTCCTAATAAGGGCAAACCGTCTTCACTGGTTTAAGCATGTTGAAAGAAGCACTTGCAAAGACCCAAGATGAACAGCAAAAAGAAAAGGGGCCAAGAAGACATGGAAAGAAACAAGATTGTAAACGGTGGCAATTGAACACGGTCAGTCTGCACAATCGTGCGGAGCAAACATTGTGAGTGATCTTACATCTAGTGAAACTAGAAAAAATGCAGACGTTTAAATGTTATGTGAACAGACATCTCACTGTTCAACTATTGATATAGTCTCCTGTAAGCATGGTCCCCAATTCACATCAAAATGGCAATACGCCTTGTGAGAGAGAGTTTAAAAAAAAGTTTGTACCAATATTATGTTCCATAAAAACCTTTAAAATACTTAAAACTGAAATTTGGAGAATATTGATTTCTAAAACTTATTTTTAGATTTTGACAAAAATTGAATTTCACACTTTCGCCTTTTACCTGCTTTGTATAAAACTAGATTAATTTTTTATTAATTTCTGGCGTTTTTTTAATCACTTTTCCTTTCGTTGATAGTCGTGAAGGTGTTAATCACGGTTGCTTTAAATCTCTTATGCCACACACAGTTAATAAGAAAAATATTAGCATATATTTTTTAAGGTTGAAAGCTTGTTCATTCTTTAAGTTAATTTATTCTAGAGCAAACAAAAAATATTATTTGGCTTTCTCTAATTAGTCGAGCATTTGTTTCTGACAAAAATTGCAAAAAGTAAAAAAAAAATCCAAAAATCTGTTATTATTTTAAATTCATTATCATTAAATTATTTTCACAAAGAATCTATATCATATTTTGCTAGTTAAAGGTCAAATACAATTTAAAGGTTAAATTGCTTAAAAAACAAAACGATGAAATTTGACTTTTAAAAGAACATTCTAGCAACTTTGGATAAGAATGAGTGACTTCCCTTTGATGTAGCCTCGTTTGCTAATATAATATATGATCATTGTTGTATTTGTGTGAGAAAGGAACTCATAGTAATTTCGGCATGCAGCTGCTTTTAACTGAAGAAAGAAGTCAATGAAATGTTACGTTAAAAAAAGGGGGAACATTCAAAAGAAACACAATAAAAAAATAACATTGTCTGCAAAGAGGTGTTGGACTGAAGGATTAAATTCTCTTACAATATGATTTTATTATTTGTATTGAACTATGTAGCACAATATTATTTTCTTCGTATTTATGAGTATTTATTAATTTATCTCATTTGGGTAAGTTCTATATTTAAAATACAATGGACAATATTTTCATAGAAATGTTAATAAACTCATATTTGCTGCATGCTAATGGTTTTTCTGTACAAAAACCTAATTTTTTGTGCTATCCTCAAAAATCAGCTTTATCAAAACACTAGCAGACCACACAACATTACACAGTCGTAAAATATGCTTAAATATATTTTAACTTATGTAGATTTCATATTTATTATAGATCCAATTCTCTTTTGATTATTATATTGTACCCAATATATAGTAGTGATTTCAAAGTAAAAAGAAAATATGACTTGGGTGCCATCAGCTAGAGTAGAAACCAAAACACATAGATCTCCGGCCTTATTCATTACCATCTGAACTAAGTCCATACATAGACAAAAAAAAAGCTTTAAAAAATAACATTACTAAAGATATAAATGTTTATTTGCGCATGCATGGAAATATCACATTGAGTTGACTTAGGCCTACCAAATTCCAATTTTTTAATATTTATACCCCTTAGCAGCTACTTTTATTGGCTAAAAACCAAATCGAATTTGTCCCACAGGTCCAAATCCCCATATATCAAGTTAAAAGTCTGTAGACCAAAAATTGATAAGGAGTTTGGTAGAGACCGTTCCTTACACAAACAAGATCACTTTATATATATAAAGAGAAAGAGAGAGTGTGTGAGATATATTTATTTCGTGGAATTTCCACAGGTCCTGCTAGTGTTAAATAATTTTTTGTGATTTTAATACAAATGAAAGTCATTATTTTGACATAATCGAAATAACAAACAAGGGGAGTTGGAAGTCGTGGATGATACATCTAATTTCAAAATGAGACAACATTATGAAAAATGGTAACTAGCTTTGCCTCCTTCCTATTGCTTTGCAGTTTAATTCATGTTCACTATTTAGAATTGTTGAAGCAAAACTAACCGACAAGAAGACCAAATTAAATTGCCATAAGCAGTAATATTATTAACAATAAAGCAATATTAACAATAAGGGAATATTATTAACAATAAAGGAATATTATAAACAACAAAGGAATATTATAAACAACAAAGGAATATTATAAACAATAAAGGAATATTATAAACAATAAAGGAATATTATAAACAATAAAGGAATATTATAAACAATAAAGGAATATTATTAACAATAAAGGAATATTATTAACAATAAAGGAATATTATTAACAACAAAGGAATATTATAAACAACAAAGGAATATTATAAACAATAAAGGAATATTATTAACAATAAAGGAATATTATAAACAATAAAGGAATATTATAAACAATAAAGGAATATTTTTAACAATAAAGGAATATTATTAACAACAAAGGAATATTATTAACAACAAAGGAATATTATAAACAATAAAGGAATATTATAAACAATAAAGGAATATTATTAACAATAAAGGAATATTATAAACAATAAAGGAATATTATAAACAATAAAGGAATATTATTAACAACAAAGGAATATTATAAACAACAAAGGAATATTATAAACAATAAAGGAATATTATAAACAATAAAGGAATATTATTAACAATAAAGGAATATTATTAACAACAAAGGAATATTATAAACAACAAAGGAATATTATAAACAATAAAGGAATATTATTAACAATAAAGGAATATTATAAACAATAAAGGAATATTATTAACAATAAAGGAATATTATTAACAATAAAGGAATATTATTAACAATAAAGGAATATTATTAACAATAAAGGAATATTATAAGCAATAAAGGAATATTATAAACAATAAAGGAATATTATTAACAATAAAGGAATATTATAAACAATAAAGGAATATTATAAACAATAAAGGAATATTATTAACAATAAAGGAATATTATTAACAATAAAGGAATATTATTAACAATAAAGGAATATTATTAACAATAAAGGAATATTATAAACAATAAAGGAATATTATAAACAATAAAGGAATATTATTAACAATAAAGGAATATTATTAACAATAAAGGAATATTATAAACAATAAAGGAATATTATTAACAATAAAGGAATATTATAAACAATAAAGGAATATTATTAACAATAAAGGAATATTATTAACAATAAAGGAATATTATTAACAACAAAGGAATATTATAAACAATAAAGGAATATTTTTAACAATAAAGGAATATTATTAACAACAAAGGAATATTATTAACAACAAAGGAATATTATAAACAATAAAGGAATATTTTTAACAATAAAGGAATATTTTTAACAACAAAGGAATATTATAAACAACAAAGGAATATTATAAACAATAAAGGAATATTATTAACAATAAAGGAATATTATAAACAATAAAGGAATATTATAAACAATAAAGGAATATTATAAACAATAAAGGAATATTATAAACAATAAAGGAATATTATTAAACAATAAAGGAATATTATTAACAATAAAGGAATATTATAAACAATAAAGGAATATTATAAACAATAAAGGAATATTATTAACAATAAAGGAATATTATAAACAATAAAGGAATATTATAAACAATAAAGGAATATTATAAACAATAAAGGAATATTATAAACAATAAAGGAATATTATTAACAATAAAGGAATATTATTAACAATAAAGGAATATTATTAACAATAAAGGAATATTATTAACAACAAAGGAATATTATAAACAATAAAGGAATATTTTTAACAATAAAGGAATATTATTAACAACAAAGGAATATTATTAACAACAAAGGAATATTATAAACAATAAAGGAATATTTTTAACAATAAAGGAATATTTTTAACAACAAAGGAATATTATAAACAACAAAGGAATATTATAAACAATAAAGGAATATTTTTAGCAATAAAGGAATATTATTAACAACAAAGGAATATTATAAACAACAAAGGAATATTATTAACAATAAAGGAATATTTTTAACAACAAAGGAATATTATAAACAATAAAGGAATATTATTAACAATAAAGGAATATTATAAACAATAAAGGAATATTATAAACAACAAAGGAATATTATAAACAATAAAGGAATATTTTTAGCAATAAAGGAATATTATTAACAACAAAGGAATATTATAAAAAACAAAGGAATATTATAAACAATAAAGGAATATTTTTAACAATAAAGGAATATTATTAACAACAAAGGAATATTATAAACAACAAAGGAATATTATTAACAATAAAGGAATATTTTTAACAACAAAGGAATATTATAAACAATAAAGGAATATTTTTAACAATAAAGGAATATTATAAACAATAAAGGAATATTATTAACAATAAAGGAATATTATAAACAATAAAGGAATATTTTTAGCAATAAAGGAATATTATTAACAACAAAGGAATATTATAAACAATAAAGGAATATTATTAACAACAAAGGAATATTATAAACAATAAAGGAATATTATTAACAACAAAGGAATATTTTTAACAACAAAGGAATATTATTAACAATAAAGGAATATTATAAACAACAAAGGAATATTATAAACAATAAAGGAATATTTTTAGCAATAAAGGTATATTATTAACAACAAAGGAATATTATAAACAACAAAGGAATATTATTAACAATAAAGGAATATTTTTAACAACAAAGGAATATTATTAACAATAAAGGAATATTATTAACAATAAAGGAATATTATAAACAATAAAGGAATATTATTAACAACAAAGGAATATTATAAACAATAAAGGAATATTATTAACAACAAAGGAATATTATTAACAACAAAGGAATATTATAAACAATAAAGGAATATTATTAACAATAAAGGAATATTTTTAACAATAAAGGAATATTATTAACAATAAAGGAATATTATTAACAATAAAGGAATATTATAAACAATAAAGGAATATTATAAACAATAAAGGAATATTATTAACAATAAAGGAATATTATAAACAATAAAGGAATATTTTTAGCAATAAAGGAATATTATTAACAACAAAGGAATATTATAAACAATAAAGGAATATTATTAACAACAAAGGAATATTATAAACAATAAAGGAATATTATTAACAACAAAGGAATATTATAAACAATAAAGGAATATTATTAACAATAAAGGAATATTATAAACAATAAAGGAATATTTTTAGCAATAAAGGAATATTATTAACAACAAAGGAATATTATAAACAATAAAGGAATATTATTAACAACAAAGGAATATTATAAACAATAAAGGAATATTATAAA
The DNA here is from genome assembly GCF_053919585.1 of Euprymna scolopes. NCBI lineage: Eukaryota > Metazoa > Mollusca > Cephalopoda > Sepiida > Sepiolidae > Euprymna > Euprymna scolopes. The sequence continues at coordinate 2,904,418 of NC_136498.1, read as the reverse complement.
CAATAAAGGAATATTATTAACAACAAAGGAATATTATTAACAACAAAGGAATATTATAAACAATAAAGGAATATTATTAACAACAAAGGAATATTATAAACAATAAAGGAATATTATAAACAATAAAGGAATATTATTAACAACAAAGGAATATTATAAACAATAAAGGAATATTATTAACAACAAAGGAATATTATAAACAATAAAGGAATATTATTAACAACAAAGGAATATTATAAACAACAAAGGAATATTATTAACAACAAAGGAATATTATAAACAATAAAGGAATATTATTAACAACAAAGGAATATTATAAACAATAAAGGAATATTATTAACAACAAAGGAATATTATAAACAATAAAGGAATATTATTAACAACAAAGGAATATTATAAACAATAAAGGAATATTATAAACAATAAAGGAATATTATTAACAACAAAGGAATATTATTAACAACAAAGGAATATTATAAACAACAAAGGAATATTATTAACAACAAAGGAATATTATAAACAATAAAGGAATATTATAAACAATAAAGGAATATTATTAACAACAAAGGAATATTATAAACAATAAAGGAATATTATTAACAACAAAGGAATATTATAAACAATAAAGGAATATTATTAACAACAAAGGAATATTATAAACAATAAAGGAATATTATTAACAATAAAGGAATATTATAAACAATAAAGGAATATTTTTAGCAATAAAGGAATATTATTAACAACAAAGGAATATTATAAACAATAAAGGAATATTATTAACAACAAAGGAATATTATAAACAATAAAGGAATATTATTAACAACAAAGGAATATTATAAACAATAAAGGAATATTATTAACAATAAAGGAATATTATTAACAATAAAGGAATATTATAAACAATAAAGGAATATTTTTAACAACAAAGGAATATTATAAACAATAAAGGAATATTATTAACAATAAAGGAATATTATAAACAATAAAGGAATATTTTTAGCAATAAAGGAATATTATTAACAACAAAGGAATATTATAAACAATAAAGGAATATTATTAACAACAAAGGAATATTATAAACAATAAAGGAATATTATTAACAATAAAGGAATATTATAAACAATAAAGGAATATTATAAACAATAAAGGAATATTATTAACAATAAAGGAATATTTTTAACAATAAAGGAATATTATTAACAACAAAGGAATATTATAAACAACAAAGGAATATTATAAACAATAAAGGAATATTTTTAACAATAAAGGAATATTATTAACAACAAAGGAATATTATTAACAACAAAGGAATATTATAAACAATAAAGGAATATTTTTAGCAATAAAGGAATATTATTAACAACAAAGGAATATTATAAACAATAAAGGAATATTATTAACAACAAAGGAATATTATAAACAATAAAGGAATATTTTTAGCAATAAAGGAATATTATAAACAACAAAGGAATATTATAAACAATAAAGGAATATTTTTAACAACAAAGGAATATTATTAACAACAAAGGAATATTATTAACAACAAAGGAATATTATAAACAATAAAGGAATATTTTTAGCAATAAAGGAATATTATTAACAACAAAGGAATATTATAAACAACAAAGGAATATTATAAACAATAAAGGAATATTTTTAACAATAAAGGAATATTATTAACAACAAAGGAATATTATAAACAACAAAGGAATATTATTAACAATAAAGGAATATTTTTAACAACAAAGGAATATTATAAACAATAAAGGAATATTATTAACAATAAAGGAATATTATAAACAATAAAGGAATATTTTTAGCAATAAAGGAATATTATTAACAACAAAGGAATATTATAAACAATAAAGGAATATTATTAACAACAAAGGAATATTATAAACAATAAAGGAATATTATTAACAACAAAGGAATATTATAAACAATAAAGGAATATTATTAACAATAAAGGAATATTATAAACAATAAAGGAATATTTTTAGCAATAAAGGAATATTATTAACAACAAAGGAATATTATAAACAATAAAGGAATATTATTAACAACAAAGGAATATTATAAACAATAAAGGAATATTATAAACAATAAAGGAATATTATAAACAATAAAGGAATATTATTAACAATAAAGGAATATTATTAACAATAAAGGAATATTATAAACAATAAAGGAATATTTTTAACAACAAAGGAATATTATAAACAATAAAGGAATATTATTAACAATAAAGGAATATTATAAACAATAAAGGAATATTATTAACAACAAAGGAATATTATAAACAAAGGAATATTATTAACAATAAAGGAATATTATAAACAATAAAGGAATATTATTAACAATAAAGGAATATTATAAACAATAAAGGAATATTATTAACAATAAAGGAATATTATTAACAATAAAGGAATATTATAAACAATAAAGGAATATTATAAACAATAAAGGAATATTATAAACAATAAAGGAATATTATTAACAATAAAGGAATATTATTAACAATAAAGGAATATTATTAACAATAAAGGAATATTATAAACAATAAAGGAATATTATTAACAATAAAGGAATATTATAAACAACAAAGGAATATTATAAAAATTAAAGGAATATTATTAACAATAAAGGAATATTATAAACAATAAAGGAATATTTTTAGCAATAAAGGATTATTATTAACAACAAAGGAATATTATAAACAACAAAGGAATATTATAAACAATAAAGGAATATTATAAACAATAAAGGAATATTATAAACAATAAAGGAATATTATAAACAATAAAGGAATATTATTAACAATAAAGGAATATTATTAACAATAAAGGAATATTATTAACAACAAAGGAATATTATAAACAATAAAGGAATATTATTAACAATAAAGGAATATTATTAACAACAAAGGAATATTATAAACAATAAAGGAATATTATTAACAATAAAGGAATATTATTAACAATAAAGGAATATTATAAACAATAAAGGAATATTATAAACAATAAAGGAATATTATAAACAATAAAGGAATATTTTTAACAATAAAGGAATATTATTAACAATAAAGGAATATTATTACCAATAAAGGAATATTATTAACAATAAAGGAATATTATTAACAATAAAGGAATATTATTAACAATAAAGGAATATTATTAACAATAAAGGAATATTATTAACAATAAAGGAATATTATTAACAATAAAGGAATATTATTAACAATAAAGGAATATTATAAACAATAAAGGAATATTATTAACAATAAAGGAATATTATTAACAATAAAGGAATATTATTAACAATAAAGGAATATTATTAACAATAAAGGAATATTATTAACAATAAAGGAATATTATTAACAATAAAGGAATATTATTACCAATAAAGGAATATTATTAACAATAAAGGAATATTATTAACAATAAAGGAATATTATTACCAATAAAGGAATATTATTAACAATAAAGGAATATTATTAACAATAAAGGAATATTATTAACAATAAAGGAATATTATAAACAATAAAGGAATATTATTAACAATAAAGGAATATTATAAACAATAAAGGAATATTATTAACAATAAAGGAATATTATTAACAATAAAGGAATATTATTAACAATAAAGGAATATTATAAACAATAAAGGAATATTATTAACAATAAAGGAATATTATTAACAATAAAGGAATATTATTAACAATAAAGGAATATTATTAACAATAAAGGAATATTATTAACAATAAAGGAATATTATTAACAATAAAGGAATATTATAAACAATAAAGGAATATTATTAACAATAAAGGAATATTATTAACAATAAAGGAATATTATAAACAATAAAGGAATATTATTAACAATAAAGGAATATTTTTAACAATAAAGGAATATTATTAACAATAAAGGAATATTATTACCAATAAAGGAATATTATAAACAATAAAGGAATATTATTAACAATAAAGGAATATTATTAACAATAAAGGAATATTATTAACAATAAAGGAATATTATTAACAATAAAGGAATATTTTTAACAATAAAGGAATATTATTAACAATAAAGGAATATTATTACCAATAAAGGAATATTATAAACAATAAAGGAATATTATTAACAATAAAGGAATATTATTAACAATAAAGGAATATTATTAACAATAAAGGAATATTATAAACAATAAAGGAATATTATTAACAATAAAGGAATATTATTAACAATAAAGGAATATTATTAACAATAAAGGAATATTATTAACAATAAAGGAATATTATTAACAATAAAGGAATATTATTAACAATAAAGGAATATTATAAACAATAAAGGAATATTATTAACAATAAAGGAATATTATTAACAATAAAGGAATATTATAAACAATAAAGGAATATTTTTAACAATAAAGGAATATTATTAACAATAAAGGAATATTATTAACAATAAAGGAATATTATAAACAATAAAGGAATATTATTAACAATAAAGGAATATTATTAACAATAAAGGAATATTATTAACAATAAAGGAATATTATTAACAATAAAGGAATATTATTAACAATAAAGGAATATTATTAACAATAAAGGAATATTATTAACAATAAAGGAATATTTTTAACAATAAAGGAATATTTTTAACAATAAAGGAATATTATTAACAATAAAGGAATATTATTACCAATAAAGGAATATTATAAACAATAAAGGAATATTATTAACAATAAAGGAATATTATTAACAATAAAGGAATATTATTAACAATAAAGGAATATTATTAACAATAAAGGAATATTATAAACAATAAAGGAATATTATTAACAACAAAGGAATATTATAAACAATAAAGGAATATTATTAACAACAAAGGAATATTATTAACAATAAAGGAATATTATAAACAACAAAGGAATATTATAAACAACAAAGGAATATTATAAACAACAAAGGAATATTATAAACAATAAAGGAATATTATAAACAACAAAGGAATATTATAAACAATAAAGGAATATTATAAACAATAAAGGAATATTATAAACAATAAAGGAATATTATAAACAATAAAGGAATATTATAAACAACAAAGGAATATTATAAACAATAAAGGAATATTATAAACAATAAAGGAATATTATAAACAACAAAGGAATATTATAAACAACAAAGGAATATTATTAACAACAAAGGAATATTATTAACAATAAAGGAATATTATAAACAATAAAGGAATATTATAAACAACAAAGGAATATTATAAACAATAAAGGAATATTATAAACAATAAAGGAATATTATAAACAACAAAGGAATATTATAAACAATAAAGGAATATTATAAACAACAAAGGAATATTATAAACAATAAAGGAATATTATAAACAATAAAGGAATATTTTTAGCAATAAAGGAATATTATTAACAAAAGAATATTTTTAACAATAAAGGAATATTATAAACAATAAAGGAATATTTTTTTAACAATAAAGGAATATTTTTAACAATAAAGGAATATTTGTCTGTCTACATCAAAAGTGAATACAGTGCTTTCCTTTAATTTTGTATAGTAGTGCTACCCGGCATTGCTCGTGACCATAAAAAATTTGTGTGACATCATTATATTAAAACTTCCATCTCCATCAATCTTTCACATTTTTCCACATTCGTTACGTCACTCAGCCCATTTCTCTCTCTTGTATTGAAAATAATGATTATTCAATTCATTCACCTCTCTTAATAATAATAACATTGGAAGTTTAAAGAGTAATGATACTATGATGGTCTTCAAACTGGAAAAAATATGAAGTTCAATAGTTAAACTACCACTGAGAACTTTGCATTTCATAAACTTACCTTGATTATTATCCATAATGCTTGAAAAAAAGTGTGTTTATGACAACAAACGAAATCCTCCACTCTCTGAGGCAGATGGCGGCACACTGAATGCAAGCAATGAACAGTTGCAATCTGGGGGCATCTGGCATTTACCTAGATATTGAATTAATACGTACAAGGCGTGTTTGAATGAATTCCCACTTTATTTATGCCGTTATATTCATTTATTTAAAGCTGAACGAATTAGTTTAACCAGGTTATAAAAGATTAATTATCCAGAACAACACTGATCAAGAAAATACTTTGTGGGTGTTTGATTTGTATTTTGTTGTTTTTACTTTTAGCTGGACGTAAAAACATCCCAACCAAATAAAAAAGCTCAATACAACCACAATAGGAAGTAGAGCTTGTCACAAAGAAAAGAAATCAAGACTAATTTGCTAATATCTCTTTTCTCTGAAGAAAAAAATACCATTCTTTGAAACTCCGTAAATAAAGCATTTCTTAATAATTCTTTTTTTTTTTTTAGCATTCTGTCGAACAATAAATTTCCTTGTAAATTTTTGACTTACTGATTTCTTTTCCTTACATATAGAAATGACAAAAGTCTATATGCCAAATTTCATGATGTTGACCATCTTACAGTTTATTCCTTTAATTTTGTTGACAGTAACTGTTTCGTAGCCCAAAATCATTCATTTAATTATTATATCAATGAATCTATGTTGCCCTTAACTCATCAGAAAAAATAGCAACTATCAATCTACCAAAAGAAAATAATATGCATTTGGGCATGATTACAAAGTCCAAAAATCGAAAAAGAAGTTGAAATTACCTTATTTTTAGCTTACATTATGCCATTTTGAACATAGAAATAAATTCATTGATATATTTAAATGATGTTGTGCTACAATACAGTTACTGTCAAGAATGGTGTCAATGGAATTAAAGGAATAAATTGTAAGATGGTTAACACCATGAAATTTGGAACATCGACTTTATTTGTTATGTCCTATAATCACATGAAGCTTCTTAAATTGAGGATTTGTATATATAAAAAGTGAAATATAATTGAAAAATCATATTTGTACAGAATGGATATATATATAGCTAGAGAGAGAGAGAGAGAGATCTCTAGTTTGAAAGCAAAAAAATATTGTAAAAAAAAAAAAAAATTGCAAAGGCAAATGTACGGTCTATAAAATAAAAAAAAAAAAAACTGACATACAAGCCAACGTGTGACCTTTTATGGTTTGGGGTGCCTCAAGTGTAATTGATCCAAAATAATAAGTAAGGGAATTTCTTTTGTTTTTATCGAGTAACTTCCTCTCCAAACACTAATTATTTAAGTTCAGTCTGAATCGATATGATCACAAAATTTCTTGGTCAGACTTTTTCATCTCTTCCCACCCTCCTGTTTGGGTGTGTGTCTCAGAAAGTCTCAAGTATAAAAATGGCAAAATAAACTTGGTTCGAACATTGGCAAATATTTGTTGCCAAACAAATAAAGGGTCAAAGAAGTCATTCTGGTATTGGTTTCACATTCTATCTCATGTTCACCTCAGCTTCATTATCGATGACATCGATTATTATGAACTGCTTATTTACTTTCAATCCAACTTTTATGCAAAACTAGTTGCTTTAATAACACATGACAAGCTATCCTCACAGACGATTCGAATGTTAGGTAAATAGATGACAGTGATCTAAATATATATAGATGATTCTTCTACGTATGATGGTGCTACCAGATCAGGCTGCCTGAAGATACTGGCTTCCTTACCGAAAATGCACCAAACATTGATGTTATTGTTTTTGTCATTTTCCTTTGCAAAACTCAATCATGTTCTGCAAAAGCAAAAACGTTTGTTTTTTTTTAGAAAAAAAACAACCAAATCAAACACTATGAATAAATGTTTGTTGAAAATATACAGAACTTGAAGCATAAAAACTTTTCCAAAATTATTGGATTCGACATTAAATCACCAAAAATGGATGATGTGATGGTAAAATAATCAGAATGGACTTATCTGAATAAATTACATTTAACATATTACTTATCGGAATAGATTACATTTAACATATTACTTATCTGAATAGATTACATTAATCTATTACTTATCTGAATAGATTACACTTAACATATTACTTATCGGAATAGATTACACTTAACATATTACTTATCTGAATAGATTACATTAATCTATTACTTATCTGAATAGATTACACTTAACATATTACTTATAGGAATAGATTACATTTAACATATTACTTATTGGAAAAAATTACACTTAACATATTACTTATCTGAATAGATTACACTTAACATATTACTTATCGAAATAGATTACACTTAACATATTACTTATTGGAATAAATTACACTTAACATATTACTTATCGGAATAGATTACACTTAACATATTACTTATTAGAAAAGATTACACTTAACATATTACTTATCGGAATAGATTACACTTAACATATTACTTATCGGAAAAGATTACACTTAGCATATTACTTATCGGAATAGATTACACTTATTATATTACTTATCGGAATAGATTACACTTAACATATTACTTATCGGAATAGATTACACTTAACATATTACTTATCTGAATAGATTACATTAATCTATTACTTATCTGAATAGATTACACTTAACATATTACTTATAGGAATAGATTACATTTAACATATTACTTATTGGAAAAAATTACACTTAACATATTACTTATCTGAATAGATTACACTTAACATATTACTTATCGAAATAGATTACACTTAACATATTACTTATTGGAATAAATTACACTTAACATATTACTTATCGGAATAGATTACACTTAACATATTACTTATTAGAAAAGATTACACTTAACATATTACTTATCGGAATAGATTACACTTAACATATTACTTATCGGAAAAGATTACACTTAGCATATTACTTATCGGAATAGATTACACTTATTATATTACTTATCGGAATAGATTACACTTAACATATTACTTATCGGAATAGATTACACTTATTACTTATCGGAATAGGTTACACTTAACATATTACTTATTGGAATAAATTACACTTAACATATTACTTATCGGAATAAATTACACTTAACATATTACTTATCGGAATAAATTACACTTAACATATTACTTATCGGAATAGATTACACTTAACATATTACTTATCGGAAAAGATTACACTTAACATATTACTTATTGGAATAGGTTACACTTAACATATTACTTATCTGAATAAATTACACTTAACATATTACTTATCTGAATAGATTACACTTAACATATTACTTATCGAAATAGATTACACTTAACATATTACTTATCGGAATAGGTTGCACTTAACATATTACTTATCGGAATAGATAACACTTAACATATTACTTATCGAAATAGATTACACTTAACATATTACTTATCGGAATAAATTACACTTAACATATTACTTATCGGAATAAATTACACTTAACATATTACTTATTGGAATAAATTACACTTAACATATTACTTATTGGAATAAATTACACTTAACATATTACTTATCTGAATAGATTACACTTAACATATTACTTATCGGAAAAGATTACACTTAACATATTACTTATCGGAATAGATTACACTTAACATATTACTCATCGGAATAGATTACACTTAACATATTACTTATCAGAATAGATTACACTAAACATATTACTTATTGGAATAGATGACACTTAACATATTACTTATCGGAATAGATTACACTTAACATATTACTTATCGGAATAGATTACATTTAACATATTACTTATTGGAAAAGATTACACTTAACATATTACTTATTGGAATAGGTTACACTTAACATATTACTTATCTGAATAGATTACACTTAACATATTACTTATCTGAATAGATTACACTTAACATATTACTTATCTGAATAGATTACATTTAACATATTACTTATTGGAAAAGATTACACTTAACATATTACTTATCGGAATAGGTTACACTTAACATATTACTTATCGGAATAGATTACACTTAACATATTACTCATCGGAATAGATTACACTTAACATATTACTTATCAGAATAGATTACACTAAACATATTACTTATCGGAATAGATTACACTTAACATATTACTTATCTGAATAGATTACACTTAACATATTACTTATCGGAATAGGTTACACTTAACATATTACTTATCGGAATAGGTTACACTTAACATATTACTTATCGGAATAGGTTACACTTAACATATTACTTATCGGAATAGGTTACACTTAACATATTACTTATCGGAATAGGTTACACTTAACATATTACTTATCGGAATAGATTACACTTAACATATTACTTATCGGAAAAGATTACACTTAACATATTACTTATCGGAATAAATTACATTTAACATATTACTTATCGGAATAAATTACATTTAACATATTACTTATCGGAATAGATTAAACTTAACATATTACTTATCTGAATAGATTACACTTAACATATTATGGGAATTGTCCATGATGCATGGGAATGATATAAGTTGAAGAAAATGTAAACTAGATTTTATTGAATGAAGAAAAATATTTTTCTTTGCTATTGAAACCATAGGAAACTGGACAAACTTGAAAATCTTCAGATTTATTTTGTTAGAGAATTTCTTTTTTTTTTTTCAAGTTGAGCTGCACTTGTTATATTAGGTTGGTGCAAAAACAATATCGTTTTCTCACATATCTTACTTTATGTATGATTTCTGAATTAATTTATTAATATATATATATAGTCATGTTTTATATCGTTTGAAGCGCGTTTTTCGTGTTATTTGTTTCCATTCTCAATCTCGTCATTGTTTTGCAAGCTTTTCGACAGCATGGGCAAAATTTAAATCTGCACGATTTTCTTGTTCCAGTTAAAACTAGGCCGAAAAGCTGCCAAGACAACTCGTGATATCAATAATATGTTTGATTTAGGAACCACTAACAAACGTATGGCACAACGGTGGTTCAAGAAATTTTGCAATGGTAACGAGAGCCTTGAAGATGAAGACAATCGTGGCTGGCTAACTGTAGTTGATAACGAACGTTTGAAAGCCTTAGTTAAAGTTGATCCTCACAAAACCATACAAGAATTTTCTGTTGAACTTGAGGTCAACCATTCAACAGTCGTTCACCATTTAAAGCAAATAGGAAACTCCAAAAACATAACACTTCCTGAAGCCGAAATTGCACCAAAATAAAATTATGGTGACTGTTTGATGGTCTGCGGCCAGTCTCATCCATTGCAGCTTCTTGAATCTGGGTGAAACGATTACAGCAGAGAAGTACTGCTAACAAATTGACAAAATACACCAGAAGCTCCAATGTATGTGCCCGAGATTGGTTAATATGAAGGGACCAATTCATCTCCATAGCAACACTCGCCTGCATGTCGTTTAACTGACTCTGCAGAAGCTGAATGAATTGGGCTATGAGACTCTGCGTCATACGCCATATTCATTAGACCTCTCGCCCACCGATTATCACTTTTTCAAACATCTCGACAACTGCCTGTGCGAAGAATGCTTCAGAAGCCGAAATGATGCCAAATTAGCCTTCAATGACTTCATCACTTGCAGAACTGGATTTTTATGCTAATGAAATAAACTTGTTTGTCGTTAGCAAAATGTGTCGATTCTAATGGTTCTAATTTCGATTAATAAAGTTTATTATGAAAGGAGTTTTGATCTTTTGAAGTTGAACGTCAAAAACATTTTTGCACCAAGCTAATAATCGTCACAAAAAGTTCTTGTAAATTATTAGTGTATTTAGATTTTTCAACCACGTTGCATGACAATATGCAAAAGTATATCCAATACCAACAGCAGCAGAAATATTTGCTAAATAAAATAGAGATGAGAAATAAAGTGTTTAAAAAAAATGTTTATTTGCAAATGTGAAGATGAAAAAATGTTTATTTGCAAATGTGAAGATGAAAAAAATGTTTATTTGCAAATGTGAAGATGAAAAAATGTTTATTTGCAAATGTGAAGATGAAAAAAATGTTTATTTGCAAATGTGAAGATGAAAAAAATGTTTATTTGCAAATGTGAAGATGAAAAAAATGTTTATTTGCAAATGTGAAGATGAAAAAATGTTTATTTGCAAATGTGAAGATGAAAAAATGTTTATTTGCAAATGTGAAGATAAAAAAATGTTTATTTGCAAATGTGAAGATGAAAAAAATGTTTATTTGCAAATGTGAAGATGAAAAAAATGTTTATTTGCAAATGTGAAGATAAAAAAATGTTTATTTGCAAATGTGAAGATGAAAAAAATGTTTATTTGCAAATGTGAAGATGAAAAAAATGTTTATTTGCAAATGTGAAGATAAAAAAATGTTTATTTGCAAATGTGAAGATGAAAAAAATGTTTATTTGCAAATGTGAAGATGAAAAAAATGTTTATTTGCAAATGTGAAGATGAAAAAAATGTTTATTTGCAAATGTGAAGATGAAAAAAATGTTTATTTGCAAATGTGAAGATGAAAAAAATGTTTATTTGCAAATGTGAAGATGAAAAAAATGTTTATTTGCAAATGTGAAGATAAAAAAATGTTTATTTGCAAATGTGAAGATGAAAAAAATGTTTATTTGCAAATGTGAAGATAAAAAAATGTTTATTTGCAAATGTGAAGATGAAAAAAATGTTTATTTGCAAATGTGAAGATGAAAAAAATGTTTATTTGCAAATGTGAAGATGAAAAAAATGTTTATTTGCAAATGTGAAGATGAAAAAAATGTTTATTTGCAAATGTGAAGATGAAAAAAATGTTTATTTGCAAATGTGAAGATGAAAAAAATGTTTATTTGCAAATGTGAAGATGAAAAAAATGTTTATTTGCAAATGTGAAGATGAAAAAAATGAAGCATTAGTTATTTAAAGCTGATTTGCTTTATTTTCGTTTTACTAATTTTTGTGCAACAAAAGAAAACCAATATAAATATTTCCGATTATAAACTTGAATTTTTATTAAAAACAGGCAAAAGTTAAAGCTGCCTTTGGATGAGTGTTTTAGGTCAAATTGATGGCTGAATATGGTTAAGTTTGTGCTCATTTTACTATTATCCCCTAATTGTACATCGAATGGATACCATAAAACCTAGTTCCCTGTATCTCAAAGGTCCATACAAAATTTTAGCTAGATCGGCTTAGAAGTTCCTACAACAAAAATATATAATAAATATTCATGAAATGAAGATAAAATCAAACACAAAATTTAACTTTAAATCAAATCGAATTTCAGCTTCCTCATAATTTATGTTCTCCAATAATTTTGACATCTGTTACCCCCCCCACTAGATTCATCATCATATTCCGTTTAACGTCCATTTTACATGTTGGCATGTCTTGGGCAGCTTTTAGAAATTGACTTCCAAACTATCTCTGGCCAGGTCTTTATCACTTTTCTCTCAAATTTCTCATCACTTCTTCCCATGTTTTCCTTGGCATGCCCCCACTAGCCCTAACCCCCACTAACTGATCCTGTTACCTCAATTGTTCTAAATCTACTGACCTCAAAAACTCTTGTTTATTCTTTCAACATGGCCATCTACATGTATCTTCTTTTACTGTTCAGATTTAGTTATTCTCTGAGGTCATCAAATCTAAGCCTATCTTTCAGATTTGCGCTGCACATCCATTGTCTACTTTCTCATGTTATTTCTCTTCATGCAACGCATGTCCTCAACCCTCACTCGTCTGGTCACACTTCCATACATTATCACACAGCACATTTATGCCTGATAGACAATGAAAACACTCAGCTGGTTAATAATGACAGGAGTTCTTGGAATATACTCCATGCCAAACTCTTGCAATAACATCAAGTTAAATCTCCAGATTAAAACCTGCACATAGATTAGATCTCTTCACTTTTACGCCTAAATGTACTCCTTCCCAAGAAATCTCAAAAGTACTCCCCACTCTTCACACTCATCCTGCTCAACTCTTTTATTCCATTCTTTTTATTTTAGGCTGGTGAATCTCTGTCTCATTTGAAGCTTCTGAAATTTAACTCTCCTTGCCCTTTTCTGCAACCTCTTTGTCATAGACGTGATGTTGTTAGTCTCAGTCTTTTCTATAAATACAATTATTGCATGTGTTATTTAGAATTGTCTGATATATTCCTTACTTCTTTTGTCCGTACTCGTTTGATTGGTTGGTCTAGTGGTCTCCATCAATTTAATGTTTTGATACATCATTGTAATACAGCTTCCTATTCCAGTAGCTTTTTTTCTAAGAGCCGCAAGCTTGTGGAACTCCTTCTTACTCACTGTTTTCCTTTGACCTATAACCTTGGTCTTTTCAACACTAAGGTTAATAGGCATCTCCTGTTTTACAATTATCATCTTTTGTTCTTGTTAGCTCCTTACATCAAGTGGCTTCATGCCTTGTCTTGAGCAATTACCATGAAAAAAAAAATCATTCTTTCACTCACATTAGCATCTGCACATGCCTATGTTCCAGTGGCCTTACCAAGATAACAAAACTCCTGAACAACCTCAATTAGAATGACGTCTTTCAAGACTTGCAAGAATACAACAAACGGAAAAAGTACAATTTCAAAACTATAAGAAGCATGTGCTAGAAATAAAGAGAGCAAAGCATTTAAATGTGACATTTGATGTTTTGGTTCCGATAACTCATATTGGCATATACATATGAACTTATTTTTAATTTTGAGCCATCATTGTTCAAAGTCAATAGCTACTAAAGAATATGCATTAATGAAACAGAAATGATTGCCAGCCGAAATATGAGGAATACTATGGGAGTACTAACATTGATCATTTGTATGAACTGATTTTTACTTATGAGACAAGAATTTGTTAACATTGGACTGTTATAACCAACAGGGAAGCAATCCTTCAGGAATGTGTTCCACACTCAGGGAAATCTTTGCAAAGTAGCTTTATCTATAAAAGCGAAAAGCCACTCAAGGATAAGAGTTAATGAGATAGAAATGATTGCCACCAAAAGATAAGGAACACTATGGGAGTACTAACATTGGTCCATGCTATAAACTGTGTTTGATTACTAGGGTTATGACAACAGCATATTCTTCTTGTTTTGACTCTCATGTATATATCCATTGATATCTAATGTTTTTATGTTGAGTGATGTGGTTCTTGATTGATTAACTGTGCCTAACTGTGTCGGATATATATTCGAGAGTAAAAGGAATGAAAAGAATATGCTGTTGTCACAGCCCTATTGATTACTTGTGCGTTATAGAACCAGAATTTGTTTACATTGGCTTGAAGATTAAGTTGTAGTCTGAGAAACTTCAGAAATGTCAGAAGCTGCATAAACGGGTATTTCAACAAGTATGCGAATAGGTCAATTTCTGTTTTCTTAGTTGAATTGCAAGTTGTTTGTGTAGATTTACGTTCTGATTCACAGAAAATCATTTTGTTCTAAAAATAACCGACATTATGAATAATCAAAGTTTTTTTTTTTTTTAATTTGGATTACATATACATTTCTTTGTCAATAATAGATGAAAAACTCATCTCTTCTTCAATGCAGTTTACCTATCTGTGTCTGCGTGTATATATATATAATATATATATATGCACTGTGTGTCAACATTTCACTCATTAAAAATATCGCAATATTTTAGAAATCATTTTTTAAAAATTGAAAATAAACCAGTCATAAACAATCAAAAAGGGTTACGAATGGACCAAAAGTTCAGTTCTTTTATTCAACAGAGAATTATGAACATTGCTTGCAACATTTCAACTCTGTTAGACATGTTTTAATCGAACTTGTCTATTTTCAACAATCCATGGTTAAATGAAATATATATGTCCCAATATATAAAATGCTAGAAAGATTCTTCGTTGCGTGGAAATATGCGAAGGTTCTTCTGCTTTTATTCTATAACATTTTTTTCTTTTTTAATTCTTATTTCTTTTACACTTTTCTTTTGCTATAATTTCCAAATTACAAATAAAGTACAGTAAAATTCCACTATTATTGATATATATCTCAATATAAACCTTAATCCCTACCCCTTTTTTCTTTTTCTCATATATTAAAAACCATTTTTCTTTTTTTTATTTACTTTTATTTTTAATCACATCATGTGACCTCCTGATAATAATTTCTTAATTAGCTGATCGAAACATGCTCATGAATGTATCGCGACATACTAATGTTTATGTAAAAGCAAATTAAAAGAGTAATATATATATATATATATATATATATATATATAGTGCGAAAGTGGTTAATTCTGAAGACGAATTCAATATAACAGTATAATATTTATTTAAAAATTTTATAGAAGGTCAGAAAAATATCTGCACCGTCGGTTTCAAGTCTGATATAAGGGAACCAATTTATGGTGAAAAAATATTGGATTCTCTTCAGCCTCTGTCACCCCATAAATATTCAAAAACTGGTTGCCAACATTAGTAATAGAATCTCAAGCTTCCCCTCAAATGCTGAAATCTTTCAACCAGCAGCACCATAATATGACAAAAGACTCAGCAAAAGTGGCTTCACAGAAAAAAATTTCATATCAGCCCGGAACCAATAAACTAAAAACAAACACAACAGGAAGCAGAACATCATTTGGTTCTCGCCCCCCCCTCCCCCTTTCTGTCTCAACACAAACACAAGTAAGAAATATATTTCTAAAACTACTGGATAAGAAGTTCCCACCATATGATGAAAATTCGTTACAACAACGACCAACATTTCAAGGGAACAAAAAGCAAAAGAAAATATTAGCTGCTATTCCAGATCCAAAGATGATTTTCCACTGGAAGTTAATTGCAAGGTAAAATCCTTCATATACTATGTGGCAATCATGAACCAAACCAGTGGAATGCCAGACGCATACATAGGCATACCTCAAGGCACATTCAAGCAGATGTTTTATGCGCACGAAAGCTTTAGTGTGCAAACAACAATCAAGCCTTAGCAACCCGATTGTGGGGATTAATGGACAAAGCAACACCATTCAGCATAAAATAGATAGTGAAGGTTATCATATTTTCAAGCTTGCTTTGCAATGCTGAGAAAATATATCATAGATCATAAACCACCCCAATAAGAATTATTTAAATGTGTGTAGTGAGTGCCTATACACAGAAGACCATCATTCTTAATAAACAGGGGAAACCAGATGGTAGACACAAAAATTACATAGAAATATTTAAAATAAAATTCAAGACACAATTTTCACCATGCAAGCAGTAATTAGAACTTAAAAATAACAGATGACAAACATATTAAACGAGTTTAATTTATAAACGAATAATAAAAAAATTATTTCACTTTAAGTTGCTAGAATAAAATTGGTATTGTTGAAAACTTATATAGATTTTAATTCTATCACAATATTTAAGCTCATTTTTATAACATAAAAAAATTTAAAGTAAAAATTCAATATTTAATTCCAAATAAAAAACAGATTATTATGCTATAAAATAATAATAAAAAATACTTCATTAAAAAATTAAATATAAGACATATGAATAAAAATATAAAATAACTTTTTTATAAGTGTATAATATCTTTTAGATATGGGTATAAAAAATTAAATATAAGACATATGAATAAAAATATAAAATGATTTTTTTATAAGTGCATAATATCTTTTAGATATGGGTATGTGTATATATTTGTAAAAAAAGAAAAATGTGTGTGTAGATGAAAATAAATATAAAAAATTAAATAAAATAATATAAATGTAGGTATATACAGAATATATATTTAGATTTCAAAATAAATAAGTAAAAAGATTTTATAATTAAAATAAATTTTTTTCTCCAAAAAAATCGCTAACATGTATAAGAATAAAACAAAATATTGAAATAAAACTTGCATGCAGCCCGGTGTTGCCCGGTTATATTGTATATTTACAACATTGTATCCGCAAAATCATGCGGATGTCTTATCTAGATTTAAATGTGGTATATACACATACATAACAATTGGATCTGCACACATACATACACGCATATATATATATATATATATATATATATATATATATATATATATATATATATAAGATTGAAGCAAGCCCGGACTGTTCAGAGTTTAATAATTAAAATAATATAGACATGATTATAGATACATTCATATAAATTTGTACATATATATAAGAAAGTACTTTATGCGTATACTCGTGTAAAAAAAAAAAAAAAAAAAAAAAAAAAGATAAAATAAGATAATAAAATAATAAATTGCCTAAATTTGAGAAAATATGAAATTAAGAGTCAAAATTTTAAATTCCAATAAAAAAAAATATTTTGAAACTCAGATTTTCCCTAAACCTATAGACTGGAACTCCCTAAAATAATATAAAAATATATGTTCATAAAATATAAAAATAATAAGTTCATAATAATAAATTGCAATCCAGAAAAAAAAAAAAAAAAACAATGTGTGATCATCATTTCTGATAAGAACAGAGGCTGAAAGGAATCCAATATTTTTCGGCCATAAACTAGTTCCATTATATCGGATTTGAAACCGATGGTACCAATGTTTATCATCTTCTGTAAAATTTATATATATACAGATATATTCTGAAAAATATAAATCGTTTGTCACCTATTTATTTAAATTAATTGAATCTGAAAAACTGAATTTGCAAAGTCAGTTAAATATTAAATTTATATGTAGAAGGACGTAACCCAAAATTTGCCTCTTTTTACTTGCTTTATATATATATATATATATATATATATATATATATATATATATATATATATATTAGTGATGGGACGATGCCAAAATTTTTTCCGATTCCGTTCAAAATTTCCGATTCCGATCCGATTCCCGATTCCGATTCCGATTCTTGTAAAATTTATACATATTTAATTAGAGATTTTTTTTGTTTGTTTTTTCGTAAATTTTCAAATTATTACATAAACCCCTGGTTAATGTCCGCGTATATTTTATCTCAAATGTTTGCCTTGTAATTGATTAAAAATTGTAACACAACAAAACATTTATTTTGATTTTAAAACAAAGCTATATTGTACCAGTTCGTATTTACTGTATAACATGCTACTTACATGAATAGTGGAAAATATTCGAAGATTGGTAGGCAAAATAAGAAAACGATGTAAGAACAATATATTTAACAACGCCACTTAGCAAAGCCACATCTCATTGTTACGAACGAATTTCTAAATAATAATATTACTTTTATGAAAACCATTTTTAACGTGAGATTGCGTGAGCTTTCTGTGCTTTCTCTCGCAGCTAAATCCCTATTCCAAAATGAAATATTACTTTTATAGATTACGTGTTAGAACATTTTTTTTAATTGGCGGAAAGAAAAGCGATCATTTAGAATTTAGAGTGTAAGATCAGTTTCGAATATAAATTTAACGTAAAATGATCATCATTTCTGGCCATCCTAATTCTTTATGGATATTAACTAAAGTGTTTCCCACTAAATTAAGTTCGGTTTGCAACGTTGTAAAACCATGTGTAATCGCTTAAAAAGTAGACACCCTATCCCCAATAAGCGCACATAATTTAAAATTGGTAACACACTACAGCTCATGTTACGTTATATTTATTTGTGAAACTGACCGTCTATTTTAAATTCCTAATCGTTTTATATTAGTGTTGTGTCGATTAATCGGAATCGGGAATCGGATAAATCGGTAATTTTGGGGGTATCGGAATCGGTATTGGAATCGGAAAAATTTGTGCCTAATTTCCGATTCCCAAATCGATTCTTTTAATATTTTTAAAAAGTTCATTTTCAATTGTTTGTACCGATTATAAATATTTCTTTCTTTTAAACTATTAGTAAAACTAAAGAAGATCTAAACTTATTTTATATGCGTAAAATAAACAAAACAAAAATTGAAACTTTGCGAAAATTCGCTAGATAACCTTTAGAAGAATGCAGTTTATTTTCAAAGTAGCGAAAGAATTGTCTAAAATTAAAGAAATATTTTGCCCAGAAAAATAATATCAAACATTATTGCTAATTAAATGAAAAGTAGAATATAAAAGTGTTGGGTTTTGTCGGTATGTTTGCTGCTCCCTCACTCGGCAATCGGTATTGACAAATATAACAAGCCGTGCATGCATGGTCCCCCTCTATGTGAGGAGGGGGGATCGAATAAAGTGATAAAAAAGTGATACATAACTGATAAAAAAACAATTTTGAGTGAAAAAAAATTTTTCAAAAGTTTTCAGAAAAATGACTAAGTTCAACTTTTGCTCCACACCCAATATTAGCCCTAAAACCTCCAGGGCTTGTGACTCTGATTTTTCCCAGGGTCAGTGATACTTCCATCAGGTGTATATCAGGTATGCCCATGGTTTTGCCAAGTTTCAGAAAAATCTAATGAATGGATGAAAAGTTATTCTGAAAAATATGTCAATTTTGTCTATTTAGAGTCATTTTGAGGTATTTTTTTAACCTCTTTTGCCCCCATGGGGGAGCTGATTACTTGTCAAAATGGACAAACGGCTATGTTTCAGGCCTTAAGACATGTAAATTTGAGTTCAGCACCATAAAAAAACACTAAATAGAGATACATAATCACATTTTAGACAAATATGAAAAAAAGAGCATAAAAAAGGGGTGGGTTTTAGCCTTAAAAGTTCCCGGGGGGCGCAAACCAGAGTTTTGCCAGGGTCAGCGATACTGAATTTACATTTGCAACAATTGCCTTCACATTTTGGACAAGTTTCAGTAAAATCTAATGGACGGGAAAAAAGTTATCGGGCCAAAAGTGTCATTTTTGCCATTTTGGGCATTTTGACCCCTTTTCAGCCCCTGGGGGAGCAACGAGAGTGTTCTTTAAAAAAAACTCGATGTTGTGCACATCTACGTATTGGAGTACAACTTGTGGCAAAATTTCAGAAAAAAGTAATGGACGGTTATCCGGGAATCATCCGGACGAACGGACGAACGAACGGACGAACGGACGAACGCCACTGAAAATTATAGTCCCTCTCTGATAAATCGGGGGGGACCAACAAGGAATGGGCAAAATTGTGAAAAGGCTTGGCCTTTGATTTAATTTGAAATATGCTTCCAGTGTGATTTTCTTTGATTCTGTCGGTATTGTTTATGTTTATACTTAAGGATTGCTACGACGGCGCCAATGCCGTCTGAAGCCGAGGCCTCCGTGGCCTCGCTGAAGCCTGCCAATCTCACTCAAAAGTTGAGTTGAAAGTATTATGGGGTAATTAACACCTTCGATGCCGTTGGTTTCGACAACAATACTTTTTCACACCCACTTGCCAAATTTCTCAAGGAGTTTAATATGAAAAGATTTCAAACGAATAGAGTTTTATTTTATTTTCCTGGAGCCACATTGTCTGACACCGTCGCATTTTTCTCGGGTTTCGGAAAAGTTAAAAATATACATGAATATCTCACAATGAATTTATCAAAGTCTGGATAAAATAGATAAAGAGAAAACATTTAGAAATTTTTCAGATTGAAAAAGAAATTATATTTACATTTAAAAGTCCCCCCTCATTGAAATTCTACTTTTGGACGATATTTGTAAACCCACTAAAAACCAAATTATTTTTAGATCTAGGATGAAGCTCTAAACTGTCTTCACGTATTAAAAAAGGGTGCTTGTGCAGTTTACACTATGTTAAAAAACGAAAAAAAAAATATATATATTCTACGTACTCGTTATGGAATGAAGTTCTCATAAAAAAAATCACGTAATTTCATCAAATAGTTTTTATTTTATGCCGTAAAAACGATTAGGGAAATTCGGAATCTTCCTAAAAAAACTGCGATAATTAGTCAAGGGAGCGTAAAACAAAAACTATTTAATGAAATTACGTGATTTTGTTATGAGAACTTCATTCTATAACGAGTACGTAGATCTATAGAGTTTAGTTTTACTAATAGTTTAAAAGAAATAAATATTTATAATCGGTACAAGCAATTGAAAATTAACTTTTGAAAAATATTCAAAGAATCGATTTTGGAATCGGAAATTATACACAAATTTTTCCGATTCCGATGCCGATTCCGATTCCCGGAAAATTACCGATTTAACCGATTCCGATTCATCGGCACAACACTAATATATATATATATACTAGCAGGGAGACCTGGCGGTGTCTGGAATTTAATGAAGATCAAGAAATGTTTCACTCTCTCATACTTTTATTGTCATCGAAATCAATGAAATCATTTTTTAATCAAATCGATTGATTACCCACTCTAATTCCACCCTCCTCTGACCCCCTTCACATTCCTCCAAGCAATGACTTAGTCCATAATACATTATATTCTACATTGCACTGTAGAGAATCTACTGTTGATTTTATAAAATTATCTGTAAATAATGGCTCCACTTGTAGTTTAAAATGCAGAAGTCAAGTATCATGGTTCAATTGTTTCATTCATTTCGAACTCACCTCTGTTGATTTTATGAAATTATTTTTACATAATCATTTTAATTAAAGCTAAACGTATAAAAATCAAGTATCATCGTTCAGTTGTGCTCTAGAAAGAAATATTCATTTTGAACGCACCTTCTTATAAAAGAATTTATAGTTAATTTTATAGGCTGATCCTTTCTGCTTGTGCGGTGATAAAACTTCTCAAATGCACTTGTGATGTTAGATTGTGTAAAAGTGTTAACTTTGGTGAAAGTCGGACTTTTTTAATCAGATTTTTTTCGATTATCGATTCTCGATACTTATCAGATGCATTCCAATACAAAACCTAACACCACTCCCAGACACATCAAGTACCTTTGTGTGAAATTTTTAAAAAATCGGCTCAACCATTTCCAAGTCCATAGGGAACGCACACACAAAGTTCCTTTTCTATAATAGTAGAAATATAAAATTTCTATGGAAATATGATTTTTTCAATTATATTTCACTTTTTTATATACTAATCCTTAATTTATGGAGCTCAATGTAATTACAGAGCATATAAGAAACAAATCTATTTCCAAATTTTAAGATGTTGACCAGCTCACAATTTATTCCTTTAATTACGTTGTCAAGAATTGTAAATGTTAACATAATTAAAGGAATAATTTGTTAGATGGTTAACATCATGAATTTTGGAATATATTTTTGTCATTTGTTTTTATTTATATATATATATATATATATATATATATATATGCTTGTGTGCATGTATGGAAACACAGGGCACTGTGATGCGTCTAGTGCAGCAACGTTAGTGCTAAGTTCTTGCTTGCATGCTTTTCACTTCCAGCTTCTGCTGCTGGCTAGCCTTTAGGTGAATAAGAAGCAGAATTAGCCTCTCCAGTGTTAAGACCCCTGACATGCCTCCTCGTGGCCACACACGGATACTGGTGCCTTGCAGCACCAGGCTAAATGTCAGGGGATCTCGGAGCAGCAGGGGGCCCCAGAGGTGCTATGAAATGGCCCATCAATCGTGTGGACATGCCCTAACACACGACCAACCCCTGCTCCGTTGCTTTGAGGGTCCCTTGGCTGGGATAAGGCTAAGAAAGGGAAAACTCTGACTTTAAAATATCCCAATAGCCAGACGGACTGGCTATGAGGCAGTTAACAAACATATAAACTGTTTTCTTTTCCGGCTGTCCGTTGCAATCCCCTTTCCCTGATATCGCACGTCACCCCTACAAGTGCCGCGAAGGAAGGTTTGGGAGCCACAGTGTGTGTGTTTCTTCCTGGCAAGTTGATGCCCACCCTAAACAATTTCATATGCCAATGGCTTTTCCTTCTTTCCTCTGGTTTGATTTTCTCTCTTTTTTTTTCTCTTCTATGACAAGACCAGCGGCTATGGGATAAGGGCGAAGGGAGCAGGTTTTGGTGAAACTCAGAGCTCCTAGTCTGGACCTGCACGCTGGCGGTGGACGTGTGATCGTCATCCTCTCTTGGAACTGCGACTATCCGGAGGCTTGGTCCTGTGTCTATGACTGAGTAAGCCTATTGAGGACAACTGCTGCCCACCCTGAATAGGGAAGGCCCTAGAAAATGTGGGCTAAAAATCGGAAGTCACAACTGTGCCTGACTGGAAAGCCGCATCCAGTGGGACACCCTATTTTGAGGTCGAAACCAGAAAAATTAAAAAAACAAATCCACAAATCTAAACTTTGATACATGGAACGTAAGAACCCTGCTAGACCTCAATGACACAGACAGACCAGCACGACCAACTGCTTTGGTCTCAAAGGAACTCGCAGCTCTTAATGTGGACATTGCTGTACTTAGCGAGACCCGACTCTCAGAGGAAGGTAAGCTGGAAGAGAAGGGCTCGGGATACACCTTCTTTTGGAAGGGAAGGGATAAAGATGAAAAAAGAATACACGGAGTTGGCTTTGCTATAAAGTCACATATCGTGCATGATCATCAGCTCACACCAACAGCTGTAAATGAGAGACTTATGTCTCTTAGAGTCCCACTGCCTTCTGATAACTTCATGATTGTCATTTTGGCATATGCACCAACCCTAGACGCCGACAGTGAAGTGTAACGAGAATTCTACTAACAGCTTGGCAAGCTTATAACCAGAGACCCACCACGTGATAAATTAATGCTGCTGGGTGACTTTAACGCGAGAGTGGGGAAAGACCATAAACTCTGGAACTCTGTCATTGGGAAGCATAGACTTGGTAAATGCAACTCAAACGGCTAAAAAGGACTTTGCTCAGAATTTGAGCTATTCATTACCAACACTCAGTTCCAGCTCCCAAATAGATTTAAGACCATGTGGAAACATCCTCGATCTCAGCATTGGCATCTTCTAGACTATGTTATCGTCCACCAGAAAGATAAAAAGGATATCCATATCACTAAATCAGCACTAAGTGTAGACGACTGTTTGACTGACCACCGTCTGGTCATCACACGTGCTAAATATACCACCAGAAAGAAGCCCAAATTTGAATTAAAACAGCAACCTCGGAAAAAATATAACCTCTCAAAACTTCACCTAACAGAGGTAAAAGCAAAATACCAACACACCATTGAACAACAACTTCGTATAAACCCAACCAATTCTTGCAACCTGGAAGAAGAATGGTTGTCAATCAGTAAGATCATTAATGAATCAGCCAAAGTCACAGTCGGTTTAAAGGAAAAGAAAAATCAAGACTGGTTTGATGAAAACTGTGCTGAAATTAATCAACTCATTCAAGAAAAGATAAACGCTCGCCATGCTCATGAATAAGACCCTTGAAACCGGCATAAAACCAACATCTACAGAAACCACAAAAAACAATGTCAATCAAAATTACGGGAACTACAAAACAAATGGTGGCAGCTGAAAGCTTTAGAATTGGAGGGTTTTGCAGAAGCCGCAGCTTTAGAAATTTCCATGCTGGTGTAAAACAAATTTTTGGCCCCATCAGATCCTCCATCGGAACACTCCTTGCAGCAGACAATGCCACCATTCTCAACGATCCACAATCAATTCTGGATCGTTGGAAGGAGCATTTTGCCACTCTAGTCAATAAAGAATCTTCTGCAGATGAGGACTTTCTCAAAATGGTCCCACAGTACCCATCGCAATTATGGATGAATGCACCACCATCATTTACAGAATTTCTAATTGCGATGGAGCAAATGAAAGTAAATAAAGCCCCAGAGCCTGATAATATCCCCTTTGAACTTATCCACCATGGTGGACAACATCTGAAAACAAGACTATTCACTCTCATTCTTAAAATGTGGGAAGAACGCCAAGTATCAAAGAATCTGAAAGACGCAGTAATAGTAACCATCTTCAAAAAGGGTGACCGAAAATCATGTGGCAATTACCGTGGGATTGCCCTTTTGTCCATAATGGGAAATATCTTTGCCCGCATACTACTGAATTGCTTGCTGCAAGTCACGGAATCCGTCCTCCCAGAATCTCAGTGCGGCTTCCGTGCCTTTCTGGGAACAATTGATATGATTTTCTGTGCGAGACAGCTGCAGGAGAAAAGTAGGGAATAACAGAAACCCCTCTATCTTGTATTTTATGACCTGCAAAAAGCATTCGATAGCATTCCAAGAGATGCAATGTGGAAAGTTTTCAAGCAATTTGGTTGCCCAATTCACTTTGTAGAACGTATCCAGGCATTGCATGAAGGCATGTCAGGATATGTATCGCACCAAGGCAAGGAAACAAAAAAGTTTACAGTTACCTGTGGACTAAAACAAGGTTGTGTCCTTGCACCTACCCTCCTTTCCTTATATCTTGCTGCAATGCTGCACGAACTTCCCCCAAATAACCCGGGGATGGACATTAGGTACCGTTATGATGGGGGACTTTTCAAGCCTGCTAAACTAAGATCTCAAAGCATTGTGAAATTCCAACACATCACAAAGCTTCAATATGCAGATGACAACATGGTCCTTAGCCATTCCGAGGAAGACATCCAGAGATCCGTAAACAACTTCATGGCAGCCTACCATCGCTTCGGACTCTCTGTTAATATTGGTAAGACAAAGTGTTAGTACAACCAGTACCCAATACCATCTTACAGGACGTAAGCATTCACATAAATGACACTCCTCTTGAGCAAGTAGATCACTTTCCATATTTCAGTAGCATAATATCGGAAATTTGCTCAAATGAGAATGAAATAGAAAGCCGAATTGGCCTCGCCTATAGATCTTTCAGTAAACTGATCAAGCACGTCTTTAATAATAAACATCTTTCAATAAAAACTAAACTCATGTTATACCACGTGATTGTTATACCTACGCTTCTGTATGGGTGTGAGACCTGGACTATATACCAACGTGATCTCATTAAACTCAAAAAATTCCACCACCAAAAACTTCGAGCTATACTGAACATCAAATGGTATGACTATGTAACCAACGCAAGCGTTCTTGAGAGAGCAAACAGCTGCAATATTGAGGTCACCACCATGAGGCACAGACTCCGTTGATTGGGGCATATCCTCAGAATGAATGAAAGTGAACTCCCTCGACAAACCCTGTACTCAGAACTAGCCACAGGAAAAAGACCTATCGGCCGCCCTCTACTGCGATATAAGGACTAACTCCAATCCACCCTAAAAAACACTGGATTTGATCTTCACATCTCAGGATCGGTGTCTGTGGCGCCAATCCATCATACACGGTACCAAAGGATACGAGGCAGAAAGAAGAAGACTGGTGGAGATCAAGAGGTAGGCAAGAAAAAATCATGCTGAACAACAACGCCCCCTGCCAAGCATTGCTTGCCTTCTCTGCCCATGCAAATTACACGCTCAGATTGGTCTGAGAAGCCATCTGCGATCCAAACACTGAGGGAAGAGGAAACTGAAATACGACGATATTGATATATGGCACACACCGGTTCTCATCAGATCACCAAAGTTAAGCAACATTGAGCCTGGTTAGTACCAGATGGGTGACCATTTGAGAATTCTTGGCACTGTATGTGCTCTCCGCTTATCTCGGTATCTGGTATTTAACAATGTCGACTAAGGAGAGGTGTGGTTGGACATTGCGCACCTCATGCCACAAAAATTTCATGCGCAAGCAACCTTTCATGGGTATCCATAGTCTGTCCAAGACTGAAGGAGCCTGCTATATATATATATATATAACTTTTTTCCATTTAAAAGCGGGTAAAAATGATAACTTGAGTACTTTATATCAAACTTTTAGAGTAAATGTGCCACTGTTGATACCAATCTCTATTAATTCCTAACTGCATCGAATGGATACCATAATACTTAGTCTGCTGCACCTTATAACAAAGCTCTATACAAATTTTCAGTCGGTCTAGTCGTTACCAAGAAAAAGTGGAACAGACAAAGAGAAATATAATACACATCTCCTTAGATTTCGAAAGAGTATATTTTTGGATATTCGGTCTGAGTTCTCATCTCCATTGCCTTACACAGTATTTGTTTTTATCCCAGTCTTCTTATAAACCAACTTTCTAGGCTTCTATCTCAGTTTGTTTTGTTTAAGGTCAACTGGTCAAACAACCGATCATTGAATGTTATGGAATGTTAAGTTAGTCAACACCCCATATCCTGTCAGCACCGATACAGAAAAGATTATCTTAAAGGAACAAAAGGAGATGCCCACCCCACCCCATATAATATAATATATATATATATATATATATATGTATATATATATATATGTAAGTGGCGTGCAATAAGTAATGCTCCTGACCCACTTCCCATAGCAGTAGAGCAACGAAACTTGGCACAGTTATTAGTCTTTCTCTACATAGGAACCAATGCATTTCTCCCATCGTTTGATGCAGCTCTGGAGACCGTTTTTGTAGAACACCCCAGGTTGGTCCTCCAACCACGACGTGACTTCAGAAATCAAGGCTGCATCATCTGGGAAATGCTTTCATTTCAAAAAGAACTTTATGGCTGGGAAGAGGTGAAAGTCGGAGGGTGCAAGGTCAGGAGAGTAGGGAGGATGGGAAGGATTTCATAACCACACACCCGTGCTTCTGATCTGGCGACATGTGAGTTGTGGACTGGAGCGTTGTCCTGCAGAAGGAGGGTACCTTTGCTGATCTTGCCCCGCCTCTTGATTTTGATAGCTTCCCTTAATTTTCTCAAAACTGAAGCATAATAGGCTCCTGTAATTGTGGTACTCTTTGCCAGAAAACCTGTCATCACTACTCTGTCCTGGTCCCAGAAGACTGAGCATGACCTTGCCAGCGGAGGACAGCACCCTTGCCTTCTTTAGAGGTGGCAAGTTCAAGTGCTTTCACTGCATTGATTGGGCTTTGGTCTCTGGATCATAGTGATGGACCCAGGTTTCATCCTGTGTAATCAGTCTTTTGAAAAACTTTGACTCATCTTCTTGGCACATCTCCAAATTCATTCTCTAGCACTCGACGCATTCTCGCTTCTGGAATGGTGTGAGCAACCTGGGAATCCATCTGCCAGACACCTTATGCATATGCAAATGGTCATGAATGATAGTTTTCACAGACCCTGTACTAATCTTGACATTTTGGGCTATTTGGCGAATAGCAATGTGCCGATCTTCCAAAATGTCAGCCTCAACTTGATGGACAGATGCCTCATCAATAGCAGAAGGAGGGGGGGTGACTAGGTCTGGGAGCTGTTTCCACAGACTTCCGGCCATGTTTAAATTCACAATGCCAACGTTTTACAAGGTCATATGATGGGCATTATTACCATAAGTTCCTTTCATTTCATCAAAAGTCTCATGTAGTGTGCGTCCTTTCAAATACAAAAACCAGATCACTGCTCAACATTCAACAGGCTCTATTTCACACCTGACTCAGTTCAAACATCTGTAAAACAGAAACCACAATTAGTTCAGAGCTGTAATTTTCCACATAACCCGTAAAGATATAAATGCTTGCACTTGCAAAATTTCAGCTAGATCAGACAACTGGAAGTGGGTCAGAGGCATTATTTATTGCACACCCCTCGTATAATCCCCAAAAGCTCTGGCCTTGATGGAAGGGAAACTAAAATTTGCTCCTATGGTTTCAAGTGATCTGAAATAACAGCAAGGGGAGACTTGATTCCAAATATTTTTCAAATGTTACATCTTTTGAAAATAGGGTACGATTATGAATATCTCCAGTATCAAATAATATTTATGCACTATGAAATTTACTTTGGATGAAAACCAAAGAGGGGAGATATGAAAATATTTGGAATCAAATCTCCGCTTGCTGTTATTTCAGATCATTTGAAACCAGAGCAAGTTTTTGTATCCCATCCATCAAGGTTAGAGGTTTGGCGGGAAATATCAGATATTTTGTAATTCATATGCAAACAAGATAAACATGATTATGATTGAATCATTTAATGATTGTAAAAAAGTACCAAAAATAGGCTTTGGATGATGGATGATCCCCTTAATGTGTGACCTTAAATATAAATGTCATAATAGACTGACACAATTCTGATCAGTAGTCACTGAGATTTCGAACTTATAAAATTGCCAAAAAAGGTGGTATCTTTTTATCTCTGTCTCTCTCTCTCTCTCATATATATATATATATATATATATATATATATATATATATATATATATATATATATATATATATATATATATATACACATAACCAAACTGAATATTGAAATGCTCACATCTTTGGTTTTATGGTACGAAACTACATGAATATTTGCAGGTTTCTTGAAGATTATAATACAATTCTATAGTTAAAATTTTCTGACAATTGGTGAAAAAAAAAAAAGAACCTATATTTTCAAACCAATAAAATATGCACAAATTTGTCTACATTTGTATATATAGTGTTTTAGCAGACTAGGTGACTAATATATATATATATATATATATATATATATATATATATATATACACGCACCTATACATACATACATACATACATACATACATACATACATGCATATATATGTACACACCTTTGTATGTATACATACACACATCCATATATGTAAGCAATTGTACAAAAGTTTATGTTGAATTCTTGGAACCTCTCATGAGTGATTTTTTTTTCTAAAAATCATTTACACTTGCAAAAATTCGTTTGTGTGTGTATATATATGTATGTATATATATATGTATTATATATATGTATGTATATGTATTATATATATATGTATATATATACATATATATACACATATACATACATATATATATACACATATACATATATATACATATACATACATATATACATATACATACATACATGTATATATACATACATGTATATATATATATATATATATATATATATATATATATATACAAATTGCAGTATTTTATTTTTGGGGGGGATTTAGCAAGAAGAATATAGATATTAGAACAAATATTAACTGTTTTTTTTTTGTTTTGTTTTTTTCAAATTGAACAATTTTTAAAAGAATAGAAGTTTGAATTTAAGTTGTGCCAAACTTATAGTAATCTTTTTAAAAATAGTAACTTATATATTTATAGTAGCTTAAATAAAATTATTTTTTAAACTAGGTGTTACTTTTAAATTATTCTTTATATTTTTTACATTTCTAAGGAAACAAAAAACAGGTTTTACTAAGCATGGCTAAAAGCTATCATTTCTGGTTGGAGTCTCGGAGGTAGAAAATACTGGCTCTGAGTGGAAAATATTTTTTTAAATCATCTAATATTCTATTTTTCTCTAATCTTGAAAGTAATAAAAAATAACAGAAAACAGTATTGAACAACGTTTTGTTTTGACATTTTCAGGATTGAATGGTTCATTAATTTTGTTTTTTGTTTTTACTTTCATTGTTTTTGCTCTCTTTTTTTTTTTATTGCATGCAAAAATCAACATACACTGATTTCCTATATATATATATTTTTATGTGAATATATTTTTATATATATATATATATATATATATATATATATATATATATATATTGTGGTTATATAATACCCCCTCTTTATATAAATATAATTCTTTGACTCTTCTCTTTTTTCCTCCTTTTCCAAACATTAATGGGCCACACTGCGTTGCCAGGTTGTAAAATAAACTTAAATATATTTTAATTCATGCATATTTATTATTATATTGTACCTAATATATATATATATGATTTCAAAAGTTAAAAGAATATATATATGACTTGGGTGCCATCAGCTAGAATCGAAATGAAAATATTTAGTACTCAGCCCTAGCTATTATCAAATGGATAAGAAAACATTAAATATAATCGACTTTAACGTGTAAATTTATTTATGCATGCATATAAGAGCACTTAAGCTTGTTAAGTTCCAAATTTTTTTCAATTGTGACAGCTATTTTTACTGGCAAAAGATCAAATCGAATTTGTTCTACAGATCCAAATCCCATATATATATATATATATATATATATATATATATATATATATATATATATATATACATACATGCCTGTAGACTAAAAATTGAAAGGAGTTTGGCAGAGACTGTTCCTCAAACAGACAATATCTCTTTAGCAATATACAAGATGGAATGATAGAATTGTCACCCTAGAAAAGACATGATTCCATTTCCATTTGATTAAAACCGTTTTTTTTTTTTTTTTTTTTTTTTGCAGACCATCTACTACTTGGTCAGTTGTGTACAAATCCCAAGAGCGATAGGAGCCTTTTATTATGTCTGAATGTGACACGATGTTTAATGAGGGAGATCGGAGATGCACAATTGTACGATTCATGCTCTCTTCCAATCCAAGTTATGATAACAGGACCATTGCCAGTACCCTTAAAATGGATTGCTGGATTCTCACAAATAAGAGGGACATGCCCAGAGTGACAAAAACAAAGTTTTCGGCCACAGTTTGATGTGGTTTCAAGGGCAACATCATGCCATCTCACACCTTCAAAATCTGCTTGAAAGTCGACACTAAAGTGTACTTGGATGTGCTGAAGAGTGTGGCGTTCCCCTGGGCCAATCAGGTGGCTGCTGGCAGACCCTATGTGTGACAGCAGGACTCTGTGCCGACCCACTTCCTAAAGGACTCAGGCATGGCCTCAGAAGGAGTGCTACAACTTTGTACCCTTCTCTCACCGCCCCCTCCTCCCTCGACCTGAACTCGCTAGACTACTTCGTTTCGTCATATGTTTAGAACATCACCAACATGACCTCCTATAACACTAAAAACAGCCTGATTGCTGTTATCCACCAAGTATTCACAAAGCTCCCACAGACGCATGTGATAAAGGCATGCTCCCAGTTTCGGACCCATATTGAAATGGTGATTGAGGCTGAAGGCGGCTACATCATGTCAGCTCTATTACATAATCAAGTTATTTGAATTGATTTTTTCAGTAAAAGTTTAAAGTTATCGTGTTTTCTTTAGGGCGACACTTTTATCATTCCACCCTGTATATACATGTATAATATCTCTATATATTATTATATATAAAATACAACAGAATTCGTTTGTTGATTATAATTTTATTAATGTGGTCTACATACTAAAATATACAACATATGGCAAATCATATATAGACATCACCAAAACATACAGCAACAATCGCTTTGCATAAAAGTAACATTAAAATTCCAGAAAACAGATATTTGCTTCACAGCATATGCACACATGCAGCAGATTTAAAATCATTTCGATTTTTCATAATTTTACACAAGAAAAATCTTTATAACAAAATTCGCTCAGAACAAATCATGACACAATAAACACATATCTGAATAGGAGTGTGGTGCGTGTATGTGTAAACATATATACACATACACAGATAAATTAACAAACACACACGACAGGTTTATAAAAATGCACAAATTCAACTGAATACTCAATTCCTAATGCAAAGAAAAAAATCTCATAACATGACAAAGCCTATACACATACATATTTACGCACAGATGCAATCAAAACTAATACATTAAACTAAACGCACTTGTGCTCACACATGCACACACAACAACAATCATAAAAACATGCAACTACCATAAATTATATCGCACCTCACCCTGACCCTAAAGCAAGTAATATACTGGTGTCAAACTTTTAATTAACATCTGAATCCACTACAATGCTCTTTTGAAAATTATAAAACTTTTCAAAACCGAAATAATATTTGAACCAGACAAACTCAAAACATGTGTAATATTAAAAAATATAAAATAAATACTAAACAATAAACAAATTTGAAAAAAAATAAAATAAAAATAACTGCTTGTAGCCTCAGTTCTTTTTAAGATTTTTTTCCATAATATAATTTTTTTTTTTATAACATTTTGTATTCTTAATAGAAAATGAATAAAGAAAAGTTATAAACCTTTAGACTTTTCATATTTTTTTTTTTTTTTTTTTTTTCACCCCAAACAAAGCACAGTGCCACTTTGAAGCAGGGGGCTACTATCAGGGACTTAATTAGTGGGGTCATTATGAAGGGAGATGAGTAGAAAGATGTTTGTTAACATTACACTTGAACTTCTGCATATCATTGCAGTTGGGAAAGCAGAATCCCGAAAGGGAGTTCCAAAGACCCGCAGTTCTGGGGAAGAAACTATTGGAGTAAAAGGCTTTCTTGCACCTAGGGATCTCTACTGTAAAGGGATGAGACTTAGTAGCTTGTCGGGTTTGTGGGGGGTAGTTACGTCGGGGAGGCACAAGTGTCTGCAGTTCGTCAGAACATTCACCATTGAAGTATTTGTAGAACAGGCAGAGGGATGCAACATCTCGTCGATGGGACAGAGGCTGAAGCCTAGATGACAGTTCAGGACCTATCAGGTTGGCGACTCTCTTTTGAACCCTGTCCAGGAGCGAGAGACAAGAAGCAGATGCACCAGCCCAGATGTGACAACAGTACTCCATATATGGGCGAATGGTTGCCTTATAGAGGTATAGGATACTGTCAGGCGTAAGTAGTTTTCTAGCACGGTAGAGGGAGCCAACCTTCCTTGCAGCAGCCTTGGCAATGCTCTCAATGTATCTATTCCAGTTCATATTCCCTGTAAACGTTAGGCCGAGGAGTTTAAAAGAAGTACTTTCAGGTAATGTGTTCTTGGCCATTGCTATTGGTGGTAGAGAAGGTTTCTTGTAGTTATTGAACGAAACAAGCTTAGTCTTAGCAGCATTGAATGTGACCAACCATTTTTGTCCTTATTCCACTATGGATTAGAGGTCATCCTCTAGTGTTTCTGCCATTTCCCTGGATATGTGTTCATTTGTTTTCCCCTCATATCTGTTATAGAGAGTGGTGTCATTGGCAAATATACCCATCTCCGAAACAATTTTATCAGGGAGGTCGTTTATGAATATCAGGAATAATAGAGGTCCAAGGATAGACCCCTGAGGTACTCCCGCATTTATGTCGTATTGTTTGGATGTACGACCGTCGAGGACAACTTTGATTTTTCTATTACTTAAGAAGGATTTAATTACATTATGAATTCTTCCAGTGATTCCATATGATCTAATTTTCCTTAGAAGACCATCATGCCATACCCTGTCAAAAGCCTTAGATATATCGAGGGCCACCGCTCTACCCTCCCCTGTTTTATCCAATGAACTGTATATACATATATATATATATATATATATATATATATTCATTTTATATATACATAATATATGTAGTAATCCACATACAGTACTGTTTCACTGTATCACAGCTCATCAGTGCGGCTAGACCAGCAACTATCTCAAGCCAGGATTGCAACTCGACTGCCCAAGCAACAGTCAGCACTTCTCACCATTACCCTATTTGGCTACTGCTGAGATGAGTTTGCAAAATTACAATGTTTAAATATTGTCCAAACGCCTAAGCTCTATTTGTTTACATAAAGAGCACTGCTTTTTACATTAATTTATATTTACAAAAAGAATTTTTTATTACATTTTCACATCAAACAAGGCACATTGCCTCTTTGGTGTAGGGAGCTGCTATCAGGGACATAAGCTACTGGGGAACTATGTAGGGAGTTGGGCAGTAAGATGTCGGTTCACATTACACTTCTGCATGTCAGTACAGTTGGGTAAGCAGGGACCTGGAATGGAATTCCAAAGTTTAGCTGTTCTGGGGAAGAAACTACCGGAGTAGAAAGCTCTCTTACATCTAGGGATCTCTGTGTAGGGGTGGGATTTAGCTACTTGTTGGGTTTGTCAGGGGTATTTACGTCGTGGGGGCACAAGTGCTTGCAGTTCGTCAGAGCATTCACCATTAAAATACTTGTAGAACAGGCAGAGGGATGCAACATCTCGTTGGTGGGACAGTCTGAAGCTTAGATGACAGTTCAGGACCTAGCAGGTTAGAGACTCTCTTTTGGACTAGTAGCAGATGCACCAGCCCAAATATGACAACAATACTGTATACATGGGCGAATGGTGGCCTTATAGAGGTACAGGATACTTTCGGGTGTTAGTAGCTTTCTAGCACAGTAGAGAGAGCCCACCTTCTTCGTAGCAGTTCTGGCAATGCTCTCAATGTAATTGTTTCAACTCTTGTTTCCTGTGAACGTTAGGCCGAGGAGTTTAAAGGAAGTACTTTCAGATAATGAATCTTTGGCCATTACTATTGGTGGTAGAGAAGGTTTCTTGTAGTTATTGAAGGAAACAAGTTTAGTCTTGGCAGCATTGAATGTGAATATCCATTTTTGTCCCCATTCCACTACAGATTGGACGTCACCCTCTAGTGTTTCTGCCATTTCTTTAGATATGTGTTCATTTGTTTTCCTGTTGTGCCTGTTATAGAGCATGGTGTCATCAGCAAATATACCCATCTCAGAGACAATTTTGTCGGGCAAGTCATTTACGAATAATAGGAATAATAAAGGTCCAAGGATAGACCCCTGAGGCATTTCTGCATTTATATCATATTGTTTAGATGTACGACCGTTAAGGACAACCTGGATTTTTCTCTTATCTAAGAAGGATTTAATTATGTTAAGTATTTGTCTAGTGATACCATATGATCTGATTTTCCTGAGGAGACCCTCATGCCATACCCTGTCAAAAGCCTTATATATTTCTAGAGCTACCGCTCTACTCTCCCCTGCTTTATCCAGTGAATGGTATATACGTTCAGAGATTACAGTTAGGATATCTGCTGTGTAACTGGCTTGTCTAAATCCATATTGTTGGTCGGTCAGAAGTTTAGCATCTGTAAGGTGATGGACTAGAGCTTGGTTAATTATGGACTCAAATATTTTGGCAAAAAGTGGGATGAGGCTAATAGGGTGATAATTTTATGGGTCAGTTCTTTCGCCAGAATTCTTGAATACTGGTACCACAGAAGCAGTTTTCCAGCAGTCAGGAAAACAAGATTCATTAAGGCATTTGTTGTAGAGTTTGGAGAGAACTAGAGCTACTTTGGCAGAGCATTTTTTAAATAACACAGCCGGGATGAGATCAGGTCCACATGCTTTTGAAGTGTCAAGATTTTTTATGATAGCATGCATCTGAGAAAGGGTGATTTTCATGGCATCTGTTTGCAAAGGAAAGGCAGGGAAAGGTAGTTAGCACAGATCAGTGTGGAGTTAGGGGCAAACCAACTGGCAAGCAGGTTAGCCTTCTTAGTTGCTGAGCAAACAACCTCATGATTGTTGGTTAGTGGGGGAATTGTTGATTGCCTATTATTAACTATACTGTTGTAGATTTTCCAGAGTCATGGGCTCCTGATTTCTGTGCTTTGATGCGTTTTTTGGTGGTTTCAGTAAAATCTCTCTTAGCTGTACTATTTCTTTCTTGCAGTTACTTTTAGCTTCTATATACTTCTGTCTGTTTGAACTGGACTTATGCCGGTTAAATCTGTGGTGCACATGCTGCCTTTGCACAATGGCAGTTTCACAAGTAAAAGTAAACAATTGGGGAGAGTGGGGCTTGCTATAAAATTTCTGCATGAGAACATGTGCTTCGATTGTCATTTTTAACCATTCAGTGGTCTCATTTGCACACTGTTTAGCAGGAAGAGAAAAAATATTTCCCCATGGGGCATCTCTGATGAGATCCCTGATGGCTTCCCAGTCAGCCTTTTTATAGTATCTCGTTGTTTTGAGCAATGGCTCTTCAGTTTTGGTTGTAGAGTTAAGGGCAATTTCGACCATTACCACTGCATGATCAGCGTTCCAAAGTGGGCTGTGGGCATTCGTTACACAATCATCGGGAACTGTGGTCAGAAAAGATCTAGAAGTGATGCGTGTTGTTCTTGCTGGTCTGGAAAACGGGTTAGAAACATAAGCATCTGTGATAGGGAGTGAGATATAGAGAAGTTATGGGAGGGTGCTGATTCTATGCTGTCAGAGACTTTGTTTATTATGATGTAGTCCTGGGTCGAGGGAGAGCGGTAGAGAAAATAAAAGTAACTAATGTTATCTTGCATGTTAAGTCTAAAGAACATAAAGGCTTGATTGTCTAATTCTAGATTTGTTTCTCTAGTCAAGTGGAGGGTATTATAAATATAGACTCCAAGTCAGTGCATATGTCTGTCAGTCCTTACGGCAGAGTAGATATCCAGGCATGTTATAGTTGGAGGGGATGGAGGAGTGTAGGTTAGTCTCACTTAGTGCTAAGATATCCGGGGTGTTTGTTAAGAGAAATGCTTCAACATCAGCTAAATTAGTTCTAAACCCACGGATGTTCATAAATGCAAGCCTCAAGGGAGGAGGCAAGTTGAATTTGTTTGAACCTAAGCCTGGTTTAAGCTTAATTTTTTATTGTACTGTCATTTTCTTTTTTAGAGTTCCGTTCAGGTAAGGGATTGCTGAACAAGTGGTGATGCAGAACACCAGACATGCAACACAAGTAGACCATTAGCTGACCTTTCATCAACTAGGATTGTTGCCTGGGGAAAGCCCACTGGGAATGAGTGCAGGTCCATTTCCATGCACGACATGGTACTACAAACATCCCGATATTATACAACTGTTGATGGAGCAGCTGTTCTAAGCGCTACCAAAGAGTTAGGGTCCTGTACTACCAGTCGGAAACAGCAGCCAGGAGCTGTCAATCTGGTGACCTCAACCTATCAGACGAAGGTTAACCCAATCTAATTGCACTGGCATATGTGGCACTCAAGCACTCCCAAGTTCCCAGTTTAGAGGGGTGGGATGTGTCGGGAGTGGTGAAAACGTAGTTTATTGCCCTAGACAAGAAACAAAATCTACCACTGAGTGTTTCTGTCGAATCCCTATGATAGTACCTCTGCACCTTACTAACAGGCAAAGAAGGAGTATGGATGCCAGGCAATAGATAGAACCTATCTACTCCTTAAGCAGTTTAGGTTTGCAAACCGTTAATTTGTTTGAGTCACCAGCTCTAGGAACGTTGTCATCCAAGACTGGAGAGGCCTCCCTCCCTTAGGTTTAGTTTCAGAGTTTTCCTTCTCCTAAACGGATGATCTGGGGAGATCTACTGGGTTCATCAGCACCGAGAGGGTTTGCTCCACGCCTGGGTCCTAATCCAGGTATTTCTGTGACCCCGTGTGATTAGTTAATTTTACTGGGTTAGTTTGTAGAGGTTATACTCCTCAAAGTGATTTATGGACATTGCTATTTCATTGTTACTGGGAAAAGGGCGGGAGTAAAGCTCATGCAGTGGAAGCAACTATGTTTGCAAGCAGAAAGGAGTTAATATGTGGTTTAAGATTTTTTCCTTAAGATTTTTTTATTTTTGTTGTTATTTTTGTTTTTATTTTATATGTCAGCTTAGGAATAGGATAACATTACTAAACTAAAAAATTCTGTGCCCAGACTCCGTATATTTTAGATTACAGGAAGATTAAGATGAAAGTGCAATACAGTATGGGTATAACTGGAGGTAAATTATAAGTTATGGCGTATTCCGTATGTATAATTAAGTAAATAGGTATATGGGCAAATTTTCAGTAGATAATAAATAGAAGTTGTAGGGATTAAGTATGTTTCCACTTCTAATGAGTCATGGAGTATTTTGCATAACAAAGAGTATCGGTTCAGGTTTGTATTAATCATTGCAAAACTATCTAGAAAGAGTCATATTGTTATGTAATGTAGATCGCTTTAAGTTTGTGTACAGACTATGGCTGGTAAGTAACTAACTGGATAAGAATGAACTCTAATGCATGTCTTAGAGGTAGAAATGTATAGATGTTTGTTGATGACTTTCTAAGCGGTCAGCATGCAAAGGTTAAGGGCTGGAAGCTAAAGATTCCACTACAAAGACGTGTGTAATATAGGAGTTTTAGTGGTAGCTTGGGGAATAGAGAAAATAGTTAGTTTTCAAGAGACAGCGTTATTAACTTACAGAATACAGTAGTTACATTAGAATTTAGTTTTAAGTAAAGTTTAGCTTGGAAAAAAAAAAGAAAAAACATTTTTTTTTAATTTAACATTCAAGTTAGACAAAGGTAGTCGTTTTGGAGGTAAAGTGTATATTGGATATACGTAGCAAGCCAGCAGTGGTGTTTTTTCAGTTATGAGAGAAACAGTTAGTACATAGCAAGTCGGAATTCATATTTATAGGCAGTCATTAAGGTCAGGCACAAAGCATTGTATCTATTCAGAAATAGTTCTAGTGATGTAACTAAGATCACTGTACATTTCAGTTACAAATATAGTTGAAAGTAAAATATAAGCTATATTTAGTGGTTTGATATAGATTGGAAGGAGGACACTTTTTTAAAAAATACAAACGAGCATATGGTAATTGTAGATATTTAGTATATTACTAAATATATATATCACAATCATGTTGACACACCGTATACTCTGTCCTGTGGCAGTCATCTACCCCAATAAAGGTTAGTAGTAATGCCAAAAAGTGTGGATGGTTCTACACAAAGCCTTCACCACTATAAACAAATCATCTGTGTGGATTTCCAAGCAACTTAGTTGTTGTGGTGGAAGATCATTATGTCGAAATCGATGCGAGAGTCCATATATGAATGTGAGAAGTATGAAAGACAGAAAGGAAAATAAAAATCAAATGTGAGATTTGACCAGTTTCTTCAGATCAACCTAAACATATTAGTTTCTTTATTGGCCTCTTCTCTGAGACACAAAACAGTTACAGAAAGCATAGATAAACACTTAAAAAAAAAAAATTCCCATAAAATTATTTGTTTCTGTTAGGCGATAATGCAACCCAGTCTATAACACCATCTAGACGCAAAATAGCAACTTGTGTTCAGATAATCATGTGCAAAGACTCGTTTATTTTGTGGCTTTGGTATAAAATGCCCTGAAACATATTTGTTATGTTGGAACACAAACAAAATGAGTTGGACCCAAAAGATTTTTTTTTTTTTCCAAATCAATCTAAAATTACATTTTTGTCTTTGAGAATTCATCGAAATATAACTTGAACGATCAATTGTTCTTGATCCAATTCTGACTCTATCATCTATTTTTAGATTTGAAGGTCAAGGAATATCTTAACGTTAAACCCTTTCTAGCATTGGCTTAAGAATGCTTAAAAATTGCAACAAACAGTAATAAAAAGCCTTAAGCATTTTGTAAATGATTTTCAAATCTCTTTGTATATCAATATTGCAAAATTTATGTATACACCAGCAAATAAACCCAATGTTGTTTAAGATTGAATGAGGATCACTATTATATACTTTTTTTTTTTTTTTTAACTATGCTCATACTGAAAGAAATAAACAGGAACATCTTGAAATTTGGAATATAGACTTTTTGTCATATAAATATATATATATATATATATATATATATATATATTTTTTTTTTTCCCCATAAAATCTCTGGCTTTGATGGAGGGGAGAATAAAATTTGCTGCTATGGTTTCAAATGATTTGAAATAACAGCAAGAGAAGACTTGATTCCAAATATTTCTCATATGTTATATCTCCCCTCTATTGGAAATAGGGTACGATTATGACTATCTCCAGTATCAAATATTTTACACTGAAATTGACTTCATGTATGAAAACCAAAGAGGAGAGATATAATATATGAGAAATATTTGGAATCAGATCTCCCCTTGCTATTATTTCAGATTATTTGAAACCATAGAAATTTTTAGTCTCTCCTCCCAGACCAGAGGTTTTGCGGAAATATCGGATATTTTGTAATTCATATGCAAAACTAGGAAAACAAATGACTATGATTGAAACATTTTATGGCTGTAAAAAAGTGCCAAAAATAGGCTCTGGATAATGGATGATCCTCTTAATGTGCGACCTTAAGGGTAAATATCACATAGCCCACTACACAATTCAGTTCATTAGCTTTCCAACAAGTCCTCATTTGTATAATTCTGTAAATAGTCGCTGAACTTATAAAATTACATAAAAGGTGGTGTGTCTGTGTGTGTGTGTATATATATATATATACACACGCACACACACATACACGCCACCTTTATTTATATATATATATATATATATATATATATATATATATACTGGTAGCCAAATTGAATATTGAAATGTTCATATCTTCGATTCTATGGGACGAAATATCATGAAAATTTGCAGGCTTTTTGAAAATATTATTCAATGGTTAAAATTTTATTACAATTGGTAAAAAAGAACCTATATTTTCAAACTATTAAAATTTGCCTACATTTGTATATATAGTGTCCTGGCAGATCAGCTCCAGTTTTGCTACTTTGGGATGAATTTTGCTTAGGTTTTTTTTTTTTTTTGCTTAGTTTTCTACCTTGTGGTATTACCGGGCCACTAATATATATATATATATATATATATATATATATATATATATATATATATATATATAGACAATGCCATTCTGCATCTAATCTGGTACACTGCAATGTCTGCTATGGCTATAAAGTCGAAGTTGGAGTTGCCTCTCCAGATGCCTGAGTGATAAAGAGACCTTGGTTTTCTCAGTTACTAGGGTTCCCTCTCTTGGCATTGCAAACAAAGGTCGATGGAAAGCAAGTCAATACGATTGGAACCAGTGCAGCTGCAGTAGTTGCTGGAAAAGTGTTGCAATGCTTCGCCATCTGCCTACTGGACTTCAAACCGGATTTCTGTCAGGGTTTACTCCCTTACCCATTGCCTTTCCCAAGGCATTCAGTTGAACTGTATATATAGTGCTTTTAAAGAGGTGGTGAACTATAGATTGACAGCTCTATTTTCTTTAATTGCAGATTTGGCAACTATCGGTTATTTTGAGTTTAGCTTGGTTTGGCAATTCATCATGTTGTCTCAACAGGACGGATCCACATGCAATATAGTGTGTGATACGATCAACTTACTGAGAAATATTTGGATGAATAATTTCATGAAACTTGTTAACTGGCCTCCTCATTTGTGCAATTTGACCGCATTAGATTATCTTCTCTTTGGCAATATGTAAACTGCAATATTTACACTGATAAACCAGATATAATAGACCATGTAAGATATTTTATGCATTATTGCTGAAATACAACTTAATTAATGCATAGATTAGTGAAAATTGGACCTAGATTGCTCAATAGATGCAAAATTGTATTCAAATTATAAATGCCAAAAATTAATCTTTGTAATAAACTATATATTTGTATAGTAAAAATATTTTTCTGTGATTTATTTTAATTGAAAGTTTGCCACCTCTAAATATATATATTTCCTGACTACAACTTGGATGTCTTCAAGTCCAACATAAACACATTCCTGATGAAATATACGTCCAAGGATGGAGTACTGCTGCCACATCTGGGCAGGAGCTGCTAAAAACAGCCTATCCTGCCTTGACAGAGTACAAAATAGGCTTCCTGGCTTAGTGGGGGATGACCATTTCTCTTCTCTGCAACCTCTCTCTCACAGAAAAGACGTTGCGAGCCTGTCTTTGTTTTATCGTTACTTCCATGGCAGGTGCTCGTCTGAACTCCAATCTCTGGCCCCCCCCTCGCCAATCTTTCACGAAAAACACCCGTCTAGCTGAAACCACTGTCAGTAATTTTCCCCACTCTTTATCTGTGCCTAAATCAAAACGTAGATTCCATGAACAAAGCTTCTTTCTTAGAACTGTATGCCTGTGGAACTCTCTTCCGTTTGCCTGTTTCCCACCTAACTACTACTTAGATGCCTTCAAGTCCAACATAAACAAATTCCTGATGAACCGCCCCCTTAAGTAAGACACTCT
Source organism: Euprymna scolopes (assembly GCF_053919585.1). Lineage (NCBI taxonomy): Eukaryota > Metazoa > Mollusca > Cephalopoda > Sepiida > Sepiolidae > Euprymna > Euprymna scolopes. The sequence continues at coordinate 2,861,070 of NC_136498.1, read as the reverse complement.
CCAATACTAACGATTACTATGATACTATCCCATTGATTACTGTACATGCAATAACCCTTACCCCCAAGTGGCTTCCGGGCCTTGATAAGTGGTGACTACCTTGTAAAAATATATATATATATATATATATATATATATATAAACCTTTTTACATTATTTTTTCAACTTTTTTCAATCTACGTGCTAAAGGCCTTTGATAAGGTATGGCACAAAGATTTCCTTCACAAGATCTCCAGCTATGGTATAGCTGGAAATGTCTTCTCAATTATTAAATCATTTCTCTCTGATAGGTTCATAAGAGTAGTCATTGACGGGCAGAAATCAGAAGCTCTTGGTATTAATGCTGAGGTCTCTCAGGGGTCCATCCTAGGCCCAACTTTCTTCCTAATCTACATCAATGATCTTCCAAATCACATCCTTACATCATTCGTAGACATTTATGCTGACGACACCACCATCTACGGTAGCACATGAAAGACCGTAAATGACCAAGTTCTCTCTGATTCTCTCTCCTCTGATCTTGAGCATGTGGCTTTTTTTTCTTTTTTTTTTCTTTTTTTACACAGTGGTCACGACTTATCAAGGCCCGGAAGCAACTCAGGGATAAGGGTTATTTTTGTGGTACTTTTAACACATCTAAAACCAAACTTCTATCTTTACATCATCAATGCCCTGATGCCCATCTGGCATCAATTGAAATGAATGGCTCTCGTCTTGAGGAGGTTTCATGTTTTGATAAGCTTCTGGGCTTGACCTTTACTCTCAATCTGAAATGGAACACATATATCAAATCTGTTGCCAAAGTTGCTGGAAAAATGGCGGGATCCTTCTACCGTTCCAGCAGATATCTCACTGCTGATGTAATTCTCTACCTATATAAAAGCCAGGTACGGCCAACGATGGAGTACTGTTGCCACATCTAAGCTGAAGCTGGTAGAAGCTTAGTGGAGGATGCCCTTTTCTCTTCCCTGCAACCTCTTTCCCACAGAAGAGACATTGCGAGCCTGTCTCTGCTTTATCCTTATTTCCATGGCAGGTGCTCGTCTGAGCTTCAATTTATGCCCCCCCCACCAAACTTTCACAAAGAACACTTGTCTAGCCAGAACTACTACCAATAGTTTCCCACACTCTTAATCTGTGTCTAAACCTAAATGTAGATTCCATGAGCAAAGCTTCTTTCTTAGAACTGCACGCCTGTGGAACTCTCTTCCATTGGCCTGCTTCCCAGCTGACTACAGCTTGATTGTCTTCAAGTCCAATGTAAACAAGTTCTTGATGAACCATCCTCCTATGTAATCCAACTTACAAAAATCCCACTACCTATGTTAAAACAGTATAATCACATTGACTATTGTATACCCATTAACTCTTATCCTCAAGTGGCCTCCGGGCCTTAGTAAGTGGTGATTCCTGTGTAAAAAAAAAACCTTTTACAATTTTATATAAGTTAACTCAAATTTCCATTTATATTATTGCTCTAACTCGCATATTGAGCTTTTTTTTTTATCTGCTTGGGATTGTCTTATAAATTATTGATACCAATATTTAGTTGGACTTAATTTTTACAATCTGTAAGCGGGTGTTTCTAATGAAAGATTGGCAAGGGGGGACAGATTGGAGCTCAGATGAGCACTTGCCATGGAAATAACGATAAAACAAAGATATGCTCGCAACGTCTCTTCTGTGGGAGAGAGGTTGCAGGGAAGAGAAATGGGCATCCCCCACTAAGCCACGAAGTCTATTTTGTACTTTGTCAAGGCAGGATAGGCTGTTTTTAGCAGCTTCTACTCAGATGTGGCAGCAGTACTCCATCCTTGGATGTACTTGGCTTTTATACAGATAGCGAATTGCATCAGTAGGGAGATATCTTCTGGAGCGGTAGAAAGATCCCACCATTTTCCCAGCGACCTTGGCAACAGATCTGATGCACGTGCTCCATTTCAGATCAGGAGTAAAGGTCAAACCCAGAAGCTTGTCAAAACATGGAGCCTCCCCAAGACGAGAGCCATCCATTTCAATTGATGCCAGATGGGGATCAGAGTGTTGATGATGTAAAGATAGAAGCTTGGTTTTGGATTCATTAAAAGTAACCAGCCACCTCTTCCCCCACTGTGCCATGCACTCAAGATCAGAAGAGAGAGAATTTGAGAGAACCTTGTCACTTACGGCCTTTGATGTGTTGTCATAGATGGTCGTGTCATCAGCATAGATGTCAACGAATGATTTAAGTATGTTTTGGGAGATCATTGATGTAGATCAGGAAGAGAGTTGGGCCCAGGATGGACCCCTGAGGGACTCCAGCATTAATACTGTGGGCCTCTAATTTCTCCCCATCAACCACTACTCTTATGAACCTATCAGAGAGAAATGATTTAATGATTGAGAAAACATTTCCAGTAATACCGTAGCTGGAAATCTTGTGAAGTAGGCCCTTATGCTATACCTTATTGAAGGCTTTTGATATGTCAAGAGCAATTGCCCTGGAAAGGAAACCTTTGTCAAGAGATTCACTAATCCTATGTGATATAACCGTTAGCACATCTGCTGTAGATCTTGCAGAGCAGAAACCATATTGCATGTCACTAAGAAGGTTGTTTCTTCTGAGGTGGTTGACTACTTCTCTATTTAATATGGATTCCAGCAGCTTACTCATGACACACAGGAGATTTATTGGTCTGTACTGAGAGAGAGATGACTTATCACCTGAATTCTTAAATACAGGGCATACTGATGAGGTTTTCTAGGGTGTTGGAAAGCACTTCTCCTAAAGGCAACGCTTAAACAGTTTTGTAAGTATGGGGGCAAGTTCTGGTTGGAGGTTTTTCATCACTATAACTGGAATGCCATCAGGGCCAGTTGCTTTACTGGAATCAAGGTTCTTGATTAGCTTGGTGACATCACGCACAGATATTTGTATGTTGCATAGCATGTTGTCTGTTATAGGAGGAAATACGGGGAGTTGATGTATGTATTTGTATGTTGCATAGCATGTTGTCTGTTATAGGAGGAAATATGGGGAGTTGATGTATGTATTTGTATGTTGCATAGCATGTTGTCTGTTATAGGAGGAAATATGGGGAGTTGATGTATGTATTTGTATGTTGCATAGCATGTTGTCTGTTATAGGAGGAAATATGGGGAGTTGATGTATGTATTTGTATGTTGCATAGCATGTTGTCTGTTATAGGAGGAAATATGGGGAGTTGATGTATGTATTTGTATGTTGCATAGCATGTTGTCTGTTATAGGAGGAAATATGGGGAGTTGATGTATGTATTTGTATGTTGCATAGCATGTTGTCTGTTATAGGAGGAAATATGGGGAGTTGATGTATGTATTTGTATGTTGCATAGCATGTTGTCTGTTATAGGAGGAAATATGGGGAGTTGATGTATGTATTTGTATGTTGCATAGCATGTTGTCTGTTATAGGAGGAAATATGGGGAGTTGATGTATGTATTTGTATGTTGCATAGCATGTTGTCTGTTATAGGAGGAAATATGGGGAGTTGATGTATGTATTTGTATGTTGCATAGCATGTTGTCTGTTATAGGAGGAAATATGGGGAGTTGATGTATGTATTTGTATGTTGCATAGCATGTTGTCTGTTATAGGAGGAAATATGGGGAGTTGATGTATGTATTTGTATGTTGCATAGCATGTTGTCTGTTATAGGAGGAAATATGGGGAGTTGATGTATGTATTTGTATGTTGCATAGCATGTTGTCTGTTATAGGAGGAAATATGGGGAGTTGATGTATGTATTTGTATGTTGCATAGCATGTTGTCTGTTATAGGAGGAAATATGGGGAGTTGATGTATGTATTTGTATGTTGCATAGCATGTTGTCTGTTATAGGAGGAAATATGGGGAGTTGATGTATGTATTTGTATGTTGCATAGCATGTTGTCTGTTATAGGAGGAAATATGGGGAGTTGATGTATGTATTTGTATGTTGCATAGCATGTTGTCTGTTATAGGAGGAAATATGGGGAGTTGATGTATGTATTTGTATGTTGCATAGCATGTTGTCTGTTATAGGAGGAAATATGGGGAGTTGATTTATGTATTTGTATGTTGCATAGCATGTTGTCTGTTATAGGAGGAAATATGGGGAGTTGATGTATGTATTTGTATGTTGCATAGCATGTTGTCTGTTATAGGAGGAAATATGGGGAGTTGATGTATGTATTTGTATGTTGCATAGCATGTTGTCTGTTATAGGAGGAAATATGGGGAGTTGATGTATGTATTTGTATGTTGCATAGCATGTTGTCTGTTATAGGAGGAAATATGGGGAGTTGATGTATGTATTTGTATGTTGCATAGCATGTTGTCTGTTATAGGAGGAAATATGGGGAGTTGATGTATGTATTTGTATGTTGCATAGCATGTTGTCTGTTATAGGAGGAAATATGGGGAGTTGATGTATGTATTTGTATGTTGCATAGCATGTTGTCTGTTATAGGAGGAAATATGGGGAGTTGATGTATGTATTTGTATGTTGCATAGCATGTTGTCTGTTATAGGAGGAAATATGGGGAGTTGATGTATGTATTTGTATGTTGCATAGCATGTTGTCTGTTATAGGAGGAAATATGGGGAGTTGATGTATGTATTTGTATGTACAAGATTTATTCATAAACTAAATCAATCATAATGAATTTTGAAAAAAAAAATACCAGGTGCAAGGGTTGTGATATGGGCTATATTATCATCGTCAACATGTTCAGTTTATCACTTGTGTTGTATGCTGACATGTGTTGGATGGTTCTTTTGAAATTGACACTCAGGTTAACCTATCCCTGAGTTGATCTTTTATTGCTCATTCTTTCACCCCTCCCCATCTTTTTTTGGTCTTCCCCTACTAATAGAATTTGCTAATCGGTTCTACATCTATTAACACGAGATCAAAGTGTAGTATCTGTTCTTCAGATGCGGCACTTCCATTTCTCGTTCTCTTTCAGTGGAGGAGAAATACTTCACGACTGAGACAATTTTTATTTTTGTACCTTTTCTCCACGTTAAAAAACGACCCTGGTGTCTAACTCAGTCCCGTGGGGAGGCATTGTAAATAGGTACATCTATTAACACGAGAACTCACATCCATTCTTTCAGCGTGACCAAAACCAATGGCATGTCCTGATCTGCACACATCTCCCTATACTGCCCAAACTTTATTTTCCTCTGAGGTCATCAGATCTGATTCTATAAATGAAAAAATATATATGTAAAATCTATTAAATGCTTTTTCGTGATGTGTGTTAATTTTTCAAATTATTTCTTGATTGAAAAAAAAAATTTTTTTAAGAATATGGGTTCATACCTTCCCCAAGATTATTAGTGAAAGTGATGCAGACAAACTCCAAATACCGCATGATGAGTTAATTCACTATCCATGGTGGCACCCATGTACTTTTTTCAATATCTATGTATAAAGTTATGTTTATATGTTTGTACATTATTTATATGTACAGAATTTACTGTTAAACTAATTAACTGATCATTATGAATTTTGTTACACAACTGTGTTATAGGTGTTATAGGTTGTGATATGTGCTATATTTTAATTTTATGCAAAACCAGGTGGAAGCCTTTGTTAAAATTTAGACTCCTTCGACATTTGTAAAATCGTTACAATTAAACATAAACTAATATTTTCCATAGTTTTTACAGATGAGGAAACATAACATGGACAGCCCTTCCATTTGAAAATTAAAATATTTCAGATTTGCATTGTATTTGATTCAGTCATTAGACACCAATCAAACAAGATTTTCTGAATTTCAATTTCTTAAGACACCCTTAAGCTTAAGCCTTAAATTTTGAAACCTGTTCTAGAATCAAAATCATACAATGGATTTTGATTCAAATTAGAATAAGGATTCTAGATGTAAGGTTTAATGTTATTTTCATAAATCTTTATAATAGGACATAAATGTGGTACAAAACTTTTCTGTTGGAATTAATTTTACTTATCTTCTAGTTATATTAGTAATATATGTTTGGTACTTATACAGAATATGGGAATTTTCAAGGCAGTTTATGTAAAATGCAGAAAGGTCTGAACCAATGAAATTGCAGCAACCAACGTCATTTAAGAAAGCCTTTGCTATCATTGGTTCATTATTTTAAAAATATTTTGATATTTAGCTTGGAAAAAAATCGAACATTTTTTTTTTTTTAAATTTGCTATCAGTTGTTTGTTATTCAAAAAAATATTTATTCATGAAACACCTTACAATCAGTATTTTTATTAATTTTAATTTTCTTAAAGTTTCGTAAAAATTGTCCAATAATTAATTGTATTTTCTTTATAACAACAAAAAGGATATTTTCATTTTTTTCGATTAATTTTTCTTTGAATTTTCTTTGTAATAAACAGAAATATATTTATTCTTGAAAAAACTGGCCAGCATTTGCACGAAAAAAGAAAAAGGAAAAAGTTAAGGAAATTTTCGTTTGACACTTTCCAGCGTTTTACATAAACTGCCGGGAAAATCATGAAAGTACAATCCTTATTTTGCATAAGAAATTTTTTCTAATTTTAATAACTTTTTTTCTTTTTATTTTTTTAAATGTTAATAATTTACTATGGTTTATTTTTTTGTAGCATTATTAATGAACCATTCAATGTTTTTCTGCTTTTTTTTTTTTTTTTTTTAATTAAAAATTTTTCTTTTCCAAAACTTATTGTTTGCATCCTAGTGAGTATGGGACCTTTCTTTTCCAGTTTCTCGCAAAAGGAAAATAAAAAAAAGCTAAAAAGACCCTTAACATTTTGTTCACCGGTTGTGTCAGCCAAGGTGCTTTGTGAACCTGAAACTTGTTGTTCCCAACATACTGCCGGAAGATGAATAAGCTTGGAATGCATATACCCCAGAAAGACAAGGTATTCTATCCTCTATATTATCTCTATTTCTGTTAACTCATCAACTATGTTCTGTCGTCTTACACAGTTATACAGCTTGTTCACCAAAGTTATTTACTTTTCATTCTATATTAAAGAACAAGGTATGTATGTGTGTGTATGTATGCATGTATGTATATATATATATATATATATATATATATATATATATATATATAGAGATGATCATATTTATTGGCACGGTAAAATAAAAGTTAAATTTTGTCTAATAAATTCTAAAAAAGGGATTAAATTAAAGAAAATAACAAAGTATATTATGTATTTTTAACTGGCCTTTCCGATGCAGCAATCGGATTTTAGAAAAAATAAATAACAAAGGAACAACAAACATAATTGCAAAAAACCCTTGTTCAAAATTATTGGCACGGCTTTGTTTTTCTTTTAGTATCAGTATAATATCAATCAATTTCCGGTTTACGTGCTTTCTGAACTTTTTTATAGCCATATTATGCTTGTTTAACGCTAATTCAGTGAATAATTTTTTTCAGATAATTTTTAGATAGCGATTTATTTAAACTATTATAAGTGACTAAATTATAATTTTCAATCGCCATGGTTAAAACTAAGGAACACAGCGAAGACGTCAGGAAGCTTGTTGTAGCATGCCATACCAATGGGGAGGGCTATGATAAGATTTCAAAGAAGCTAAACCTTCCCAAATCCACTGTTAGAGCCATAATAAACAAGTTCAAATCGCAAGGCCACGTTATGAGTTTAGAGGGTAGAGGGAGAAAAAGGATTCTGTCCCCAAGAGATGAACGGAAAATTGTTCGACAAGTAAAACAAAACCCAAGGATCTCTGTTGGGGAGATTGTTGATGAACAGAGCACCTCTGGAGTGAATGTATCTCGACATACAGTTGGTAGAGTTTTGAAGAGAGCTGGTTTAAAAGCATGTCGTCCGAGAAAGACTCCCTTATTGAAGCCTATGCACCTGAAAGCAAGGCTAGCCTTTGCAAAACGTCATATTGATAAAGATGTTGCATTCTGGAAACGTGTTCTATGGACTGACGAAACGAAAATAGTTATTTGGCCATAATAAAGTGTCTTATATTTACAGAAAATCTGGCGAAGCTTTCCTGCCTAAGAACACCATACCCACAGTGAAGCACGGTGGAGGCAGTTTGATGTTTTGGGGATCCTTTGCTGCCTCTGGACCAGGGCGACTTGTTAAGGTCACAGGTAGCATAAAAAAGGAAGATTATGTTAAAATATTGGATGAAAACCTGAAAGACTCTGTTAAAGAGCTCTCACTTGGTCGTCGTTGGTGGTTCATGCAAGATAATGACCCAAAGCATTCGGCTAAACTGACTAAGAAATGGCTTCAGGACAATCATATTAATGTTTTGGAGTGGCCATCACAAAGCCCAGACCTTAATCCAATTGAAAATTTATGGAGAACATTAAAATTGAGGGTAATGCAAAGGAAGCCTAAGAATCTTATTCAATTGAAGGATTATTGTCAGGAAGAGTGGGTTAAAATTACTACTGAAGAGTGCAACAACTTGGTTGTAAACTATGAAAAGCGACTGAGGAAGGTAATCAAGGCCAAAGGCTATACAATTGATTATTAAATAAATCGTGCCAATAATTTTGAACAAGGGTTTTTTGCAATTATGTTTGTTGTTCCTTTGTTATTTATTTTTTCTAAAATCCGATTGCTGCATCGGAAAGGCCAGTTAAAAATACATAATATACTTTGTTATTTTCTTTAATTTAATCCCTTTTTTAGAATTTATTAGACAAAATTTAACTTTTATTTTACCGTGACAATAAATATGATCATCACTGTATATATATATATATATATATGTATATATATAATTTATAACAGTGAGAATGTGTGTTTGTGAAAGGACAATTCTCAATCTATATATTCAACAAATTTTTTATATACAAACTTGGAATTTGGTATATAGAGTATTCAGACGTCTTTCTTGTGGAAAACTTTTAATCGGTTTTCATCTGGAAAAAAAGAGCTGCTAAGGCATCAAAATTAGAAAATTGATACTTGGGGGGGGGTCATCGAATTTTTATTAGTTTGTCAACTGTTTCACGAGGTTTGAAAACACTTTTTAAAGATCATATCAAGCTGGTCTAATGGTTATCGTATTTGACTCATCGTCTCTAGGTTTTGGTTTCACTCTCAGTTTGAGTATTTTTTTTTTTTTTTTACTTACAAGAAGTGAACTGTTTAGAAAACCAATACTCACACGTCTCCGTTTCTTTCCATTTTCTTTACTTCGCTTTTTTAAAGAATTTTATGTTATGTTTAATACTGGGCAGTTCTAGTATATATCTATAAAAGTGAGAATGTGTGCGAGTGCAATTCTCAACCCATATACTCAACGAATTTTTGATCTACAGACTTGAAATTTGGTATATAAGGTATTCAGAAATGTGGAAAACTTTTTAATCTGTTTTCATTCGGGGGGGGGGAAGGGTTACTAAAGGGTCAAAATTGAAAAATTGGTATACTTGGAAATCATCGGAGTTTTATCTATTTGCTGTTTCACAAATGCGTATGCATGAATCGTTCATGTGACAGATTCCTTATGTTAAGAATTAGTAGGTTTGAAAACATTTTTTAAAGGTCATATCAAGCTGGCCTAATGGTTATCGTACTTGACTCACTGTCTTTAGGTTTTGGTTTCGATCATAATACTCGCATACACAGGTCTCAGTTTTTGTATGATTTTAAAATATAGTATTTATGCTAATTTTACGACTGGGCAACGCCGGGCAGCCTGCTAGTGTGTGTGTGCATGTAATATATATATATATATATATATATATATATATATAAACATCAGAACATCCCTACAGGGATCAATCTGTTTTGACTTTGTTAATCATCTCATCAAAGGTTCAACAACAGTTAAAATAATAAAATGAAACGTTAATATAATTAATAAATAATAAATAAATAAAAAAAAGTATAAAAAATTTTATAAAAAAAAACAATAAAAAAAGGGGGTGTGAGAGGAAGAGGGTAAACAGTATAAATGTGGAGGGAGGGAAATTGGAGGACTACAATGATTAAGGTGATACAGGATTTGCCATGGTGATTATCACATGGTAGACATAAGTAACATGGGTTAGGGGGTTTGCCATGGTATATAAGCTATGAGTTTAATAACGTGTCCTATGTGGAGATGTACATTTAATATTAAGAAACAAAAAAACAAAAATAGCATTTGTATAAGTAAAAATCATACTATATATATCTATATATATATATATATATATATATATATATATATATATATATATATATATATATATTAATAGTCAGATGTTACGTTTGCATTCAAAAAGATTAATTTAAATTTTAATGATATTAAGCTAAAGTTGCTTTTTCGCCTGTCGATTAAGAAGTCCTTTAATGAATAAAACAAATTTCTTAGACACTATTTACCATGACAAATAACACTCTACCCGAGAGCTCAGCTTTCAAACTTCTTGGCTTGATATTCACAGGCAACATAAATTGGAAAAAATACATTGAGAACATTGCAAAGGCCGCTGCAAAAATAACAGGAGGTGGGCTCCCTCTTCTATGCTAGAAAAATCTTCTACTCTTAGTTTCTTCCTTTGGCCTGCTATACTTTGGAATTTCTTCCCTGTTCCCTGGCTGTATTATCTTGCAGAAATTTAAACGCTCAACTCGCGCTGCTCAACTCCCTACAGTATCTGATCCCAAATAGTAGCCTTCCATGTTCCAAGTGGCGATATGACTTGTTTGAAAAAGAATATAAGAAATTATATATATCTCATGTTTATTTATTGCAAATTATAATAATCTAGTATATATATATATATATATATATATATATATATATATATATATAAGTAAGAATGTGTGTGTGTGAGAGGATACTTCTCAATCTATATACTCAATGAATTTTTCATCTGGAAAAGGGCTGCTAAGAGGTCAACATTGAAAAATTGGTTCCTTGGTGGTAATCGGATTTTTAACTGTTTCCAATTGTTTCACAACTGTGCGATCACGAAACATGCTAGCTTCCTTATATTAAGTATAAGTTGGTTTGAAAACACTTTTTAAAGATCATTTCAAGCTGGTCTAATGGTTATCGTACTTGACTCACTGTTTTTAGGTTTTGGTTTTGATCTCAGACTAATTTTTTTAACTTCATTTTTTTTTTTTTTTTTTTAAAGAATTTAACGTTGCGTTTAATACTTACAATATAATTCTTTATATTATAGACAAGTAATCTGCATTAATTAAAATACAATTTTATGCGTATTTTACGACCAGGCAACGTCAGGCAGCCTGCTAGTTTATATTTTTGTTAACAAATAAATATTTTTCTTACTCAAACATGATTTTCAATATATTATTTTCTTTTAAATAAATAATACAAAAGTTCTAACCGTTTTAATAGTTTTCTGAACAAACTATTGTATTATAGACGAGCTGGTTTTTCCAACTAGTTATTGTTGTACGATGAAAACATTAAAATGGCTGAGAAAAAAGTGTCTTATAAAAGTTGTACAGAACGTTCCGGTTACCGCAATTAATATAGATTTTTTTTATTCATCAGATTTGTTGAAGATAAACGAATTAAAATGATGCAGAAAACTGATTATATTTAGAAAACTGACCATTTTAATGCATTTTAGTTTTAAGCAAAGTTGAATATAAAAAAATGCATTGGATGGGAGGGGTGCAATTCACCCCCCCCCCCGCCATAACCACCACCACTTTCTCCACAGAACTAATCATTCATCTTTTTATATCGATTAAAGATAATCTTGACAACATGATTGAAATCGGGAAAATATAAAAGGATAGAAAAACCAAAATCAAATAGCGACAAGAAATATCTGTTCAAAATGTTTTACAGGTCTGTAAAATGTGAATACTCGTTCTGGAATTACGAGGGCAATAAGTACATTATTTCAGCTTCTGAATCGATTATAAGTTTTTGAAGCAGAATCTTATCTCTTGTTTTATATACTGCTATGTGTGCTCATAGGTTTCAATTAGATTTATGTGTGTTTATAGGTTTCAATTAGATTTATGTGTGTTTATAGGTTTTAATTAGATTTATGTGTGCTTATAGGTTTCAATTAGATTTATGTGTGCTTATAGGTTTCAATTAGATTTATGTGTGCGTATAGGTTTTAATTAGATTTATGTGTGCTTATAGGTTTCAATTAGATTTATGTGTGCTTATAGGTTTCAATTAGATTTATGTGTGCTTATAGGTTTCAATTAGATTTATGTGTGCTTAAAGGTTTCAATTAGATTTATGTGTGCTTATAGGTTTTAATTAGATTTATGTGTGTTTATAGGTTTTAATTAGATTCATGTGTGCTTATAGGTTTCAATTAGATTTATGTGTGCTTATAGGTTTCAATTAGATTTATGTGTGCTTATAGGTTTCAATTAGATTCATGTGTGCTTATAGGTTTTAATTAGATTCATGTGTGCTCATAGGTTTTAATTAGATTTATGTGTGCTTATAGGTTTCAATTAGATTTATGTGTGCTTATAGATTTCAATTAGATTTATGTGTGCTTATAGGTTTCAATTAGATTCATGTGTGCTCATAGGTTTCAATTAGATTTATGTGTGCTTATAGATTTCAATTAGATTTATGTGTGCTTATAGGTTTCAATTAGATTTATGTGTGCTCATAGGTTTCAATTAGATTTATGTGTGCTTATAGGTTTCAATTAGATTTATGTGTGCTTATAGGTTTCAATTAGATTTATGTGTGCTTATAGGTTTTAATTAGATTTATGTGTGCTTATAGGTTTCAATTAGATTTATGTGTGTTTATAGGTTTTAATTAGATTTATGTGTGCTTATAGGTTTCAATTAGATTTATGTGTGCTTATAGGTTTCAATTAGATTTATGTGTGCTTATAGGTTTCAATTAGATTTATGTGTGTTTATAGGTTTCAATTAGATTTATGTGTGTTTATAGGTTTTAATTAGATTTATGTGTGCTTATAGGTTTCAATTAGATTTATGTGTGCTTATAGGTTTCAATTAGATTTATGTGTACGTATAGGTTTTAATTAGATTCATGTGTGCTTATAGGTTTCAATTAGATTTATGTGTGTTTATAGGTTTTAATTAGATTTATGTGTGCTTATAGGTTTTAATTAGATTTATGTGTGCTTATATGTTTTAATTAGATTTATGTGTGCTTATACGTTTTAATTAGATTTATGTGTGCTTATAGGTATTAATTAGATTTATGTGTGCTTATAGGTTTCAATTAGATTTATGTGTGTTTATAGGTTTCAATTAGATTTATGTGTGTTTATAGGTTTCAATTAGATTTATGTGTGCTTATAGGTTTCAATTAGATTTATGTGTGCTTATAGGTTTTAATTAGATTTATGTGTGTTTATAGGTTTCAATTAGATTTATGTGTGTTTATAGGTTTCAATTAGATTCATGTGTGCTTATAGGTTTTAATTAGATTTATGTGTGTTTATAGGTTTCAATTAGATTTATGTGTGCTTATAGGTTTCAATTAGATTTATGTGTGTTTATAGGTTTCAATTAGATTTATGTGTGCTTATAGGTTTCAATTAGATTTATGTGTGCTTATAGGTTTCAATTAGATTTATGTGTGCTTATAGGTTTCAATTAGATTTATGTGTGCTTATAGGTTTCAATTAGATTTATGTGTGCTTATAGGTTTCAATTAGATTTATGTGTGCTTATAGGTTTTAATTAGATTTATGTGTGTTTATAGGTTTTAATTAGATTCATGTGTGCTTATAGGTTTCAATTAGATTTATGTGTGCTTATAGGTTTCAATTAGATTTATGTGTGCTTATAGGTTTCAATTAGATTCATGTGTGCTTATAGGTTTTAATTAGATTCATGTGTGCTCATAGGTTTTAATTAGATTTATGTGTGCTCATAGGTTTCAATTAGATTTATGTGTGCTTATAGATTTCAATTAGATTTATGTGTGCTTATAGGTTTCAATTAGATTCATGTGTGCTCATAGGTTTCAATTAGATTTATGTGTGCTTATAGATTTCAATTAGATTTATGTGTGCTTATAGGTTTCAATTAGATTTATGTGTGCTCATAGGTTTCAATTAGATTTATGTGTGCTTATAGGTTTCAATTAGATTTATGTGTGCTTATAGGTTTCAATTAGATTTATGTGTGCTTATAGGTTTCAATTAGATTTATGTGTGCTTATAGGTTTCAATTAGATTTATGTGTGCTTATAGGTTTCAACTAGATTTATGTGTGCTTATAGGTTTCAATTAGATTCATGTGTGCTTATAGGTTTCAATTAGATTCATGTGTGCTTATAGGTTTCAATTAGATTCATGTGTGCTTATAGGTTTCAATTAGATTCATGTGTGCTTATAGGTTTCAATTAGATTCATGTGTGCTTATAGGTTTCAATTAGATTCATGTGTGCTTATAGGTTTCAATTAGATTCATGTGTGCTTATAGGTTTCAATTAGATTTATGTGTGCTTATAGATTTCAATTAGATTTTTGTGTGCTTATAAGTTTCAATTAGATTTATCTGTGCTTATAGGTTTCAATTAGATTTATGTGTGCTTATAGGTTTCAATTAGATTCATGTGTGCTTATAGGTTTCAATTAGATTTATGTGTGCTTATAGGTTTTAATTAGATTCATGTGTGCTTATAGGTTTCAATTAGGTTTATGTGTGTTTATAGGTTTTAATTAGATTTATGTGTGCTTATAGGTTTTAATTAGATTTATGTGTGCTTATAGGTTTCAATTAGATTTATGTGTGCTTATAGGTTTCAATTAGATTTATGTGTGCTTATAGGTTTCAATTAGATTCATGTGTGCTTATAGGTTTCAATTAGATTCATGTGTGCTTATAGGTTTCAATTAGATTCATGTGTGCTTATAGGTTTCAATTAGATTCATGTGTGCTTATAGGTTTCAATTAGATTTATGTGTGCTTATAGGTTTCAATTAGATTTATGTGTGCTTATAGGTTTCAATTAGATTTATGTGTGCTTATAGGTTTCAATTAGATTAATGTGTGCTTATCGGTCCCTATTAGATTTATGTGTGCTTATAGGTTTCTATTAGATTTATGTGTGCTTATAGGTTTCGATTAGATTTATGTGTGCTTATAGGTTTCAATTAAATTTATGTGTGCTTATAGGTTTCAATTAGATTTATGTGTGCTTATAGGTTTCAATTAAATTTATGTGTGCTTATAGGTTTCAATTAGATTTCTGTGTGCTTATAGGTTTCTATTCGATCTATGGCTCCTGAATATGACCTTAAACTATATCCAATGGTGAGGCCCTAGCTTGCGGCTTTGAGGAGTGTGGAGCCACATTTAATTGCCATTGTTCCCAGGTCTACTCTGACCCGAAGTGGTAGTACTTGTTAGGGTCCCAACTATGGGTTAAATAGAAACCAACTTGAAACAAAAAACAAATATTCTATTAAAACATTTTTATTCAAAATCACTGGATTCGACATTAAATAACCTGAAAAGGGTTGATATGCCGTAAAACAAAAACTACCAACCAATCATTAGATTTATGTATGCTTGTAGGTTTCTATTGGCTTCATGTGTGACTAGTGGGGTTGCCCGACGTTGCCCCGGTGTTTGTAGAAGTAGATTAGGCAGGCACCCGTGACGCGAATGGGGAAAAGGAAGTGAATGAAAAGCTGAGATCTTACAGCTATGCTACGGTGCGAGAGAAAGTGAAAAGCGTTCAAATTTATCGATGTCGATCGAAAGGTTGCCTTAAAGTGAATAAGTTAAGAATCACGCAGGTGCAGAAACGAAGGTTGGCTGCAGGCCAGTTTCTGCTTCCCTACGATGTTGGGGAAAACCAGCTCCCCCCAAATGAATAGCAATTGTCTGATATGAAGGGTTTTCCCAACATTGATCAAAGTTAATTGCCTTTTTGGACTCCCGGCTTGAAAGCCAGGCGGCGTCTACTTCACTCCGAATTAGTTTTGCTTTTACATGAAAAAGACGAACAAACATGCGAAAGGACGGAAGAGAGTGAATTTTATAAAAGTTGATCAAAATAAATGTAGACACACTGTCCGCTCGCAAATTTTACATATTATAATCTAGGAAGTATATAAAAAGTTCTCCAAAATAGTAACCCTCTCGAGACCCCCCGCCCCTCCCCGAAAAAAAGCCTTTTTTGGACATACAAAAACATGTGCGGCACTTTTGACTTTTATATATAGATTAAAGGTTTCTATTATTTTATGTATGTTTATAGGTTTCTTTTAGATTCATGAACAGACATCTTGCTGCTCAACTCCCTACATAGTATTGCTTCAGCTTATGTCCCTTACATCAGACTTGAAATGTAATATGTAGGGGATTCAAACTTTTGAAACAAATTCCATATGTTTTTTAGTCGGTAAAAAATAATTGCTCAAAGATAGAAATTGGAACTTGACGTGAGTTGACTAAACATTTATCTTCTACTCATGCACAGATATGCATTTATACATTTAAGTATGTTAATTTTAAAGTTTTGATATGCATATGAACGTAGCACAGATGGTAATGAATATCGCTTGAGAGCTGAATGTTTTGGTTTCGATTCTTGCTGATGGCACCCAAGTCGTATTTTTTAAACTTTTGAAATCACTATTAGATATTGGGTACAATATAATAATCAATAAAAAATGGCTCAATAATAATAAATATGAAATCTGCATAAATTAAAATATCGTATTTAAGTTTGTTCTGTCCAGGCAATTTCATACGGCCCCCTTGTATACATACATACAAAATAGGAGTATAAAATTAGAAATGAATAACACCAAGCATTAATTTATTATGAACTATTTAGAAAATAGTTATGCAAATTAAGTATTCAAATAACTGTCTTTAAACCAGTCGTAGACTGTATAGAGAATTACAAAATTTTTGTTGCATTATTGATTATTCAGTTTCAATATTTGTATGCACATGGTTTACTCCTTAACAAATAATCAAGATTCCCAGTATTTCAAATACAGATACACGTACCGACAAACGTTTTCAAATATCCATTAACAGCTGAACTTTTGTAAAAGCAACATCACCTGATGATGTCTCTAGTTATTTCTAACTAGTTGACTGAAACATACTCATGAATGTGTAGCGATACCTAAAGCTATATATCAAATGGAGTATAAAGAATGGGGAAAGCTTCTTTGGCACTTCAGTAGGACAGGACCACGGAACCAGTTATCGCCCTCTGTTCTTTGAATAAGAAGCGACCTCTATCGGTTGTTCTGTGAACCTCAAATAAAACGAAGGTTTCCGAGAATGCAAAAAAATATAATGCAATAAGTAACACAAAAACATGAAAATTTAAACATTTATTCTATGAAAAAAAAGTATCAAAATGTAATTTTAATGTTTTAATGATTTCTTTTCAATGAGTAATTTATAACTGAAAGTAAAATAAATATGTCCAAAGCATTTATAGATTTTTAAAAATTATTTGTGTGTCTTTTTTTCACAGCAGGATTGTATAAAAATATATCAGAATGTAATTTTAATTTGACAATGTAGCAAAATATAATTTTAAACTATAAAAATGTAGCGACATTTACTTTCAATTTTTTAATATTTATATATATTTTTTTTCCTTCAATCAATGATTTTCATTAAAACCTTGTTGGAATATAGCACAAGAAAAATGAGTTATCGACCTTGTTGTTTGTTTTTTTTGGCCATTCTTCAAACTAAAATACACACATTTGCCCCATGGTCCTCTCATACAAAATTGTCGATTCTTTATATAGACACTTATATCATTTCCTTACTGAATTGACAAATTCATATAGATCTATATTTATTTTACGCCGTCTTAAAGTAATATATATATATATAAGCAAAAGTACCCGTCGTTGACTGGGTTCAAAAACGGCCTACAGAAAATGGACTCTGATTTATGAAAGTATGATAGGTTATGAAAAGGAAGGGTTGTAAAGAGATAGCTTCGAATTTGGGAGTATCAAAACCAAACAATTATGATGAAAGTAAAAATAAAATAGATAGACCCTATAATTTATTATACCATATCTGTTCACACTGAAAAACTTATCACAATATTCTGTGGATCTATATTAAAAAACCTTGTTAAACTTTGTGACATATTTCCATTCTGTGGAGGTCAGGCGCGAACGAACACCCCATAATTTTATTATACCATATTTCTTCAAACTGAAACATAATTATCAAAGTATACTTACGCAGATAGATATGAAAAGTCTTTATTAAAGTTTGTGCTTATTTCTATTATATAGAGGCCAGGCACGAACGCAGACCCCACAATTTTATTATACCATCCCTATTTAAGTTAAAACATACTTATGAAAGTATTATGTACGAGGGGCGTGCAATAAGTAATGTCCCTGACCCACATCCCAAAGCAGTAGAGCAACGAAACTTGGCACAGTTATTAGTCTTTCTCTACATAGGAACCACCCAGAGTTATGCATTTCTCCCACCGTTTGATGCAGCTCTGGAGACCGTTTTTGTAGAACACCCCAGGTTGGTCCTCCAACCACAACATGACCTCAGAAATCAAGGCTGCATCATCTGGGAAACACTTTCCTTTCAAAAACAACTTCATGGTTGGGAAGAGGTGAAAGTCAGAGGGTGCAAGGTCAGGAGAGTAGGGAGGATGGGGAGGATTTCATTACCACACGCCCGTGCTTTTGATCTTGTGACATGTGAGTTGTGAACCGGAGTGTTGTCCTGCAGGAGGAGGGTACCTTTGCTGGTCTTGCCCTGCCTCTTGATTTTGATAGCTTCCCTTAATTTCCTCAAAAGTGAAGCATAATAGACTCCTGTAATTGTGGTACCCTTTGCCAGGAAATCTCTCATCACTACTCCGTCCTGGTCCCAGAAGACTGTGAGCATGACCTTGCCAGCGGAGGGCTGCACTCTTGCCTTCTTTGGAGGTGGTGAGTCCAAGTGCTTCCACTGCATTGACTGGGCTTTGGTCTCTGGATCATAGTGATGGACCCAGGTTTCATCCTGTGTAATCAGTCTTTTGAAAAACTTTGACTCCTCTTCTTGGCACATCTCCAAATTCATCTTCGAGCACTCGACGCGTTCTCGCTTCTGGAATGGTGTGAGCAACCTGGGAATCCATCTGGCAGACACCTTATGCACATGCAAATCGTCATGAATGATAGTTTCCACAGACCCTGTACTAATCTTGACATTTTGGGCTATTTTGGCGAATAGTACTGCGCCAATCTTCCAAAATGGCAGCCTCAACTTGATGGACAGATGCCTCATCAATGGCAGAAGGGGAGGCGACCAGGTCTGGGAGCTGTTTCCACAGACTTCCGGCTATGTCTGAATTCACGATTCCAGCCTTTTACAAGGTCATATGATGGGGCATTATCACCATAAGTTTCTTTCATTTTATCAGAAGTCTCCTGTGGTGTGCGTTCTTTCAAATACAAAAACCGGATCACTGCTCGACATTCAACAGGCTCCATTTCACACCTGACTCAGTGCAAACACCTGTAAAACAGAAACCACAATTAGTTCAGAGCTGTAATTTGCCACATAACCTGTAGAGATATAAATCATTGCACATGCAAAATTTCAGTTAGATTAGACAACTGGAAGTGGGTCAGGAGCATTACTTATTGCACACCCCTCGTATATCTATATCAAAAACATTTGTAAACGTTTTTTTTTAATTTTTAAATTTTTTATTTCCATACTTTGTGGACCAGGCGCGTACGCAGACCCCACAATTTTAATGAGTCATCATTATGCCAGATCAAACATACCCATTCCTGTGTCTCGATACATCTTTTATCATTATATGTGATCAGTTTTCTATAATAGTCAACCATATAGTGTTACATGATAAGGGCTGTCCCCTTTTTATGCAAGTATAAAAAATAGGGAATCAGTTAAATGTAAATATGAAATAGGATAGTCAAGGATTCGAACTTGCGAAGCTATACTTGGAATTGAGAATTCCAATCATAAGTTAAAATAAACACAGAATGTTATAACTGGAATGTCCGGTTAAATTTTGGATTCTATTAAAATATTTAATAAATACAATTTGGATGGAAACTATTTACATTCTTAGAAAGAAAAGATAATAGAAATTTGGGTTACAGAATTAACAAATAGGTTAAATTCATTTATGAAACAAAGATAATAGAAAATGTTATTGTAAAGTGATTTACGTAAAATTAGGTTAGAGAAGGATTCGTGCCATGGACCTCATATACACGTGCTCGGTCGTGCAATGACGTCATGAGTTATGAATTTAGTTAGATAAGTGAGAATCGGAATCAGTCAGTGGAGAGAAGCAGAGAGGTTCAGATCGATTCTCCGTTAGAGTCAAGGCACCCTCTAGAAGTGAGAGGCTTTTAGAAATAACCATGTAACAACTTTGAATCCCTGAGATAAAATCATGTTCGACCGGTCGAAGAAGAAATAAACGTATCATCATGTGTTTTTGTATCTGCGTCGTCGTGTTGTTATTCAACAGAAAAGGTATTGTCGATTTATGTTATAAGAACCTTGATAAAATCATCATCTAAAATATGTGTCAGAGTATAAATGTTATAGAAACACTCCCATTCACAGAACTGTCAAAAGTATAAATGTCAAACTATCGGTATAGCTGTCTATATATCAAATCTTCTCCAAAATGTATTTATATTTCCCTCTCTTTATATAAACTTGTTAATGTCCACATCTCTTCTCTAACAATGTTAATATCTCTCATCTCTTCTTACAACATGAACATCTCTTACTCAACACTAATCTCTCGTAAGACTCTCACAAAGGACAATACAAATACATACGTCAATTTTTAATAATAAGACAGTACATAACAATAGGAGCCTATTTGTGACCAGACACACACAGACGTTCAGCTTTATATTATATATATATATATATATATATATATATATATATATATATATATATATATATATAGTTTTTTGGGGGATTTTTTTTTTTTAAATATAATTGGATAATTATATTATATTTAAAACAAAAAATAAACAATATATATGCGCTCTCCATTTGGGGGTACCAAACTGGTCAAAGGGAAAATTATTCCCAACTCGCATTTAGGTAAAAATGCACTTTCGTATAAATAATTGAATTTATTCAAAACATGTCGCAAATACAAATAAAATCGCATTACATTTTCTCTCTAATGGCCTCGTCTTGAAAATAATGTCTGTAGTTTTTTCGTGAAATATTTCCTTGGTGAAAATTATTAATCTTAAACAGAAATAAAAATTTTGAATCGTTTCTCAGCTTAGACGAATGCCATTGAAAATAACTACGAATAAAAATGGAAGTAATTTTAGTAACAATGAAAATAGTTTGTAAGAATGAAACTAAAAATATGAAACATTTTTTTTTCATAATTTATATTTTCTTATGATTTAAGCAAAAAAAAAAAAAAGGTTACTAAAAATGTACAACTAAAAATTATGTATGATCAATGTACGACTAATTGCCGCTGCTGCTGATTAAAGCAACTTCGACCCAGGCGATCAGCTGGGTCCGTCAGCATAAAATATCGTAAAACAATTTTGTAATAATTAGTCGTACATTGATCGTACAAAAATTTTAGTCGTACATATTTAATAAAATCATCTTAAGAGAGACTATTAAAAAAATAATTTTTTTATATGAATCTAGAAATACCTTTGCCATAAAAAAATAATCTCTCGACTGAAACTTGTGAGTAAATTAATACCACAACGGATTTTTACAATATTTTGTGCTGATAAAGTTCATTCCTATCAAAGTTGCTTTAATTACAAATCAGCAATAGGAGCAAATAATCATACATTATTTAGTCGTACAATTTTTACTAAACCTTGTTATGGACGACCAAAATCCAGCAGGACTAAATGTTCAATTCGGCTCCTGATTCAAGCAACTTTATACGTCGTTTCTATGTGACAAACAACAGGAGCATTCAATCGTACATTGATCGTACATAATTTTGGTCGTACATTTTTAGAAACTTGCAAAAGAAAATATTGAAAAAAATGTAGAAAAATGGATAACATTTGCAAAAGAAATAACCAAAAAAAAGTAAAGAATTGTAAAGAAAAAAAAAAAGGAAAAATTGTAAAGAAAAAAAAAATTGTAAAAAAAAAAAATCAAAAACAGGAGTTTCGCAAGAAAAAAAAAACTTGTTTAAATTCAAGTTGAAAAGTTTGTTTTATTCTTGTTTGAAAATTAATTTTGTCTTTTTCTTTTTAATGATTTTTTAATTAAAAAAATTATTTTTAATTTGAGGAAAACTCTTCATTGGAATAGTTTAAGGTAAATCAATTGAAATATTTATCTCCATTAAAAGATCATTAGGAAAACAGTTGGATCATTCTACTTCTCCATAAATAACTCAATCCCAAAGCAATCGTTTCTGTATCAGAATCAAATACATTTTAAGATGGAGTATTTTTGCCACATTTGAAAAAGGGACTCTTTCCTGCCTTACAAAATATAAAACCAACTTTGAAATCTAGCGAGGAATGTTCTATTCTCTTCCCTACAGCCCCTTTCACACAGAAAGATTGCTAGTCTTTCTCCACTCTATTGTGATTTTCATAGTAGGTGCTCGACTGAGCTGCAATCTTTAATTCCTTCAATCTTGAACAGTCACAGCAAAAACTCGACTAACTACAACAACTGAATAATTTTCCTTCATTCCTCTGAATGAACTTCCATGAACAGAGTTTTTTTCCCCTAAATTACCCATATGTGGATACCACAGCATTGCTTCCAAGTTGACAACATTATTGTTTACAAATTCGTGTTGAGCTGTCCACTGAATCAAATTCACACATTGTTTCTCATCCTCTAAAGGTGTTATTCCATTAACATCTCATTAACCCTTATCTTCGAGTGGCTTTTGGGTCTTGACAAATCATGATTCGTTGGTAAAAAAAAAAGTCTGCATGAGATAATCCAATGAATGGAAATGTGTGAATACGCCTCTATTATCCTCATCAATTTAACCTCCATTTTTACATACTGGCATATGTTGGACAACTTCAAGAAATTGGCTTCCAAACTAATCTTTGTTTTCTAATTTTTTGAGATGATGATAATTTGGATTATTGGACTACTATTCTCATTTTGAGTATTCACACATTTCCACTGATGAAATCTTATCATCGAACTTGGGAATTTTTGAATGGAACACTTTATTTAATCAACAGGTGGCAGCATGTTCTTTTCCATCAGACATGACCAGTTGTATTCTTAGTACTGCCCGCACTGAGAACTGAACCATCAGCCCATCCCCCACCCGAAAAGTGTTGCTGTGTCAGAATTTGCACAGTACTTCATTATGCCATGGTTCCTTGCGGACAATTTTTTGGATTGGATTTTTGTTTTTGGATGACCTATTTTCCATTTGACCTATTTTCCATTTGACCTATTTTCCATTTATCCAGATTTTCATTCTTCTTTCTCTTATGTTTTCATTAACCTTCCCCTACGAACTCGACCTCCTACCTTAATCATTCTACATCTACTCAAGAACTCCCATCCATTAAAATTCTGAATTTTTGAGATGAGGGCTGATTATTTATATTGTTTTGATCGGACTATTGTTCTCATCTTGAGTGTTATTTGTGTGACGTTTTGGTCGGGTTAGCCTTCGACCATCTTCAGACATGTTGATTATTGTTAGGAAACCAACATGCCCGAGGATGGTCGAAGGCTAATCCAACTCAAGATGAGAACAAGAGTCGATCAAAACGAGTTATACAAACTCTCATCCATGCACACATCTCTCTATTCTGTTCAGATTTAATTTGCCTTTAAGCCTGTCTTTAAAACTATCATTGCACATCTAGTGTATCATTCTTCTCCATGCAACACCTGTCTTCAAACCTCACTAGCTAGATTTCAGTTCCATACATCATCACACTGTGCCCATATCTGACAGACTTTTCCCTTGGACGATAAGGTTGTGCTGTTTAGTATTGGCAAAAGTCCCTAAACTTCCTCCGTCCATTCCTAATTCTTGCAGTTACATTTGCTGCATGAAGAATCTTTAATTACATTCTATTATTTTTGAATTGAAACTCATTTTTGGTTTCAGAAGAAAAAAAAAATCTTGATGCAAACAAAATGGCAGTTATTAATCAAGTTGAATTTTAAAATCGAAGACGAAGAATAGGATTTTCGGTTGGATAGTTGATCTGTAAAAGTGTTGGATCGTAAAAGTCTACAGATGGAGAGCAAATTTCTTATGTTTGACACAAAAAAGATTATGTATGGAAATGCTGAAAGATTCAATATTTTTGTGGAGCAATTCTGGTTTTTGATTGGTTGCTAGCAGAACGTGGCTTCACTTGATTGGTCAGTTCCTAATGCCAGTGTCTATGAGTAGAACTTTCCAATTTTCTGTAATCATACTATTTCATTATATCAAAAATATTGCAACATGTGTCATTTCTCTCCATGCAACGCATGTCCTCAACACACACTTCCATACATCACACTGTGTACACATGCCTGATAAAGTCTTCCCTTAGTAATAACAGAGGCTGCTGCTCAACTTATTTTTGCAATTGCGCTAGCACCTTCTCCACCCTGTGCTCCAATGGTGTCACTGAGGTCACAAAACTTTTTGGCAACCTCTATAGCTGTGCCATCTAGTTTTCATCTATCTCCACTGTTTTACAATTTTTGCACGTAAATGCTACCTGAATATCTATTTCCCGTTAGTATCACTGCTATTGTAATATTACTACTACTATTACTGGTTTCATTCTTCCGGTATGAACACCAATAACAGATTTAGTAAAGACTGGTTGTTGTAGTAGCAGTAGTTGTAAGCAGTCGGACATTCTAAGCCATAAAGAATAAAATCAACAATTGTTTTCATTTTCTTTGTTTTAAAACTAATCTCGCACTTGCAGACTTGCAGAGATTAATTCAGATTAGATTCTCGATACAACTGGTTGCGGCAACGAATGGAAAGTCTGACTTGTGCCTGTGCAGCATAAGGGGAAAAAAATGTACTTTTCATTTTGTTGATGAGTTGGGACAAACGTTGTAGTGGATGTGAATATCGTCCAAATCTGTTTGAAACTACTTGAATCATGGCCATAGCTATATTTGATCAAGAGTTCTACCATTCGGAGACTCTTACTCAACGCATGTTTCACCATTAGTCAAGTTTGGGGGGGGGGGTTGCTTCTAACGCTTCATTGTTATTGCTTCTAGAAAATTTCATTATAAATGTTAGTACTCCCATAGTGTTCTCCATCTTTCAGCTGACAATCATTTTGCCGCATTAACCCTTATCTTTGAGTGGCTCTTGGCCTTGATAAATGGTCACTCAATAGTAAGAAAGAATAAATATATACTTACTAAAGTTTCTCTCATATTGTGTTCATCGTTGCACTTGACCTGCTGAGCAGACTGACATGACCTAATATGTGAGC
Source organism: Euprymna scolopes (assembly GCF_053919585.1). Lineage (NCBI taxonomy): Eukaryota > Metazoa > Mollusca > Cephalopoda > Sepiida > Sepiolidae > Euprymna > Euprymna scolopes. The sequence continues at coordinate 2,835,681 of NC_136498.1, read as the reverse complement.
TGTTTCATTTAGTTTTTTTTCATTTTTTTATCTCAAGTTAATCATATGGAGAATCACCCTTTCCCTCCTTTACGTGATCGGTTAGGTTATAGGCATGGCCATCCCTATGACAACGTTCTGTCAAACTCGAGAATCATGGCTATCCCTGTAATTAACCTATATATAAGAGCTCTACCATTTGGAGACTTTGGTTGGAAGCAAGTTTTAGAATTGGTCAACAGATCTTTTTTAGCTGCTAACACTTCATCGTCAATGCTTCTAGCAAATGTTATTAGAAAAGGTGTCTAACCATGGTTATGATTCAATAAAAATTCTTTAAAAATTTTTTCACATAAACAAAAATCACTCATTGGAAAATACATTTGCTTACCTATCTCTTCATTTATCAAAATTTGTAAATAATTGTCGAATTTATCAATGGTTCATTGTGGTTGTTATTATTTAGTATATAAAACAGCAAACTAATCTTACAGGGGAATTTTTTTCTCTGCTTTTATCTTACAAAATTCATATCGACTTCAGTGTAACGTTACACACGTTCACATACGTGTTAACATGTAGACACCCGGGACCCACACGTTGTACACTCACTCACAAAAGAAACAAAGAATAGTAAACAGGAAAGAACTTCAACTTCTATTTCAGGTTTTAAAAATAGACATTTATTCCTCATTCTCCTACCACATGTAACTCCTCGTTACAGTTGTGATGTAACCCACGCCACTAATGAGATTGTCTCTCTAACATGGTCTTTCTCTCTCTCTTCGTAATTACACCAGCAAAAAATAGTTGCACATTAGCCTGGCCTGCTATAAGGATGGCCATGTGCATAATTTTTATAGCCAATCTTCTTAAAGGCAAAACACCGAAATTGGAAGCAATTGTTTGTGTGGATATACAATGTACACTAGGTATTCACGTTTTTGAATGCATTTATTTTTTCTGCGTGATCATATTTGAACAGTCGTACCTTTTAATCTCTGTCTCGAAATAATCCAAATATAAAGCACATATTTATCAACTTTATTTCTTTTGTTAAATGAATTAAACACAATTTTATTCATAACTTGAAAACAAAATTAAACGTTTCATATTTCTCCCATGAAAATTGATGCATAAATGACTATATTTGTTAGGATTTTAATTTTATATACATATATTACATAGGCTATGAGAGTGTCCATTAGGCTAATGACACACACTATTGGTTGATAAATTGCATCTCCATGAAGCCTAGTTGTATATAATCGGTAATTCCTGGCATAAATCATGATTTGCATGGTTTCTCAGGTTTCCATTTTTTTTTGCATTGAAATTTTAGCCATTATTTGTTTTCTTCTTATCTAAAATTTCTATACATTTCATTGGTGAACTACATTCGAACAATAACTGCACGCACTTGATATAAAATGCCCATTGAAATGAGCAGCAATTTTTTTTTTTTTTTTACACACACGCATATATGTGTGTATAATTTTTTGCATTTTTCTACTACAGTTTGGAGCATGTTTTGAAATATGGTTATTGTGACTAAAAGCAATTCTGATAATAAAACGTCTTTTCTTGTCGAAGAATGCACACAATCTCATTAGAATTCATGAGAATCAAATAGAAACGCATTCATTACATAAATTCGAACCATTTCAGTAAACTGCTCGTAACACTGCTATCTCACCTGACTCTTTTTCTTCTGATGGGATGATAAATATCTTCCGAGAGGTTGCTTGCAGTTTATAGTAAAGTAAGGTTGCCAACCCCTAACATTGGTGTTCACACACACACACACACACACACACATATATATATATATATACTAGCAAAAGTACCCGTCGTTGACTGGGTTCAAAAACAGCTTACAGAAAATGGACTCTGATTTATGAAAGTATGATAGATTATGAAAAGGAAGGGTTGTAAAGAGATAGCTTCGAATTTGGGGGTATCAAAACCAAAGCAAAATATGATGAAAGTAAAAATAAAGTTGATAAACCCCATAAGTTATTACACCATACCTGTTCACACTGAAATATCTATCACAATATTCTGTGGATCTATATTAAAAAAAAAAACTTGTTAAACTTTGTGACATATTTCCATTCTATGGAGGCCAGGCGTGAACGCAGACCCCACAATTTTATCATACCATCCCTATTTAAGTTAAAACATACTTATCAAAGTATTATTCCGTACATCTATATCAAAAACACTTGTAAACGTTTTTTTTTAATTTTTTATTTCCATACTTTGTGGACCAGGCACGTACGCAGACCCCACAATTTTAAGGAATCATCATTATGCCAGATCAAACATACCCATTCCTGTGTCTTGATACATCTTCTATCATATGTGATCAGTTTTCTATAATAGTCAACCATATAGGAGCTTATTCGTGACCAGACACACACACATATGCTCAGCTTTATATTATATTATATATATAATGACTATATCGCTGTAGTTTCCTAGATGTAAATCCACTTTTATTCTTGCAAGGCTATACAAATGCTGCCTAAAGGAGAAATGCTTCCCAACACGTTGGAAAACCTCATTAGTCTGCCCAGTATTTAAAGATAGTGGAGATCAGTCTTCTGCATCTCAGTACAGACCAATTAGTCTTCTGTGTGTCAGGAGTAAATTGCTTGAATCTACGATAAAGTTGTCAACCACATCAGCAAAAACAAAAGTGACAAGCAATACAATTTCGGACCGGGAAGATCTACTGCTGATCTGCTGACTGTAATTCCACATATCAACAGGGAATTCCTCTCTAGAGCAATAGTTTTTGACATATCAAAGACATTTGATAGAATTTAGCATAAAGGTCTACTTCACAAGATTCCCAATTATGGATTATCTGAAAATGTCTTTCTCCTGCAATGTTGAGCATGTGATGCGATGGGATGAAAATGGCTTCTATCTTTTTACCACCAACGCTCTAACCCTACTTGGCCCCAATTGATATCAATGGCTCTTGTCTAACAAGATTCTGGGACTGACA
>NC_136498.1:2602686-2827686 GCF_053919585.1 Euprymna scolopes | reverse complement strand
ATCGAATGTAACATGTGTGATAATCAAATGTAACATGTGTATAATCGAATGTAACATGTGTGATTCTTGTATAATCGAATGTAACATGTGTGATAATCGAATGTAACATGTGTGATAATCGAATGTAACGTGTGTGATTCTTGTATAATCGAATGTAACATGTGTATAATCGAATGTAACATGTGTGATTCTTGTGTAATCGAATGTAACATGTGTGATAATCGAATGTAACATGTGTGATAATCGAATGTAACCTTTTCCTGTGAATCTGATTGCTTTTTCGATAAAAACTAATGAACATGTGTTTAAATATTTTATTCATGTTGTTTTTCATTACTGATATTATATTTTAGATAATACACGGGCAACACGGAGTAGCCTTGCTCGTCAAATATAAATGAATAAAATGATTAAAATCTATGAACTCGTTTAACAAGAGAAAATGCCATTACTGGATTCAATAATATCAATTTGATAAGGTTTAGATCTGTTGAAAAGAAGAACAATCTAGAGAGCATAGCTTTCGTACGAGGCAAAATTTAAATACAAGGTTAGTTTTCAAATTCCAGTTCTCCAAAAAATGTTTAATTTTGAACAAAAAAAAAAATTCTGCTTAAATTCTCACTACAATTTCTGAATCTTTTCGTGTAAAATGATAAAAGAATATTTTGTTTGGGTACATATTATTTTAATCTAGCATAAACTATATCTAACCATACATTAACTCCTTTCTCTCAAATCAAATCCTGTTGCAAATATTAACTACCCATGTGGGGTCACAGAAATAACTGTTTTAGGACCCAGGCACAGGGTGAATCTTCTCGGTTCTGATGGACCTGTATATTTTCCCAGGTCATCCGTCTAGGAGAAGGAAAACTGAAGCTAAACCGACGGGGAGGAAGGCCTCTTCAGTCCCAGACGACAACCTTCCTAGAGCTGGTGAGGCTTGCATTTACAAATATCCGTGGGCTTAGAACTTAAGATGATGTTGAATCATTTCTCCTAGTAAATACGCCGAATATCTTAGCATTAAGTGAAACTAATCTACACTCCTCCATTCCCTCTAACCACTTTAACATGCCTGGTTATCTCTCACTCTGCCATAAGGACTCGGACAGACATATGCACGGGCTTGGAGTCTATATTTGTAACACCCTCCCCCTGACTAGAGAAACAAAACTAGAATCAGACAACCAGGCCTTTGTGCTTCAGACTAAACATGCAACATAATATTAGCTACTTGTATTTTCTCTACCCAGCCCAAATATGATAACAGTACTCCATATATGGTTTGATAGTACGATTTGTAGGAACAGAGAATAATCCTAGGTGTGAGAAATTGTTATGAATAACAGAGGGAACCGATTTTACGAGAAGCGGAAAGAGTAATGGATTTAATATATGGACTTCAAGAAAAATTTTGATGAGAAAGAAAGACGAAGTTTTAGAGTTGATTTATCATTGAGAGCAGAGAGATTTCTTTGCGGGAAGATATCCCCCCCCCCCAAAAAAAAAAGGTCTTAAATAAATGTGACCCAAGTAAAAAATTACATGAAAAGCTAGTCTCGGATTTTTATTAAAAAAAGAAAGAAATTAGAAAATGGGTGGAATTCTTCTGCTTCTGATCTTTGATTGTTTCTTCTCCGACATTTTGTTCTAAAAGAATAAGAAATACCGGAACAAAATTATTGGATTAAGTTGCAGATTAACGTATTTCGATAAACAAATCCATATGAGATTTTTTTGTTGAAGGGTTAATCATGGAGATTTTGTATCTGTCTGACTGAAGGAAAAACTCTGACATACTAGTGGTGGAGATTATATACAAAAATTATGAAAAAAAAAAAATGATAAAAAGAAAATGATAAAAAAAATGATTAAAAAAAAATGATAAAAAAAAATGATAAAAAGAAAAAAAATGATATACAAGCGGTAAAAAGAAAGTCCGCACTTGTCATTTTTTTCAAAAACCGCAAATTTAAGCTAAATTTAATGTAACTGTTTAAACAACCTTTCATTTCTCTATAATTTTACATGTTCATATTTGACTTTTTGAAAATTGTAGTGTAGTATTTGTTCTCCCATGAATTATCTCCTTCTTTGAGTTGTATATGTTCAGCATTATCTTCTCTTTTGGGGGCGACTGTATTCTCGTTATGTCATGGTGCCCCCCCCCCCCGGGCTGGCAAGAAAATTGTTAAATCTCTTTTTGAAGCAATGTCTTTTTTCTATAAGAATTCTCCACTTGATAAAAACAAATTTCAAAACAAATAGAAAATTGAAATCAAATTAAAACAAAACTTAGAAAGTCTGCAAATAGGAAACAGTGCTCAATATCACCAGAGTAACAATACATAATGAATTTTAGAAATGGAGCAAAATTAGAAACTGGGCTGAGAAATAAGTAGAAAAGTAGGAACGGTGGTGTGAGGGGGGGGTATATAAAGTAGTAACAGGAGGGGGAGGTGCAGTGAGTAAAATCAGAATGAGGGACACACAGGAAATAGAAAAAGAGTGAAAGCTGCAGAAAGAAAAGCTGCTCTTATCTACTGTGAAATTTTTCACTCAATTCTTTTCTTGTCTGTAGTCATCCTATCTATCTATCTATCTATCTATCTGTCTATTTATCTATCTGTCTGTCTATCTATTTCAGTGTATGCCAGTTTGTATATCTTCCTCTCTCTCTCTCTCTTATTCACTTTCTCATGATATTCTGAATTTTTTTTCAAAACATTCAATCAAAGTCAGGCCATCCTGATGAGGGTGGTGGGAGGGGGGCATATCTATCTATCTATCTATCTATCTATCTATCTATAAAAGTGAACGTGTGTGTGTGTGTGTGTACATTTCCCTACGCAATAACTCTGTCAATTTTTAGTCTACAGACTCTAAATTTGATATACAGGGTACTGAGATTTGGGAAAATATACGTGATCGATTTTCGGCCAGAAATTTGGCTGTTAAGGGGGTCAAAGTTAAACGATTTGCCATTTGAGAACTCTACCAAACTCCTCCAACAATTTTGGGTCTAAACACTTGAAATTTTAGATATAGGTTCCTTGGACATGAATCTAACTTAATAACTTGATTTGAGCCCAAAACAATAAATTTTAAGGGGTCATAATAGGGGTCAAAGTTAAAAAAATTTGACCTCTGCAGTCTCTACCAAATTACTCAATTTCTGGTCTAAACATTTGAAATTTTACATAAAGGGCATTCAGAGATAGGGCAAGCTTTTTCATCAGTTTGGGTCGAAAATTTTTAGTTACCAATATATAAATGTATGTATGTATGTATGTTTGCATGTCTGCCTAAAACTTTTGACAGAGGCGACGGACTTTACCAAGATCAGTATCGTTTTGAAGTTCGATCTTTCATACGACGAATATCGAAAAATTGGCTTAAAACATTAATATCTCCACCTTCAACTAGGCACTTTTCTACAGGGAGGGGTCGGTTTTTTTGCCGATATTTTCTAAGAATTCTTCCTTCAAACCACTCGGTCTTACATTCACGGGGAATATGAATTGGAACAAATACATTGATGACATGGCAAAGAAGGTGGGTTCCCTCTATCATGCTAGAAGACACCTTTCGCTCATGCATGACGTATTGTTGCCACATCTGGGCTGTTGTATCTACCACTAGCCTCTCCTCTTAGATAGGGCCCAGAAGAGTTTTCAATCTAAAAGGTTCCACTTTGTGCCCCCCCCCACGACATGCATATTCCCGACAAACCTGCTTAACAACAAAATCTCACCTCTTCACTTTTGAGGTCCCTAATTGTCAGAAAGTTTTTTACTTTAATAGTTTCTTCCTTCAAACAGCTATACTTTGCAATTCCCTTCCTACTGCCTGCTTCTCTGACTGTACTGATATGCAGAAGTTTAAATGTAACGTAAACCAACATCTTGTTATGCTTTCCTACGCCTGGTCCCAAATAGTAGCCCCTTCCGTCCAAGTGGCAATATGCCTTGTTAGGGATGAACAAGAGCAAAAAAAGATAAAGAATAGATGTGTTGTCTTCTAAAAGTTTTCGAAATTGCAGGGACGAGAATGTTGTTTAGTCAGGTGTTTAGTAATGATTCATCATTCATATCAGCTGTTGTTAGAAAATGTTGTTTATAAATCTGTCCTGTTAACAATCCCTGACGATGGATCTGAAAGTACTCAGGTGAAAAGTGATTATGGCAGTTAGATCAGCCAGTTTTTTCCCAGAAATAAAACTAATAAAAGGATCAGAATCAAAATATGTAGGCAGGAATTGTCTATAATTTTCAATGAAACAGGTTTAGAGGAAAGAACGCAGCCTAAATAGACATATATATATATATATATGTTAAGCGAAGCTCACTATTTATTTGTTTATAAACAAATGATGGTTTGAGCACTGTATAAGAAATATATATGCTGTCTAAATATACACATTTTAATATATATATATTACTGAGGGGGAGTCAGTAATCAAGGTCTAAAGGCCACTTGAGGATAAAGGTTGATGAGTGTTAGGTCGACAATGAGACAACACTGATGATCAGTAATGGTGGAAATTAGGTAGTGTTTGTTTAAGAGGACGGTTCAATTATAACCTGTTTATATCAGATTTGAAAACGCCCATGTTATAGTCAGCTGGGAAGCAGTCTTGCCGTAATGTTCCACAGACAAGTAATTCTAGGACAGACTCTTTGTTCATGAATATTCATTTAGTTTTAGGCACGGATACGGTAAAATGTTAACAGTTGTTATAACAAGATGAGGGTTTGCTGTGAATGATATACGGAGGAGTGCTGGTGTGAGTAGAAGCTATATAACTATATACAACCTATTTTACATCATGTTTGTTTGTCCCTTCACTTGTAAGAAATACCCGAACAGTAATAAGATAGTAACACTGTTCACAAGCATCTCTGTTAATTATGTCTAGACTCGGATGCTGTTGCTGTTGCTTCTACATCATCATTTGTGTGACTGATACCCAACAGATTGTTACAGCAGCAGCAAGATGGAAGACAAGATGGTGGCTAACGACTAAACCAGCTGACTTTTTCGAACCAGAAAAATCAATAGATTGTCTTTCAAAAAAGAATGACAACGATGAGAAGTGCAGAGTTTTTCCCCTTGACTCGTGCAGCAAAAAAAAAGAAAAGGAAAGCTACGTTTTAATCAACTTCGTAGAAAACATTGATTTACTCTTGCATATCTTCATATTTATAAATTTATCTATGTCTATATGTTTATATATTTATTTATTTATATATTTAGATATACAAGATTCACTAATTAGTCGATCACTATAATTTTTTCAACACAGATGAAAGATATAAGTAATCTAATCTGAGTTCTGTTTATTTTCATTTAGTTTTAGGCAACGCATTAAAGAGAACGCTTTCTTGAAAGTTCAGATACTTCCGTTAATTGTGAAATTTTAACAATAACTATTAGACATCAATTAATATTCACCCAATTTCAGAGTCTTTGTAGTATTTTATAGGATTTTTAAGGAGTATAATATACCTCCAATCTTCCATTCAATCATATCAGAATTGGATACTTATGGTGTTATTGTCAGAATTTTCTTTCAATGCTGAAAGGTCCAAAAATACTGAGCAAACGAAATTAACAAAATTAAAATAAACACTTGATATCATTAATTTATAAAAATAAATATTTATCTTCATTTCAACAAAAAAAATTATGAAAAAAAAAAAATAATGATATAAAATTATGAAAATGTTTTTTGCTATCAGTTTTTATTAAAAATTTTAAATATTCATGAAAATTATTTTAATTTTCTTTAATGTTTAGTAAAAATTGTCTAATAATTATTCAGTGTATTTTCTTCATAACAACAAGAATATTTTCATTTTTCAGTAAATTATTTTCATAATAGAAATAATATATTTTTCATTGGAAAAATTGGTCATTGTTTGCGTGAAAAACAAATCACAAAACTTTCATTCGGCACCATCCAGCGTTTTATGTAAACTGGCCAGAAAATTCCAATGATAGCACAGTCCTTATTCTCCAGAAGTTTTTTTTTTTTTATTACATTTTCACCCCAAACAGTGAATGATATCCAGATTTGCATTAAAGTTGATCCAAGTCATTTGACAACAATTAAGTAAAATTCCCTGAATTTCAATTTCTTAAGACTCCTTATGCTTAAGTATTAAATTTTAGACATTTTCTAGAACCAAAGTTTTTTCATGGATTTTGATCAAAATTAGTATTTTGCATAAGTATCAGAAAAACATTAAACATAGGAAGAAATTATTAAAAACGAGATTTTTATCCGTCTGTATTCTATATGAGTGTTAAATTATTAATTGAACCAAATTATTTTAAACTTAATGATCTTTTCATGTTCTCTCTAAATATATTGATTGGGTGTAAAATGTTTCCAAAATTTTCACTCCATATTTTTAAATGACTATTTGACATTGTAAGTGCGTCTAAATTTCTCTCGAATAGTAAAGGAATTAATGATGCTTGTGTAGTATAATGGGATCTCAAAAAGATGCATAAAAACATGAACATGTATTTATGCATCATGTGGAAATTAGTAAAAATTACAAAAAAAGAAATGGTTACAAAAACTATTCAGAATTTTAACTCGTTGTTCTAAGGGAGGTAACTCTATTTTACTAAGAATTGTAAAAAAAAAAATGATTTTAAAACTAATTTATTTAATGTAAGAAAGTTTTATAACATTAATAAAAAAAAAATGTAAAATGCGACGATATTGTAATTTTTTTTTTAACAAAACATTCGAGTAATTGTAAAAAAAAAAATGATTTTAAAACTAATTTATTTAATGTAAGAAAGTTTTATAACATTAATAATAAAAAAATGTAAAATGCGACGATATTGTAATTATTTTTTTTAAAACAAAACATTCGAGTAATTGTAAGAAAAAATGATTTTTTCAAAATTTAAAATAGTTACCTTCACTAAAAACAAAGCTGATAGCCATTAGTCGTGTGCTCTCATGTAATGAATGAATGCGTGAATGTAGGATTGACATGAAATTCTTAAAGATAAACTAAAATGACCAAAAAATGGGCTGAAATGACTTAAATAAATAAAAAGTAAATGACTTAGAATGACTTTAATGAACTTAAGGATGAATTGAATGACCTTAAGAATGACTTGAATGCTTAAAAAATAACCGGAATCCTTAAAAAGCAACTTGAATGATCTGAAGAATAACTTGAATGGCTTTGAGACAGACTGGTTGTAAAGTGGGTGATTATTTTACATTAAATTAATACAGAAGTGATCCCTCACTTTATATCACAAAGTTACAAACATAAGTACAGCATATAGTAAGAACATATACTACACTTTGGTCTTGGCCAAGAAAAGGGTATTTATTAGCTCCCCCACCGAGCAAATTAGGCACAAAGCTGATTTTTAATGTGAGGAGTGAAGGGGAAATGGGGACCAACTCCCCAGGGAGTAGGGAAGCTGGATAGTGACAATTGCTATGAAGGGTTGCCTCTACATTGACCAAGGTCTTTTATGTGGGGCTGCCCCCACATATGGTCTTTGCTTGCCGTATCTGCCGGTCAGATACTACACTTTGAGATATTAAATTTTTTATTCACAGAAAAAAAATACAATTGGGAAAATGAACAAAAAACTTGCTTAAAAAGCTAAGAACAGCATCTATTAACAACAGACCTTTGATCTTAACCAAAAAGGCCAAGCACAAAAGTGTTACGGACAGACCGACTGACCGACGGAGTGACTTATAGAGTCGCTTGCATGCAACTAAAAGTGTGGAGTTAAGATTCTGAATTGCAAGTAAAAAAAAATTTGAATTGTAGAGTTTTATTTTATTGATGTGGAAGAATTCTTAAAAGCCAGAAAGCTAGATCATGTCAGATTGCTCATGTGTTTGGGGGGGGGGGGGGGTTACCAAAAAAAAAAAAAATAGTTCTATCAGATCCATTCTATCATTCTTCGTAATTTAAAAATTTTTTTGCTAATTTTAACAGAAATAACGTAATTGCTTAAACTAAATTTTAAAAAATTGTTATATTGCACAAGCTCCAAATTCTTTTTCAACTATTAACAAAAGATGAAAATGTTTGACTTATTTATTAAGAAACCGAAATGCATCCTGGTTGATTTCATAATTTTTTTTAAATAATAAAAAAAAAAAAGTGCAAGTCTCATACATGCGAAAAACACACATTCAGATACAACAATGAGTAGTAACAGAATTGTATTAATATAAAGATTAATAAATAAAAATAAAATTGCAAGATTATTAAATCAAATTTTTTTAAATTAAAATGATTTATATAGTCATGGAGAAGTTCAAGATTTAATACGGCTAACATCGTGTCAATTTTTTGTCCATGTTGATCACTTATTTGACAAAATAACCATCAACTGTTATTTAAGGATTGGGATTCAATCACACCTATATCGCTATCGAAATTAGAAAAATTTAAACTTTATTTCCAATTCCAAAAACGATTCTTTTATTTTTTCGTTTTTTTATTTAAATTTTCCATTTTACCATTAAAGCTAAAATCTGTTTATCATAACAAATTCGGTAACAATGGCATGGGAATAACTGGCATGATAAAAATGACGCAGGTAAAATAACATAAGTGAATGAATACGAAGAAAATGACACAAGTGAAAAGTCTAGGTGAAAAACAGTTTGTCACATTTGTATTTTCAAGCAACCATGTGGAAAAGATTAGGAAAAAAAAATCTTTTCATGTAATGTTTGTTCCCACCCGATGAATGTATTTCTGCTTTTGTGAAAGTATATGCACACATTACCCAAGTTTTAATGGTAATCCAAAAATTTAAATAAAAACCAACTCTAGAACTAAATATTTAGAAATGCGCAAATCAGAATCAGTAATTGTATTGGAATCGTCCTATCATTTTTTTTTTATACAAATATTTTTTTAAACCTTTTCTCTCAATATAATGATAAATGTACATTGTAAAAATTGTTCAGAAAAAAAAAAAGATTTATTTATTGTTGTGGTATTAGTAGTCGAATAAATGACGAGGAAGACCCAGGAACAATTAAATAAAATATGTATTAACAAAACGCATAAAAAATAAGAATTGCACACTATATTTGCTCGTGACAGGACTAGTTGTGGACGACCATTTACTTCACGTGTCTGTCACCGACTCTCTCATAAACTGCTTCTCATTCCTGGAAGTGACGTCATGGACGAGTTCATTATTCCTGGTTACAGGGATGCATCCCCAACACCCCATTCCCAAGCTTTTTGTTTGTAAAAGCTGATAATACTCAAGTTTAGGATCGATCGTTTGTGGATCAGTGACTTTTCTTTTCCGAACCGATCGTCTTAGTTCAGGTGCTATTTGGGGCGGTTTGAGATCAAATGTATCGAAAATAGTGTCTATCGATTCTTCCTCCAGTGGTGGTGTATCGCGTGTCATCCGCCCGATATTTTCTTAATTGTTTTTTTGGTATCGTCGAGTATTATATGAAGTATACAAGCTTGAACACCATACAAGCTTGCGTCACTCGCTTTTATTTTTTCCAGATTTGGATCATAGTGTGTGAGAAACATTCCGTTGAGACATCCGCACACGAAGCTGATTTGTCGTTTCGGTCACGTATGCAGTAGGGGCTGACCAATCACTGGTGTTCATTTTCGATAGTATTCTGGCCTTTTGTAGCTGATCCTGTGCCTTATTGATTTTCTCAGTTGTCGCAAACAGGATGTTTCGTTTCTTCTTAGAAACGGGTAGAGCAGTTTTCTTCAGTTCGAATTTGGCGATAGCCTTGGTACATCTTCTGAGACCTGATGAGAAAACTTATGGAAATGTTTTCCTTTAACTTTTTGTGCCCCTGTAAACAAGTCTTCTACTTTATCGCAGAATTTGTTGATAGGTTGGTCCCACAATTCAAATCGTTCGATCCAATCCGTTCAAAAGAAGTTTTCAGATGTCTTATGCACATAAACTTTCACTTTTTTTGCCATTAAACGTCGCAGGAAGTGTCAGTTCTCCCTCAAATTTTACTTTATCGCCTGTGACTGCTCGAGCTGACCTATTATAATGGACAGGTCTGAACTAGTCTAACCGTAACTCCACTATTTTATTGCGGATATTGACAGTGACGTATTTGTGGCCTTTCCTGCCATACTCATTGCATACTTTGTAAAAAACATCTATCGAACCAATGTTGTCCACCGCAACGGTTGCACGGCCTTGTAGATGAATTCGGTTTGGAGATTGGATGGCCACACTGGTTGTTCCTGGTTTTTCTTCTCGTTTGTTTTCCCATGAGAGTAATCCTTTCGTCTGAAACTAGTCCTTCATATGTATGACACGCCTGATTCCTCGATGTTTCGTGAATCGTTCTTTACACTAACTACACGTTGGCAATCCTCGGTCAACTTATGGAGAGTGAGCCTTTGTTCATTTTCGAGTCTAGGTCTAGATAGGACTCGTCGTCTTATCTCTGCGTTTTTTGCTGACACGAGATCCTGTGCAAAAATCAAGCATTTGAAATCGTCCACTGATAATTCAGCCGAAAATCATCACAGTGTTTGTTTACAATAGACGCAAAGGTGAGATAGTCTTCGTCGTCGCATTTTGCCAGGTTGAAACACTTTCGTCTCTTATGAAAAAACATCTTGTTCGGGCTGAAGAGATCAGGTAAGATCTTGACCGCTTCGGCGAATTCCAGCTTGTTTGTCTTCCTGGGTAAACTATAGTCTGGAAAATGTGATGCTGTCATCAGTGTTCCATCTTATTCAAGACTCTTAAAAATAATTCCTGGTTTCTCTCCTGTTGAAGTAGCAATTCATCGCCTTGTTCTTTCTGTTGCAGAAGCAATTTCTCCTCCATATGTTGTCGCTATATTTGTTGTTGCATTTAGTCTTTCAAACTTTCTTCCCACTTTTGTTGGTGATCCATCTGAGCTTTTAGTGATTGCGTAATTATGGTCTTAAAGTCTTCCATAGTGGGATATCTTTTCCCGGTGATTGGCAAAAAAAATATTTTTTCTTCTGAAACTGGGTAAAGAAAAATCTCGAAGACAAAAAGAAATGTCTTTTTTTTTGTGTTTGTATGTAAAGAGGGCGGGGGGGATTTGGTTCTAAAATTTACTGCAACAAAAATAGCATTCTTTGCCTATCAGCAAAAAAAAAAAAAAAAAAAAAAATATCAACGTTTTAATAAAATAAAAATGTTCCTTTTCAATCACAGTCAGGAAAATCAAAGAAAAATATTCACAACTCGAGACAAAACAAAAACCTTTTTTTTTTTTTTTTTTTTTTTTTGAATAATTCAGTTTTCCCAGTTCATAAAATACAAACGTTGTAAAAAGAAAATATTTGCAATTTAAATTTAAATCAGCGTTCATTAACCATCATTTTTGAACACTTGCTGAATCAGGTCAACGCTTTTAAGTTAAAAACGAAACGGTCATTGTTAAAACTTTTAACAATGACCGTTTCGTTTTTTGTTGCTTTTTTTGTTTGTTTATTTATTTATTTTTTTAATAACAAAGGATAGTTTTTACTTTTCAAACTGAAAAGCTCATTTGCATGCGTGAACATTCACATATCGAATTCAGGTAAAATCTTTCTTTCACAACGAGCAAGTTAAACTATGACAGTTTATAATGACGTCATCTTTTTATTTTTCAAAGACAAGAATTACTTTTTTTTTTTTTTTCAACTTTCTAAGGAACAAAAAACTTAGTTTTTTTTTGTTTTGTTTTTGTTTTTCTTTTCGTAAAGCGGCAAACAGTTTTTATTTATGAATTCATCCAATATTTTTGTATTTATTGACTTGCACTTTTTTTTCCCCAAAAAAGTTCTTGTGCAACAAGTTTTTTACATTCGCTGGAGTTATCTTGTGTAAGAGACGAATTTTCCGTCGCCAGAGTGTTTTTTTGGGTTTCACGTGTAATTTGCATTCTTTGTCGGTGGTGTTGAACAAACACCACCGACAAAGAATGCAAATTACACGTGAAAATACCCCAGTGTTTCCACAACACCAGTGGTGTTGTGGAAACACTGGGGTATTTTAAAATTCGGTTTTCCCTCACGAGTTTTTGAATCTTCGTCGCCAGTTTGTTGTGGTGTTAGTGGTTGAATAAATGACGAGAAAGACACAGCAACAATTAAATAAATGTATTAACAAAAATACATAAAAAAAATGGGAATTGAACAATATCTTTGCTTATGGAAGGACTAGTTGTGAATGGCCATCTGCTTTGCATGTCTGTCACCTATTCTCTCGTAAACCGCTTCTCATTCCTGGAAATGACGTCATGGAATAGTTTATTATTCCTGGTAATAGGGATGCATCCTCACATTTATGGATATTCAAGTTCTTATTGAATTGCCCTCTTAAATTAAATCCTACACAATTTCCACCAATCATCACTGAGGTGTCTAATCCTTATCCTCGAGTGTCTTCCAGGACCCGATAACAGGTGATTTCCTATTAAAAAAACAAAAATTAAAGATATTATTGTAGTTCATAATCCGTTATAAAAAGTTTTGAGGTATACGATAAGTACAATGCATTTCTTATAGTATCCAATGCAATGAAATTAAACATATATATATATATATATATATATATATATATATATATATATATATATATATAGTAATTTATAAAATATATATGGCGATTAAGCTACACTGAATACTCGGCGTTTCATCCACTCTAGGATTCGTCAGGCTTATGCGCGAATTCTGTGGTTGTTTCTCGTTTTTATATGGTCCTCTTCTGTTCAGGATTTTAGTTAGCCAATCAGCTTTCTAGTATCCACCGCGCCCCTTCCTATATATATAGAGAAATATATATATATATATATATATATATATATATATATATATATATATATATATATATATATATACAACTCCCCATATTTCCTCCTATAACACAGACCAAGCTAGGTAACATACAAATATCCGTGCATGAGGTCGCCAAGCTAATAAAAAACCTAGAATCCAGTAAAGCAACTGGCCCTGATGGCATCCCAATTATAGTGTTAAAAAAGCTTCAACCAGAACTTGCTCCCATACTTACGAAGCTATTTAAGCGCTGCCTTAAGGAGAAGTGCTTTCCGACCCCCTGGAAGACCTCATCAGTTTGCCCTGTATTTAAGAATTCAGGTGATAAGTCATCTCCCTCTCAGTACAGACCAATAAGTCTCCTCTGTGTTATGACTAAGTTGCTGGAATCAATATTAAATAGAGAAATAGTCAACCACCTCAGCAGGAATAACCTTCTTAGTGACACACAATATGGTTTCCGCTCTGCAAGATCTACCGCAGATGTGCTGACGGTTATATCCCACAGGATTAGTGAATCTCTTGACAAAGGCTTCCTTTCTAGGGCAATTGCTCTTGACATATCAAAGGCCTTCGACAAGGTATGGCATAAGGGTCTACTTCACAAGATTTCCAGCTACGGTATAACTGGAAATGTTTTCTCAATCATTAAATCATTTCTCTCCGATAGGCTCATAAGAGTAGTGGTAGATGGACGAAAATCGGAGGCCTGCAATATAAATGCTGGGGTCCCTCAGGGGTCAATCCTGGGCCCAACTCTCTTCCTGATCTACATCAATGACCTCCCTAAACACATACTTAAATCATTCGTTGACATCTATGCTGATGACACGACCATCTACAGCAACACATCAAAGGCTGTAAATGACAAAGTTCTCTCTGATTCTCTCTCCTCTGATCTCGAGCGCGTGGTTCAGTGGGGGAAGATGTGGCTAGTTACCTTTAATGCATCCAAAACCAAACTCCTATCCTTACATCATCAACGCTCTGATCCCCATCTGGCATCAATTGTGATGGATGGCTCTCGTCTGGGTGAGGCCCGTGTTTTGACAAGCTTCTGGGTTTGACCTTTACTCCTGATCTGAAATGGAACACGTACATCAAGTCTGTTGCCAAGGTCGCTGGAAAGATGGTGGGATCCTTCTACCGCTCCAGAAGATATCTCACTACTGATGCAATTCTCTATCTATATAAAAGCCAAGTACGTCCAAGGATGGAATACTGTTGCCATATCTGGGCAGGAGCTGCCAAAAACAGCCTATCCTGCCTTGACAGAGTACAAAATAGACTTCGTGGCTTAGTGGGGGATGCCCTTTTCTCTACCCTGCAACCCCTCTCTCACAGAAGAGACGTTGCGAGCCTATCCTTGTTTTATCGTTATTTTCATGGCAGGTGCTCGTCTGAACTCTAAACCCTGGTCCCCCCTCGCCAATCTTTCACGAAAAACACCCGTCTAGCTGAATCCACTGTGAAAAATTTCCCCCACTCTATATCTGTGCCTAAATCAAAACGCGGATTCCATGAACAAAGCTTCTTTCTTAGAACTGCACGCCTGTGGAACTCTGTTCCGTCTGCCTGCTTCCCTCCGGACTACAACTTGGATGTCTTCAAGTCTAATGTTAACAAATTCCTAATGAACCGCCCCCTTAAGTAAACACTCCATAAAATCTCCACACTAACGTAATGTACTTGCAATAACCCTTATCCCTGAGTGGCTTCCGGGCCTTGATAAGTGGTGATCACTGTGTAAAAAAAAAAAAAAAAAATATATATATATATATATATATATATAGAGAGAGAGAGAGAGAGAGAAAAATATATATATACTAGCAGGGGGTACCCGGCGATGCCCGGGTGTTTGGAGGTGTGTGTGGTGTTAAATAAAAAAGAACCCGGAAGGGGGGTAGGATCAAACCCGAAGCCCTGAGGCGAAGTTTGAAAATAAAATCGGCCAGCCAGAATGAGTTAGTGAAAGATGTTTGAATTTATTTAAGAACCAAATTGACAGGTGCGCGGCCGGAAGTCGTCGAGCGTTACGACGACGACGATGTCGGTTTGTTTGTTATAAGCAAAGTAAAAAAGAAAACAACGTTAACACTTAAGCGGGGAAAAAAACACAAAAAAACTAACGTCTGTCGAAAGTTTTTAGCAGACATTCAAACATACACACAAACATACATACATACATACATACATTTTCGCTTTTATATATATAGATATATATATATATATATCATAAGCCTGAAGAATCCTAGAGTGGATGAAACGCGGAATATTCAGTGTAGCTTATATACATTTTATAACTTACTAACTAGCTCTACCTACGTATTGAGCACTTCTGAAGTAAATACTTCAAGTTTACGCATAAATCTATACTTTCGTATATAGATTTATGTGAGTAAATTAAGTAGTTATATATATATATATATATATATATATATATATATATATATATATATATATAGCTGAATGTCTGTGTGTGTGTCTGGTCAAGAATAGGCCTCTATGTGGTTGACTATTTTAAAAGCCTGATTACATATAATGATAGAAGATGTATCGAGACACATGGATGGGTATGTTTGATCTGGGAGAACGGTGGTTCATTAAAATTGTGGGGTCTGCGTTTGCGCCTGGTCCACAAAGTATGGAAATAAAAAATTCAAAAATTAAGAAAAAACGTTTACAAGTGTTTTTGATATAGCTGTACATAAGAATACATTGATATATCGTTTCAACTTCAATAGGGATGGTATAATAAAATTATGTAGCTTTTGTATGTAATAAATTGTTAACAAACCCGAATACGATAATAATTAATGATAAAAATGAAAAGAAAAACTAAAATAGAAAAAATAATGGTAAGAGATTTAAAAAGAAAAATTGGAAATTTTGGAAATTTTTTCTAATTGTAAAAAAACTAATTAATGGATCATTAAAAATTTTGGAAATTATTTCATATTTGTTATCAGTTAAAAAAAATGTTGCATGACTAATTATCTAATTACTATAAAATAATAGCTAATATGTATTTACTTATATATTTTGTATAAACATTTGTAGAGGCTGATTATCAAAACAAAGAAAATGATAAATTCAAGATTTTAATTTAAAAAGAAAGAAATTTTAATTTGTTTGTTTAATTAACGACATTTTTTGGAAGTCATGCGTTTCATTTTATGAATTGTAATCTGTAAAAGCAATCGGAAGAATTTCCATCGGAAAACTGCATCAGTCAAGCTTAATATTAGATGGATAAAAATTGATCATAGAAGTAAGGTCGCTGGAAAAAATTTGGCTTATTCTATCACTGAACACATGACTGCATCTCAACTCGTCGACTTCGTTTAACAACTGCAGTATCATGGGATTGCTTCTTTGCTGATTACATATATATCTATACTAGCAGGTTGTCCAGCATTGTCCAATCATAAAAATTTCTAATCATTTGTATGGCTATGTAATTCCCATTAAACTCCACACCATATTATAGTGTTACTTTTGTATTTTTTTAATTTAGTTTTTATAAATATCCCCATTTTTCCCCCCTCATTTTTCCCAATTATTAACCCTATATTCTAACTATTAATTTTTACTTGGATCACACAATTATTGCACACTCAATACAAATAATAGGACATATTTTCAATGTTAAGTATCTACCATATAATTGCTTTTCTATTCAAAACTTCTAGAGCTTTGCTATAAGTTATATAGGACGTATATTAGAATGCAATCAAATAGATGTATGTTAGCAGTGCAGCAGTGATAAATATTCCAGAAAAACTGTTTACTTTATATCAACCCTTGCCATCCTATGGCACATATCTATGCTTTTTTCTTTCCTTCTATTTCCTTTAGTTCGTCTTTCTTTATATAATGATTTTTTTTTTATAATTATATTTTTCTATCTGTCTATATTTCTCTTGTTTTCTTAATATCCACATGTGTTCCCCAAAAAGCAGATCCTCTTCCCTCCACATTTTTTATTTTTGCCATCTGAAGAAACAGAAAAGGAATTCCTCTGACTGCAGAAACAATTGTGATGGATTAAGTTAATATTTTGAGGTTGTAAAATAAAAAACATGTGCTTGCTTGAATCTTATAGAAGACAAGGCTCTGTCCTCCATTGAGCACTCTTTAATAATCATGCTGATTTAATTGGATTTACATCTAGGAAACCAATCTATACAATCATTTTATATATATATATATATATATATATATATATATACAAGTTCACTTGTCATCCCTTTTTTAAAAAGGTGTAATCGCCTGATCAATGAAGACAGATGCACGCAATGTCCAGAGCTTTCGAATTATGTAGATTATTTATCAAAATTTTGTTGAAATACAATCTCTGAGGAATATTATTTTTAAAAATTTTTTAATCGAGTCAGTGTTGTTTACACCAGTCAAGGATATGTCCTCGAGTTTAACAGAGTAAAGGCCTGGAGGCCATTTTGAGGCAAGGTGTATAGTTGCATGAGAGCCACCCTCCCAGGCTTTACCTTTTCTTTTTGAAAAGGACCTGTTTATTCCTAATTGCATGAGATTCCCCAACTGGGGAATTCTGACAGGGCTACTCACACATTCTTTGAGCTAGACAACCTGAATGTGCTGAAGAGTGTGGTGATCCCCTGGTGCAATCAAGTGGCCGTTGGCAGACCCTGGGTGTGGCAGCAGGACTCTGTGCCGGCCCACAGGCCTTACCTTCTCTTTTTGAAAAATCCTTAGTTTATTCTGGATAATTTAAACATAGCTACTCACACATTCTTTGTGAGCAAGATATTTATGCCTCTTTTGCACCGAGTTTTCAATCTCGACTATCTGGCATTGTGCCACATCTTCCCGTGGCGAAATAGAGATAAATATGAAATTCAATAAATAAAAATTTATGAATAAAATTTAATCCATTAGTGTTCATATTTTGTTTTAATTTATGACCAAAAGTCTTTTGTAAATACATTATATTTGAGCAAAATTATTGTAAAAGATTTACTGTAATGTATAGCATAGTTAGTGTATTTATTTATGCCATATATAAAACCTGTGCGTTGGTTGTAATGACTAATTATTAAAAAAAACTGAATAATAGATAAAATTGATTGTATCTTTCCACTTGAAATTTTCACAGTATACTGAAAATAAGACATCAGTGTTACTAATAAATATCCGACAGTAGGAGTAATATTTGAAAGACACTTCAATCTTGGTTGTTAACTTTAACCCTTATCCTTTAGTGGCCTCTTGGCCTTGATAATGTGGTGATGCCTATGTAAACAAAAAAAAACTAGTAGGACCGATGGGAATTCCACAGAATGAAAAATATATTTAATAATCAAATATGTTCTGATAAAGCTGATATTTTTCTGGATAGTGCAACAAATGTTTTTTTTGTACAGAAAAACCATTAGCATGCAGCAAATATGAGTTTATTAACATTTCTATGAAAATATTGTCCATTGTATTTTAAATATAGAACTTACCCAAATGAGATAAATTAATAAGTACTAATAAATACAAAGTAATATTGTGTTATATAGTTCAATACAAATAATAAAATAATATTGTAAGAGACAATCTTTAATTTATTATTTCAGGCCAGCATATCTTGGTAGACAATGTTATTTTTTTCTTGTCCTGTTAGCCATAGATATCTCTGAAAATTATTAATGTTGCTGAAATAGTGTTAATTATTTATCTAGTTCTAAAAAATGGATCAGGAATGATGAGTTAATAAATTTTTATTTTATGACATCAACATCCAGAACCTTTGATAATTATTTCAGTTCAGTCAGTGAATTTGAAGAGGTGATTAGCTTGCTACCGCCAGAGTCAGAGTGATCATTTGAACTTGTGACCAAAGGTCTTAAATGGTTGTTAACCTTTTAATCTCATACAAAGAATTGTTGTGCTTAAATGACATTAAACGAACGGACAATGATGTCGTATTAGTTGAACTTTTGTCTTTAAAGCATACAATGTCTCGGGTTATTTCCCTTAGTCAATACAGATTTTTACGGTTAACTAGCAGGCCGCCCGGCTTTCTCTGGTTATAAAATACGCATAAATATTATATTTTAATTCATACCGAAACTGAAATATGTGCATGCGAGTATTATGTTTTTTCTAAACAGTTCACTTTTTGTAAGTAAAAAAAACAAAAATATATTCGAGCTGAGATCAAAACCAAAACTTAATGACAATGAGTCAAATACGATAACCATTAGACCAGCTTAACACGATCTTTAAAAAGTGTTTTCAAACCTACTTATTCTTAACATAAGGGAGCTGTAACGTGAACAATTCATGCATGCACATTCATGAAGCAGTCGACAAATAAAAATCCGATGACTCCTTAGCAGCCCTTTTTTCCAGATGAAAACCGATTAAAGTTTTCCACGTGTCCGAATACTCTATAAAATTTCAAGTCTGTAAATCAAACATTCGTTGAGTATATAGGTTGAGAATTTTCCTCTCACACACATATTCTCACTTTTATATGGTTGTTGCCCAAAAGTCCTGATTTACTTGCCTCCCCATGAGGGCAGAATTACTCAAGATAGCTTTTTAATATGGGGTAAATTCAGTTTTCCGAAAAGGGGCACACTTTTATGAACCATCTCTGCAATTAGTTGGAACTTGGCTTATCCCAGCATCCTAATCATCACATCAGATTCTTCATCTTTCCACTGGCAATCGGTCTTTCTCATTGATCTTTGTCCTCAGGTGTCTTTTGACCTTGATGAGTAGTGATCCCTCAGTTAAAATAAATATATTTACTCTACTCTCTCGTAAACTGCTTCTCGGTACCTGGAAGTGACGTCATGGACAAAAGTGACGTCATAGAATATTTCCTTATTCTTGGTAATATATTCCAACAATTCCAACAAATATATATGTAATAATGTACCCACATACACAGCTTAGAATCCATTTTCCATAATATACTTTCGACAGATTAGGATATCACCAAACACCTATTATTGATATTCACATGCTCACACAAATACTTTTAAAAATGTTTTCTATTATATAAAGGGCAAATGTCTGTGTGTGAGTTTGTATGTCCGCTAAAATTTTTTGTCACTCACATAGAAGTGGTACTGTTAGAAAGAGCAATCTTTCAGATACATAATATCGAAAAATTAGGAAAAAAATTCTCAGTTATTTTATGTAGAAATGTCATTTTGTTTGAAAGAGGGTTCAGGTAAAACTTTTAGTCTTGACGCTGTTTGTTAATTGTGCATGTACGAACGGTCAGTTCATGTTTCATTTCAAAAAGCTAAATCAGTAACGTCATAACATTAGTGTCCGATAACATGTTTGCTTATGAACTTAAGTTATGTAAGTTCGCACACAGCATTAAATTTTTTTTTTTTTTTTTTTTTTTTTTTGCTTACAAAATTTTGTTTTTGGTTTCACTTTTGGCTGATGGCACCCAAGTCCCCCCCCCCCTTTTATACAGCTGATAGTACTTAATATAATTCAGAATTCGGTGTGAAGAAATATTTTTCTTTAAGGTATTTGTATTAAAATTATTTTAAAAGATTTTGAGAGAGGATGCGAGTTGGGGTGTGTACATACCTTAAATGATAAAGTTTACATATAAATATTCTGCCCAGGTTGCAGAGAACTTCTCCAAAATTTAAGAATAACTTTTATAGATGTGTAGGGAAAATTGTGGAAACCAACAAAAGGGCTTACTGTTAAAGCATCCATGCCATGTGGAATCAAGCTGCCAAAGACGGAAGGGAGAAAAAATCACGATGATGGTGCCCACAACTTTTATGACTTGTGATCTCACAAGGTGACACAAAATCTCGCTGCTCGTCTGAAGATTAGAAGGATCTCAACTGCATAAAATAGGCTGCGTGGAGAACAACAAAAGACGGTTGTACGAGAATCCTTGGAGATGTTGTTGCGTGTTACTGAGTCACTTTGCTGTCTTGCCTTTTTTTCTTCCTTTTTGTGTAAAAGTTATTTCAGTATGATGGATAAATTCGACCTGAATGGCCCATTCGTCATTGAATGGTTTGAAAAGGCTGAATGCACTTTGAGGCTGTCCAAAATAAAAGAACCCGCACTGGTTATCCCACTGCAGCTTACAGAAGGAACCTACACCATGTACCAGCAACTCGGGAATGACGTGGACTCGGAAAAAATGAAGCAGGCACTATATGAGGCCTTTGGTATAGACCTCTTCATCACCTGGAAACAATCCACTGAACAACAGCTTGAACTGAACAAAATGGTGGATGTCAACCTGGCCGATTTGAGGAGGCTAGCAGTACTGTTCGGTGGAGTGAACGACTGCATACTAGGATGTGTTTTCAGGGCTTAATGAGCTTGGACTGGACAAATTACTAGCCAGGTCCCCAAAAGTTTTGAAAGACATCGGACTGGTCGCATCATCTATGACCGCACCTAAACCACTAACAGAGGATCCAAGATGCTTCAGCTTTTTTGTGTTATATCATGAAATCTCAAAATTTGTAACATTTACAAAAATTTGTAATATTTACAAAAATTTGTAATATTTACAAAAATTTGTAACATTTACAAAAAAAAGTGTTGTTACTCACTATGTTACCTTGAATATATTTTTTTAAATTCATAATGATTCATTCATTAATTTAGGAGATTACCCCCCCACACACACACACGCCTAACTTATATATATATATATATATATATATATATATATATATATATATGAGACAAAAAGAAAAGAAATACCTAAATATAAAGAGAAAATATATAATGGATAAATCTTTGTTGCAATATTTTCATCCATGTTTGATAATCTTCATGCGAAAATCTTTCATCGGATGTTGGATTGGACAATAATTCTAGTTGACCTAATTTGCCATTTGGCAGCTTTGGCTTCATTAGAATTGGCCGATTCTGTTGAGAACATTAGACTTGTTGTCCAACCCTTCCTCCATGTTATCCTCGAATATGTGAAACCGATGCCGAATTCTTATGATCCGCCATCAATGTTTGCAATCACCTGCTTTATTTGTTGAGGTGAGCTGAGCCACAGGAACGAAAGCCAAGAAATTAAACCGGAATGTTTATTGACAAAGGATCAAACGTGTGTACACACACACACACACACAGTTGGCATGCGAAATAAAGGTCTCATTTGAGATGAACAATTTCTGAAATCTGTAGTGCAGCACAAAATCGTCTTTGAAATCTAGTGAATGATGTAACCAGCGATGTAGTATGGAGAGGGCTCCATACTACATCTTTCTGACAAAAACGAAATTGCTAGTCTATCTCTGCTCTATCATTATTTTCATGGTAAATGCTTGGCTGAGCTTCGATCTATGGCCCTTCCCTGTAAAACATTCACAAATACTCGCCTAGCTACAACCACTGTCAATATTTTTTCTTTCTACCTCTCTGTGTCTAAAACTAAACAAAACTTCCATGAGCAAAGTTTCTTTCCTAGAACTGCTCATCTGTAGAACACTACTGCGGAGCTGCTTCCTAGCTGACAACAACATTATTTTATGTCCAATGTGAACAAATTTTTGTTGAACTGTCCTCCTTAAATAATCAGATTCTCTCAAACTTCCATTATCGTAACCGATTTATCACAGTGTTGTTTCACTACACACTTGATGTTCATTAATCCTTGTTCTCAAGTGGCTTTTCAGCTTTGATAAGTTGCGAGTCTTATAATAAAAAGAAAATAGTATTTGCAAAAGCATTTCATGTAATCCATAGTATAGGATATGGCATAATTATGTTGACACACCGATTGAGCAAAGTTAAGCAATGATGAACCTGGCCACTATCAGATGAGTGACCATTTGGGAATACTATGCACTGTATAGCACTACTGTCAAATGAAAAAGTAAATTGCCTCCTTCCCTCTGTTAGTTTGTGGGAGACCCTTGAGCAAGGTCAAGAACCCATTTCATCCCCCGGATCAGGTTAATGTGAGGTCATAGAAAGCAGGTGGCTGATGTAAAATGGAAGCAGTCAGAAATAATTCTGTTTATGGTTTCATATTTCTTTGTGCTGTTGATAATTGTCCAGTATGGGCATAGCTTGGACAAAAAGAAACTGCAAGCCACTGTCTGTACAACTGCAAAGAAAGTTAAGGCAATGTATCAAAAAAAATTTTGAGAAACATGAATGATGAGCAACAATGAATTCATGAATGTTTCGAGGGAGAGAAATAAATGTGGAGTTGTAGCCATCAATGCCTGTAGCAGGCAAGACAGCACTTGAGTTGATGGCATGTGCAAAAGATTTTGCATCTATATACTACTAAAAAGTTGTGTGTACACAAATAAAAACATGTGATTGGTTGACAAAAAGAATAGGCAGAGTACACATTACTGAGGAAGTAGTTTTTATAATGCCAATATTTGAGTTCGAATCTCATGTTAGTCTTTAACTGGACATGTGTTAGAAATTCAAATAAATGAAATACAGCATTAGCATGGAACATGTACATCAAATCTGTTGCCAAGGTCGCTGGAAAAATGGTGGGATCCTTCTACCGCTCCAGAAGATATCTTACTGCTGATGCAATTCTCTATCAATATAAAAGCCAAGTACGTCCAAGGATGGAGTACTGCTGCCACATCTGGGCAGAAGCTGCTAAAAACAGCCTATCCTGCCTTGGCAGAGTACAAAATAGATTTTGTGGTTTAGTGAGGGATGCCCTATTCTCTTCCCTGCAACCTCTCTCCCACAGAAGAGACGGTGCAAGCCTGTCTTTGTTTTATCCTTATTTCCATGGCAAGTGCTCGTCTGAGCTCCAATCTCTGGTCCCCCCTCGCCAATCTTTCACAAAAAACACCCGTCTAGCTGA
Source organism: Euprymna scolopes (assembly GCF_053919585.1). NCBI lineage: Eukaryota > Metazoa > Mollusca > Cephalopoda > Sepiida > Sepiolidae > Euprymna > Euprymna scolopes. The sequence goes on along the minus strand of NC_136498.1, from coordinate 2,804,016 downwards.
AACCACTGTCAATAATTTTCCTCACTCTATATCTGTACCTAAATCAAAACGTAGATTCCATGAACAAAGCTTCTTTCTTAGAAGTGCATGGCTGTGGAACTCTCTGCCGTTTGCCTGTTTCTCACCTGACTACAACTTGGATGTCTTCAAGTCCAACATAAACAAATTCCTGATAAACCGCCCCCTTAAGACACTTTATCAAATCTCCATTACTAACAACTACTACGATATTATCCTATTGATTACTGTACACGCAATAACCCTTATCCCCAAGTGGCTTCCGGGCCTTGATAAGTGGTGACTACCATGTAAAAAAAAACAAAATAGTTAAAAATGAATTAGGTTTGCTTAAAAGCATTAGCATTAAAGTTTATATTTCTTTGCAGCTTTTCAACAACAACAACAACAAAAAAAAAGTTGACTTGGTTTAAAAATAAATTTATTCATTTTTTTCATTGTTAATTTATTTAAATTTATAAAACACATATCCTTTAGACTTTTGTGAAATATCAACTCTTAGTATTGACATCATAAAATCTACTCTCTTAGTAATGAGTACTGAGTTTTTTGTTAACAACTTATATTTCTATTTGTGTGCAAATAAGCTCCATAAACGCCAGAACTTGTTATTAATATAGAGATAATGCATGCGCCATGTCGACTATCTCTGCAGCTGTATGTATGTATGTATGTATGTATGTGTGTGTGCGTGCGCATCTATAAAAATGAGGATGCTTGTATGTGTGAGAGGACATTTTTCAACTTATATACTCAACGAATTTCTGATCTACAGGCTTGAAATTTGGTATATGGGGTATTCAGACATGTGTAAAACTTTTTAATCGGTTTTCATTCAGAAAAATGAGTTGATAAGAGATCTAAATTGAAAAATTGGTGGATGGGGAGGGGATCGTCGGATTCTTATCTCTTTGTCAACTGTTCCACGAATGCGCATGCGTGAATGGTTCATGTGACAAATTCCTTATGTTAAGAATAAGTATGTTTAAAAACACTTTTTAAAGTTCGTATCAAGCTGGTCTAATGGTTATCGTACTTGACTCACTTCCTTTAGATTTTGGTTTCATTCTCAGCAAGAGTATTTTTTTTTTACTTACAAGAAGTGAACTACATTTTATTTAATTAATTGAAATGTTTTATTGAGATGAGTTTTATTTATTTATTTATTTCGGACTATTATCCTCATCTTTTAGTCGTTTCACAACATTTTGGCCAACTACCGCAACGGGATAGGAACTCCGAATCTCCTAACTGTATTCTCAGCAATTACTGCCTTCCATAGTTGTCGTTGTCTCACCACGTTTTTAGCCAACTAATCCTCAAGCTGGCTTTGGGTAGGATTGAAACTGCTATCATCAGACAATGCTCACCTGGAACCATAGAGATTCACCGTCTCTATCTACTTCACCACAGGCCCCGGTTTCAATCCTACCCAAAGCCAGCCAGAGGAGTTCTTATGTTGATGACGAAGGCCAGAGGAATAGTTGGCCGAAACGTTGTGAAACAACAACCAATAAAGATGATGAAAAAAGTCCGCAACGAATGAAGAAGTGAACTGTTTTGAAAAAAAACATGAAACTCACATGCACATGTCTCGGTTTCTGTATGAATTAAAATATAATTACTATGCATATTTTACGACCAGGCAATGCCGGGCGGCCCGCTAGTATATGTATAAACAAACTATATAATAATAAATATTTCATTATTATCCACATATACATTTCATCCTGATGGAATCGTAAATGTGGAAGATAACCACTCAACCTTTAACTTATTTTCTGTCGTTCTAACCAAACGGCCAACTTCAACATAGGATAAGCTGAAAAAAGTCCTATTCATGTCATACAAAGTAGACCGCGTGGTCAGCCATCTTAAATGTTCAACAGATTATCTGGAGAAGAACTTAACATTTTAGCTTAGATTAGACAGCTTATTCGATTTTCTTTTAAAGAGCCCATCTGAAAATTTAATAATAAAAAGTTAATTATTATCTGGATATTTTTTCAGAATCCTCAGTGTAGAAGATAATTATTTATGCATAAATGTTTGTTGCGATCGGCCATGTTTGATAATCTTCATGCGAGAATATCTTTCATCTATCGAATGTTGGATTGGACAATAATCCTAGCTGAACTAATTTGCCATTTGGCAGCTTTGGCTTCAGTAGAATTGGCTAATTCTCTTGAGAACATCAGACTTGCTGTCCACCCCACCCCTTCACACACGTCATCCTCGACCATATGAGACTGATGCCGAATTCTTGTGATCCTCTATCAATATTTGCAATCACCTGCTTTATTTGTTGGGGGTGAGCTGAGTTACAGGAAAGAAAGCCAAGAAATTAAACTGGAATGTTTCTTGACAAAGTATCACATGCACACACGGTTGGCATAAAAAAAAAAGAAGGCTCCCATTCTATTTGGATTGTTCAGCCGAATGTTCTCATCTTGAGTATTGGTTTTACGTTTTGGTCGATGTAACCTCCGACTTTCTTCCTGTGTATCTTGTCAAACTCTTTAAATCTTTCTGTCAAACACTGGGAAATTTTTCTGTCAAACATTAGGAATCTTCATAGAATTTCAAACAGAACCTTTTATTTACGCCTTGGAGTTAGCATGCTCTCATTCTGTCAGCTATATATGTGTGTGTGTGTAGAAGTCTTTATTTGCACTTGTACATGCCCACACTGCTTATTGGACCTTCAACTACTAGAAGACTGTAACTTACAACTGAACTGCACCAAATACTTTATCCACTATGCCATGGGTCTTTTTTTTTCTTTTTTTTTAATTCGGTGCAGATTACCATGTTTGACAAGATACACCTGAAGAAGGTTGGCAGTTACATCAACTGAAATGTTATTGAACTGACACTCAAGATGAAAGCAATAGTTTGAATAATTCAAATAATGTGACTTACCAATCCTCATCTAAAAAATTCACAAACAAGAACTGATGTATCAATATGACGATACGATAAATACGATACCATATATATTGATGGTGATGCTGTGAAATAAATCTGATATCCATGTGTCCGTTGATTATTACTTGGAAATACCCGATTTTTTCAGGAGATATTAACCTAAACAACCAATAAATATTAACTACCCATGCGGGGTCGCAGAAATACCTGGATTAGGACCCAGGCGCGGGGCGAACCCCCTCGGAGCTGATGGACCCGTAGGTCTTCCCAGGTCATCCGTCTAGGAGAAGGAAAACTCTGAAACTAAACCTAGGGGAGGGAGGCCTCTTCAGTCCTGGACGACAACCTTCCTAGAGCTGGTGACTCAAACAAATCACCGGTTGGCAAACCTAAACTGCTTAAGGAGGAGATAGGCTCTATCACCCGGCTTTCATACTCCTTCTTTGCCTATTAGCCAGGCGTAGAGGTACTATCACAGGGACTCGTCTGAATCACCCAGTAGTTGACCTTGTTTCCTGACTAGGGCAATGAACGTCGCTTTTCCCCACTCCCGCCACATTCCATCCCCCTAAACTGGACACAATGGGGTGCTTCAGTGCCATATATGTCGGTGCAGTTGGACTGGGCTGGCTTTGCCTAATGGATTGAGGGTACCGGATTGACAGTTCCTGGCTGCTGTTTCCGACTGATAGTACAGGAGCCCTAACTCTTTGGTAGCACTTAGAGCGGCTGCTCCATCAACAGTTGTAAAATATTGGGATGTTTGTAGTGCCATGTCCCGCATGGAAAGGGACCCTGCACTCATCCCCGGTGGGCTTTCCTGAGGCCACAATCCTGTGTGTGAGGACAGCTGATTGTCTACTTGTATTGCATGTCTGGTATTCTGCACAACTACTTGTCTAGCACCCCCTCACTCACTCACCCTAACTGAAACTTTTAAATAAAATGAAATGACAGCTCAAGAAAAAGTTACGTTTAAACCAGGACCAAACTCAAAGAAAAACAACCTGCCTCCTCCCTTGAGGCTTGCATTTACTAATATCCGCAGGCTTAGAACTAACTTAGATGATATTGAGTCATTTCTCCTTGTAAACACTCCGGATATCTTAGCATTAAGTGAAACTAACCTTCACTCCTCCATTACCTCTAACCACTTTAACATGCCTGGTTATCTCTCACTCTACCGTAAGGACTTGGACAGACATATGCATGGGCTTGGAGTCTATATTCGTAACACTCTCCCCCTGACTAGAGAAATAAAACTAGAATCAGAGGACCAGGCCTTTATGTGCTTCAGACTAAATATGCAACACAATATTAGCTACTTGTATTTTCTCTACCGCTCTCACTCAAACCAAGACTGTACCCTAATAAACAAAGTCTCAAACAGCATAGATATAGCACTCTCCCTCGATACTAACGCACAAATACATGTATTTGGTGACTTCAATGTCCACCACAGTAACTGGCTAGGATTCTCTAATCACACAGACATAGCCGGTAGCGCAACACATAGCTTCTCTATAACCCATTCCCTATCTCAGTTGGTTACATTTCCGACACGTTTCCCAGACCAGCACGATCAACATGCCTCACTTCTAGATCTCTTTCTGACAACGGTTCCCAAATGAGCACAGCCCACTCGGGAATGCTGATCACGCTGTGATAATGGTAGAAATCAGCCTAAATTCTCGCCCTAAAACTGAAGACCCACTACTCAAAACAACGAGGTATTACAAAAAGGCTGATTGGGAAGCCATCAGGGAACTCATCAGAGATGCCCCATGGCAAAATATCTTTACTCTTCCAGCGGAACAGTGTGCAAATGAGACCACTGAATGGTTTAAAACTGCAATTGAAGCACATGTTCCCACACGGAAATTCTATAGCAAGCCCCACTCTCCCCAATGGTTTACTTCTGCTTGTGCAGCTGCCATTTGTCAAAGGCAGCATGCGTTCCGCAGATTCAACCGACATAAGTCCAGCTCAAATAAACAGAAGTTTATAGAAGCTAAAAATAATTGTAAGAGAGTGATAGAGACAGCTAAGACAGATTAATCTGAAACCACCAGAAAACGCATCGAAGCACAGAAATTAGGAACCCGGGAGTTTTGGAAAATCTACAACAGCGTAGTAAATAATGGACAGTCAACTATTCCCCCACTATCAAACAATCATAAGGTTGCTTGCACGGCAACTGACAAAGCTAATCTGCTTGCCAGTCAGTTTGCCTCAAACTCCACACTGAACTCGGAACACCACTCACTCCCTGATTTTCCTCTGCGAACAGACGCCACACTACACGATTTGAAAATCACCCCTTCTCAGGTACATGCTATTATAAAAAACCTAGACACCTCAAAAGCATGTGGACCAGATCTCATCCCGGCTGTGCTATTAAAAAAATGCTCTGCCGAGGTTGCTCCAGTTCTCTCCAAACTTTACAATAAATGCCTTAACGAATCTTGCTTTCCCGACTGCTGGAAAACTGCCTCTGTGGTACCAGTCTTCAAGAATTCTGGTGAAAGAACTGACCCACTAAATTATCGCCCCATTAGCCTCCTCCCGCTTTTCGCCAAAATATTTGAGTCCTTAGTTAATCAAGTCCTAGTCCAGCACCTAACAGCTGCTAAACTCCTGACTGACAAACAATATGGATTCAGGCGAGCCCGTTCAACAGCAGATATCTTAACTGTAGTTTCTGAACGTATATACCATTGGACAAAACAGAGGAGGGTAGAGCGGTGGCCCTTGATATATCTAAGGCTTTTGACAAGGTATGGCACGATGGTCTTCTAAGGAAAATTAGATCATATGGAATCATTGGAAGAATTCATAATGTAATTAAATCCTTCTTAAGTAATGGAAAAATCAAAGTTGTCCTCGACGGTCGTACATCTAAAAATATGACATAAATGCGGGAGTACCTCAGGGGTCTATCCTTGGGCCTCTATTATTCCTGATATTCATAAATGACCTCCCTGATAAAATTGTTTCGGAGATGGGTATATTTGCCGATGACACCACTCTTTATAACAGATATGAGGGGAAAACAAATGAACACATATCCAAGGAAATGGCAGAAACACTAGAGGATGACCTCCAATCTGTAGTGGAATGGGGGCAAAAATCGATGGTCACATTCAATGCTGCTAAGACTAAGCTTGTTTCCTTCAATAACTGCAAGAAACCTTCTCTATCACCAATAGCAATGGCCAAGAACACATTACCTGAAAGTACTTCTTTTAAACTCCTCGGCCTAACGTTTACAGGGAATATGAACTGGAATAGATACATTGAGAGCATTGCCAAGGCTGCTGCAAGGAAGGTTGACTCCCTCTACCGTGCTAGAAAACTACTTACGCCTGACAGTATCCTATACCTCTATAAGGCCACCATTCGCCCATGTATGGAGTACTGTTGTCATATCTGGGCTGGTGCATCTGCTGCTTATCTCTCACTCCTGGACAGGGTTCAAAAGAGAGTTGCCAACCTGATAGGTCCTGAACTGTCATCTAGGCTTCAGCCTCTGTCCCATCGACGAGATGTTGCATCCCTCTGCCTGTTCTACAAATACTTTAATGGTGAATGCTCTGATGAACTGCAAACACTTGTACCTCCCTGACGTAACTACCCCCGACAAACCCGACAAGCTAGTAAGTCTCATCCCTTTACAGTAGAGATCCCTAGGTGCAAGAAAGCCTTTTACTCCAATAGTTTCTTCCCCAGAACTGCAGGTCTTTGGAACTCCCTTCCGGGATTCTGCTTTCCCAACTGCACTGATATGCAGAAGTTCAAGTGTAATGTTAACAAACATCTTTCTATTCATTTCCCTTCATAATGACCCCACTAATTAAGTCCCTAATAGTAGCCCCCTGCTTCAAAGTGGCACTGTGCCTTGTTTGGGGTGAAAATTGAATTAAAAAAAAAAAAAAAATATGCAACACCCCCTTTTTGTCAAACATGACCATTTTGTCATATTAATTTATAGTCACCATATCTTAAGGCTAAGAGCCACTTGAGGATAATGGTTGGATGGAACAGTTATCAGTTGAAATTGGTTACTTATTGGACGGGTTCACAACAAGTACTTATTGACATTAGATTTGAAGACGACTATGTTGTATTTTGCAGGGAAACAATTCATGGTAATGTGTTCTAGACATATAATGGAGGTAGCTGAATAGATTTTGCGCTTGCAAAGAAACTCTCGATGAAACTTTGACGTTTGCAGAGAGGCTCCCCCTCAACTTTTTATAGGTTTTATATTTAATCAGGCTTTTTACATGCTGAGTGTTGGCACTGAACTATAAAATATTTTAATATCTTTGAATGCTCACATTCCTTGACTAATATTGTAATAGTGATTTTCCGAATCTTGCATGTTCATGAATGTATCTCCAGTTTCAAAACTTCCTCTTCGTGTTCCGTTGCTGGTTTGATCAATGGACTAATCAATCAATATTGCCTTCTGAACGAAGCAATTATTGATTATTTTTTGCAGTATCTGCTGCTGCTGCTTACTTTGATGCGTGCAGCTGCTGTGAGAGTACTGCAGCCATAGTTGGGAGGGAAAAGTGGGGAGGTATGATTTAGTAATTAGGTTTGCTTCATGCACATCCGCGTAGCAGTGAGAAAAGACTAAGAAAACAAATGAGAAAAAACCAAAGAAACATGCGCGGAGAGGGAGGAAGTTACGTCATCTTTCGAAAGAGTATATGTGAGATGGGAGAAAGAGCATGCGTTGCTAAATGTACGAATTAGGAAAAGATGGATGAAGATAAGCTTTATAAAAATATACTGAAAGACAAACGATAGGAATGGATGCAGGGAGTAAAAGATTTAGAGAGTATAGAGGGGTAAATTGGAAAAGGTATGAACCTTGATTTCACTCCAATTATTAATCGCTAGTTGTTTTATGGCATAGTTAATACCAAATCAGATTTAGAAAGTATGGGGGAGGGGTTGAATAGATTTAGAGTATAAGGAGGAGAATAGGGAAACGTATGAATTTCATTCCAATTATTAATCTGCAATTCGTTACATAATTTGTTACATAATTCGTTACATAAGCGCTATTTTGTTTTATGCGGATTTAATATCAAATCAAATGCATCGAGATCGTATTAGAAAATTTAGAAATGATTGAATTAAAACTTTTTTTTTTACTCGCGTGTACTTCTAATAAGGTAGTCCACCACTTGGACTTAAGGAGCTACCATTTGGGACTATGCTTTTGAACGATTAACAAGATGTTGGTTTACTTCTGCATATCGGCATAGTCAGGGAAGCAGATAGCAGGAAGGGAATTCCAAACTCTTGCTGTTCAAGGGAAGAAACTATTAGAGTAGAAAGCTTTCTGTTATTTAGGGCTTCAGCAATGAAGGGGTGATATTTTGTAGCTAAGATTGATACAAAAAAGAGATGAGTTGATAACAAAAAGAAAGAATAATTTTTATTCCTTATGGTTACAACTCTAGAATACATGAAACCCCTTTTAATCAGTGCACAAGAGGTCAGGTCACCAAATACTTCACAAACATATTGCTAAGCAAAAAACAATCTGAAAGTAGAGACTACGATACTTAAGTCATGGGCTTCAAAAAGTTTTAAGAAAATAATTAAAATATAAAAAATTTAACCCTGACTAAACGTTAAAATGTTACATGAACTGAATTTTTTTTGCCTCTGATTTTAATGTACTTGGTACCGGACAATTATGGGAGAGAAGCCTCTTTAGTTTTTGTCCAAAATCTTCGTAGTGCTCAGACTCAAACAAAAAATATCTGAAGCAATTGTAAGTTTGCAAACCAGATAAGTTTTGTTTTAATCTCCAGGAAGGTTTTGGATCAAGACTAAAGAGGCTTCCCTCCCCCAATGGTCCAGTACCAAGTACATTAAAATCAAAGGTAAAAGAAAAAATTCAGTTCAGAAGGTTTAAATCAGAGTTAATGATTTGATTTGCAAACCTACAATTGCTTCAGAAGATAGACTCTGCCTATTGCATGACTTATACTCCTTTGTCTATATTAGCCAGTTCCAGAGGTCCCATCACAGGGACTTCTCAAAGACATCTTCTTAATCTTGTTTTCTGACTAATAAAATGAAGGCGGACACCATCTCCCCCCCCCACTTAAGATGCTCCTCCCTATAAATCTGGCCTTTAATTCATAGTAAATCTTACACCTCAGTGACAATGTGCCTTGTTTTTGGTGATGGAACAGGGGTTAGGTCTTGGTGTACAGTGCGGAACCCATTTAGTGAGAAACTCTTTTTTTTGTACCTTGTTCATGCTGGAGAGGCTTGTGATTAGTTCACCAGCTCAGATGTGGCAACAATACTCCATGCATAGGTGAGTGATGGCTTTTCGATGTTTAGGAAGTTTTCTAACTTGGTAGAGGGAGCCCACCTTCTTTGCAGCAACTTTAGCAGTATTCCATATTATATTGACAAGAGATTTTGAGAAGTGGAGCTGGCTCTACCTATTTTGGGATCTCATTAAGTTTTCTCCTATTCCATAAAATGTAATAACATTAAAATATAAGCATTAAATTAACAAACATAAATTTCTGCAAATTTTCATTTAAAAATTAAAAATCGTTATGAATGATATTTTATTTGAAAATTTGAATTCCTTATTTAATATGGATTTATTTTTTTAATAAAAGCCACTCGAGGATAAAGGCTAATAAATGAAAGGTGGTAGTGTAGTAATCACTAATAATATAAATTGGGTAGCCTTTAATTATTTATGTGGACGGCTCAACAAGAACTTGTTTACATTGGATTTGAAGGCTACCATGTTGTATTCAACTGGGAAGCAGGCCAGTGAAACAGTGTTCCACAGGTGAGCAGTTCTGAGAAAGAAGCTTTCTTCATGGAATCTATGTTTAGATTTTTTTTTTTTTTTAATTCCATTTTCACCCCGAACAAGGCACAGTGCCACTTTGATGTAGGGAGCTACTATCAGGGCCATAAGTTGCAGGAATACTATGTAGGGAGTTGAGCAGCAAGATGTCTGTTCACATTACACTTGAACTTCTGTATGGCAGTACAGTTGGGAAAGCGTGAAATCGGGAAGGGAGTTCCAAAGTCTAGCAGTTCTGTGGAAGAAACTATTGGAGTAAAAGGCTTTCTTACATCTGGGGTTCTCTACTGTGTAGGGGTGGGATTTTGCTGCTTGTCAGGTTTGTCGGTGGGGGGGGTATCGAAGGGGTACAAGTGCTTGTAGTTCATCGGAGCATCCACCATTGCTATTCAAATTGAAGAGCCACTGCTCAAAACGACAAGGTACTACAATAAGGCTGACTGGGATGCCATCAGGGATGCTCCACGAGGAAATATCTTTTCTCTTTCCGTTGAACAGTGTGCAAATGAGACTGAATGGTTCAAAGCAGCAATTGAATGCATGTTACCAAATGTAAGTTCTATAAAAACCCCACTCTCCCTAATGATTTACTTCTACTTGTGCAGATGCCATTGCTCAAAGGCAGCATGCATACCGCAAATTTAACCGACATAAGTTTAGTACAAACAGACAAAAGTTCATAGAAGCTAGAAGTAATTGTAAGAAATAAATAGCCACAGCTAAGAGAGAATACACTGAAACACCAGAAAATGTATTGAAGCACAGAAATTAAGAACCCGTTATTTCTGGAAAATCTACAACAGTGTAGCAAATAATAATTTCCCCACTATCAAACGATCACGAGGTTTTTAAAATTTTTTTATTGCAATTTCACCCCAAACAAGGCACATTGCCACTTTGGTGTAGGGGGCTACTATCAGGACATAAGCTACAGGGGTACTATGTGGGGAGTTGGGCAGCAAGATGTCAGTTCACGTTAAACTTTAACTTCTGTATGTCAGTACAGTTGGGGAAGGAGGAATTCTGAAGGGAATTCCAAAGTCCAGCGGTTCTGGGGAAGAAACTACTGGAATAGAAGGCTCTCTTACATCTAAGGATCTCAACTGTGAAGGGATGGGATTTTGCTGCTTGTCGGGTTTGTCGGGGGTATTTACGTCGAGGGGTACAAGTACTTGCAGTTCGTCAGAGTATCTACCATTAAAATACTTGTAGAACAGGCAGAGGGATGCTACATTTTGTCGATGGGACAGAGGCTGAAGCTTAGATGACAGTTTAGGACCTATCAGGTTGGCGATTCTCTTTTGAACCCTGTCTAGGAGTGAGAGACTAGTAGCAGATGCACCAGCCCAAATGTGACAACAATACTTCATTTTATATCTTTTTTGCAGTGCTCATATTTCCTGTAAACGTTATGCCGAGGAATTTAAAAGATGTACTTTCAGATAAAGATTCTTCGGCCATTGCTATTGGTGGTAGAGAAGGTTTCTTGTAGTTATTGAAGGAAACAAGTTTAGTTTTAGCAGCATTGAATGTGGCCATCCATTTTTGTCCCCATTCCACTACAGATCAGAGGTCATCCTCTAGTGTTTTTGCCATTTCTTTAGATATGTGTTCATTTTCCTGTCGTGTCTGTTATAGAGAGTGGTGTCATCAGCATATATACCCGTCTCACAGACAATTTTGTCAGGGAGTTCATTGATGAATATTAGGAATAATAGAGGTCCAAGGATAGATCCCCGAGGCACTCCCGCATTGATATCATATCGTTTAGATGTACGACCGTCGATGACAACCTGGATTTTTCTCTTATCTAAAAAGGATTTAATTATCTTAAAGATTCTTCCAGTGATACCGTATGATCTGATTTTCCTGAGAAGACCTTCATGCCATATCCTGTCAAAAGCCTTAGATATATCTAGAGCTATCGCTCTACCTTCCCCTGCTTTGTCAAGTGAATGGTATATATGCTCAGAGATTAGTTAGGATGTCTGCTGTGGAACAGGCTTGCCTAAATCCATACTGTTGGTCGGTCAGAAGTTTAGCATCTGTAAGGTGATGGACTAGAGCTTGGTTAATAATAGAATCAAATATTTTGGCAAAAAGTGGGAGGAGGCTAATGGGGCAGTAATTTACTGGGTCAGGTTGTTTGCATGGCAACTGAGAAGGCTAGCATGCTTGCCAGTTGGTTTGCCTCAAAACTCCACATTGGACCCAGCAAATCACTCCCTCCCTGACTTTCCTTTGCAGACAGATGCCATACTAGATGATCTGAAAATCACCCCCAGATATCATACAGGTGTATGATATCATAAAAAAACTTTTAAAAAACACCTCAAAAGCATGTGGACCAGATCTCATCTCGACTGTACTATTAAAAAAAAAATACTCCACTGAGGTTGCTCCAGTCCTCTCTAAAGTTTACAACAAATGCCTTAATGAATTTTGCTTTCCTGACTGCTGGAAAACTGCTTTAGGCACACATAGAGAGTGGGGTGGAGGGATCGTTTATAGTGGTTGTAGATAGTCGAGTGCTTTTTTTGTAAAAGATTGACAAGGAGAAAACCATAGACTGGAGTTAAGTCAAGTTCTTCCCATGAAAATGACGATAAAGCAGAGCCAGGCTTGCAATGTCTCTTCTGTGGGAAAGAAGTTGCAAGGAAGAGAAAAGGGCATCACCTACTAGATTTCGAAGCTAATTTGGAACTCTATCAAGGCTGGATAAGATTTTAAAGGTTGGACTTAAATAACATTTAAGCTGTCAAATTAAACTTTGCTTCTAACTTGCCAATTTTCATTTGTTATCATTGTACCATGTTGTTGGCAATTTATGCACCTTTTCCTCCTCGGCAGGATTCAAAACTGACTTCACAATCTAGTAGATGATGTTCTTTCATCCTCCTTAGACCCTTTTCTCTCCCCCCCCTCTACAGAAGATATGTTGCAAATCTATCTCTTCCCTATCGTTATTTTCGTGGTAAGTGCATAACTGAGCTTTAATCTATGCCCCCCCCCCCTGCAAAACATTAACAACACTCATCTAGCTACAACTACTGTCAAAAATTTACCCCACTCTCTATCTGTGCCTTGAACTAAATGCAAATTTGATGAACAAAGTTTCTTTTCTGAGGAACTCTATACGATAATGGTCTTACAGCTTTGATAAATAGTGACTTCCATGTAAAAGAAAACATAATCATACACAGCAATTTAGGGTCACCTTTAGAGATATCCCTATGACATGGAAAGCTGTTTCTAATGTTGATCCAAATTCTTTACTCATGGTGATCTTGGGGGTTGGAATTGTGGGTACTACTGTATTTATGAACCCGCGATTTTCACAAAGTTACTCAGGTGTGCTCAGCAGATAACGGCGAAAAACTGGAAACACTTGACAAGTAATTTCCTGGATATTAAGACATTTTTTCCAATGTATTACTTTATGAATTTCAGTGATTGTCGCCATTCTTAACATAGAGTGGGGGTTGTAACAATTTGTGTTTTTTATAATAAGGCTCGCCTTGCCGTTTCCGGTTATTCCCGACATCTGCCAGGCACACCTGAGTAACTTCATGGAAATCACGGGTTCATAAATGCAGAAATACCGAACTGTGTATTCCATATTTATACTTTGCATTTTCGGTTTTCCATGCAAACACTAATTCTATATTTCAACCAATCGGTTTTTTCTTTGTTGATAATAGGAAATTCTGTGATCTAATTGGTCAGAAATTTGTTATATGGGCTGCAAATCCCATCAGAGCTAATGTAACTTTTATTAGTCACTTTCTCACACTGCATAAGTTTTTTCTTTTTGTTTTTGGTCATCAACATTTCCGCTTTTCCTTTCCACTCACACCGTTCATTCAACTTTGACAATTTTTTTTGGTTTGTTTTCCTTCTTTTTTTTTTTATCATAATAGTTTGACCTTTTTTTTCATCCTGATGGTCTATTAGCAATCATTTAGACTCATCTATTTTCTAGGGCCATTGCAAATGTCAGAAATTTTAGATGATTGATTTAGTGTAATGTACATGGTGACATATTACCTCTTCATTGGAAATCTATATATTATAGTTCTCTTAGTCCGTCTGTCCGTTTTACTTTTTTGGAAGGAAACTGCTGAGCCGATCTGGCTGAAATTTTGAACACTGTCTAGCAGGGAAAGAATAGTGGTAGATGCACCAGCTCAAATATGGCATCAATACTCCATGTATGGGCGAATAATGGGTTTGTAGAGGTATAAGACACTCTCAGATGTGAGTAATTTTCTAGCATGATAAAGGGAGCCTACCTTCTTTGCAGCAGTTCTTAATACATAGATGGTTTGAATAATCTATATATCATATTTCTGTTTTGTACTCTAAAATTACCTTCCTTGTCAAGAAACATTTTGACAAAGAATTTATCTGGCCTTGATCGATCACATGATCATAATAGATTGGAGGGGAAAACCAAAATGAAGAATGCTTCTACTGACCTATTAACGATTAATCCCTCACGACCATAGCAATTCCTTCAGTTATCAAATTGTTAAATAAATCATTTTATATTGTTGATTTTCATAGAATTGTTTTCATCCAATTATTTCTTCATATTTATGTCTCACCTCCTACCATCCTTCACAAGAAAAATGTTACTTCAAACTTAAACCGAAATGACACTCTCTTACAGATCTGTTTGGATGCATCTATAAAAAGAAATATGGCTGAACAAGATTAATAAAATATAAATATTGGAAAAATTTTATATTGGATTTTGTTTGATCTAAACATGGCTGACATCTGTTTGTTTTCTTTTATTCAATTATAAACATAGAAACAAAATCTGACAGAAACTCAAGATTGCAACTTTTTGTAAAAAGTGAAAATCTTCAAAGAAAACTTTGCAGGTTTTTGTTTCATTTATATGAATCTATTTATAAACTTGACATTACAACTAATATTTTATCATTATTGCAGCTGTATAAAAGCATATTATATTTCTCTGTTTGTCTGTCCGTTCCAAATAAATCTTTTCATAAAAGACTATATTGCGATGCACGCACAAAACTCGTTGGGGATATGTTTTCTTTTACCTCCTGTATTTTTCTTTCTTTTTCTATTAGCACCATTGTGTGTGTGTGTCCACTATTTCCAGCTAATGACAATTGACCGCCCTACCGACTGATGTTTTTACAACTGAACAATTTAATAATGTACATGCTGGAATTTTGATCACATGACCGTTTTTGTTTTTTTGTTTTCGTTAAGGAGTAATTCACATTTATGCTATTCTGTTTTTGATGTGTTTCCTTACAAGTTTTCAAATTTTGCATCATATGGGCTTTCAAAAGAGAATTTAAGTTTTGGTCAGATTAAAGATTGTTTGAACAGATTGTGAGAGTGAGTACAGATGCAGTTAAATATGAGATGTCTTGGCAAAGTAGATTAACGCAAGAAAAGGCACGAACCTTGAATGTAACAACCCCTACAATGTTAAAAGCATATCCCTAGAAATTTCTGTCATATTTTGTCAATATTACATGTTTTTAGTAGTTTCAGCAGTCCTTAAAAGTTATTTGTACATGAGCAGTTTACAGTGTTGAAATAATATCATTTAGAAACGCAGTATGAACATAGCGAGAAGGTGGGGACTAAGTTAACTATTATATTGTTAAAAAAAAGTCTAACTAGCAAGGTCACATGATCCATTGAGGAGGGATAATTTACATTTTTTACCATCATAGGACCACCTGATAGAAAAAGAAACACTTGGATCAGATAGCAAATTGGAGTAAATGAGTAAATCGCCACCATATGATCAATAAAACATAGACGGAGAGGTCATGTGTCAAGATATAACGACAACAGGTGGACATATAAAGAGATGTA
This sequence comes from Euprymna scolopes, assembly GCF_053919585.1. Classification (NCBI taxonomy): domain Eukaryota; kingdom Metazoa; phylum Mollusca; class Cephalopoda; order Sepiida; family Sepiolidae; genus Euprymna; species Euprymna scolopes. The sequence continues at coordinate 2,788,331 of NC_136498.1, read as the reverse complement.
ATGGAACCCAAGGAAATGGAAAAGACCAAAAATCTGATGGAAAGATGGTTTTAACAGCCAACTGGGTTGTACAGGAACAAAATAAGCTGGAAGGAAACCAGTGATGAGCTTCCTCCTCCAGAAGTGATCAAAAGCCCTAATGAGGAGTACAACCATATTGTAGCTCATCAGCAAAAAAAAAAAAAAAAGTAACCAACCAGATAATTAGTAAAATTGTATCCCTTCTCTGTTTTTTTGTTCCTAATCTTTTGAATTCCCTCTTTTTCCTGCTTCACTCACTGTACCAACATGGATAATTTTAGTAACAACTGATAATAAAACATTTCATTTTCAATAGACATGTTCTTCAATGAGTTTTCAGACTGTTTTCGTATGCGCACGTTTATTGATAGCACACACATGAAACTCCTGTCCCCTTCGAAGTAATCTCCTCCAACTGCAATGCACTTGTTGTATGAGTGCAACAACTTCTGGAAGATCCTATGGAAACCATTTTGTATGAGCATGTCAGTGACCCTTGTCACAATCTCTTTCATCTTAATTATCTCATAACAACAGCCTCTAAGGTTTTCCTTGAGCTTAGGGAATAAACAAAAGTCACAGGGAGCAAGGTCTGGACTATAGGGAGGGTGAGGAACTGTTTTGATGCCTATCTTGGTCAAATAGTTTGTGACAAGGATGGATCACCCTTGAAACAAATTCCGCATCTTAAGTTTCTCACAAATAATAGTGTGTACAGTTCCCACACTGACATCAAACTGTGCACTTATTGTTTCTATAGACATACAATGGTTCTTATCCATGAAATTCTTTATTTGGCCAATCGGCTCTGGTGTTCTGACTTCCTTACTCCTTTCACACACCTCATCATCCCTCATAGACTCCCTGCTTTCCTTGAATCTCTTAAGCCACTTAAAAACTGATGCTCGCTTCATACAAGATGGTCGAAAAGCAGTCTAAAACATCTCATACGTTTTTTGTGGCATTTTTCCAAGTTCCAAACAGAATTTTATTGCATATCGTTCTTCTAAAGTGTCCTCACGTCCAGATTGCATTTTTGAAATTCATCAGCTGTGACAATCAGGCTTTAGTAGGGTATATTCCAATTCCTGGTGTAGCTGTTCATTTGAACCTGAAATCATAAAAATTGGTCAGTCATCTCATAAGATGTATAGCAATAACATACTGAATTTTCAAGAATCTACAACAATTTTAAATGGCTGTCCAAAAAAGTTTAAAAACTTGAGGCACCTCATATTTTTGTGATTAAAATACAGATACTTTATTTAGATTCAAGAGAAAAAAAGAATGGGATGTTTTTTTTTTTTACAAATGAGTTATCATTTATCAAGGCCAAAATGTCACTCAAGGATAAGGATTTATGAGTTTTTCAGGTGGACCATGATACGACACTAGGTTGATTACTAATAATGAATTTGATACTTTTAGAAGATGACTTAACAAGAATTTGTTTATATTGGATGTTAAATAGACAAGAAAATGAGGAACATTATGGGAGTACTAACATTAATAACTTGTATAATCTAGTTTTATAGTTTTGATTGTTTATGGGATGTTCCACAACAAAAATTTGTTTACATTGGATTTGAGGATGACTGAGTTGTAATTGGAAGAGAAACCGTCTCATGATCCACCAATGCGAACCCTTGTTCACGAAAATTCTGCTTCAAGCTAAGCACATGGAGAAGGGAAGAAATATTTGTTGTGGTGGTAGTAAGATGTGTCGATATGATTTTTGTAATTAGGTAATAAAGAAAAAAAGGTTACAATTATCACACATAGCAAAAACTCGTCTAGCTACATCCACTGTAAATAATTTTCCATTTTTACTCTGCATACCCATCTGTGAAACACAATTCTATGTGGCTGCTTCCTAGCTAGCTACAGCAGAAGTCATTTTCAAATCCTTGTTGAGCCATGCTCTTAAATAACCAAATTCTTCCCAGCTTCAACCATCGTCTCCAAGTGTTGTAGTTAGCTGGGAAGCAGCTCCATGATATTGTGTTCCATAGACAGCCAGTTCCAGGAAAGTAACTTTGTTCATGTAAGTTCTGTTTAGTTTCAGGTATACAGAATGAGAAAGGGAAATTAACAGTGGTTGTGTTTTAGTTTTGTAAAATTATATTCTTTATATTTTTTTTCTTTAAGTGACATTTAACCTGTTTGCATGGTTTTGTTTTTGTTTTTTTGTTTGTGTTTTTTTGTTTGTGTTTGTCTTTTTATTGTGTTGTTTGCTTTTTTTGTTTTTGTTCCTTTGTTGTTGTTTTTTTTTTTTAGCATTGTTTTTGTTCGATTGTTTTTGTTTTTTTTTGTTTTGTTTTTGTAAATTTTATCTGTTTATTTGTTTCGGCTTTTAAGTTATGGTTTACCTCATGTGAAACAGTATGAAATTGTTGTTGATGTAAATAAATTACGCAATATTCCAATTATTCCATCAAGTTTTTACTATAATGAAGATTCTTTGTATATTTGAAACCAAAATTATTTCAAATGAACCTGACATGAAATAATGCCAAATCATTCTGCTTAATTACACTCATATATAAATGTCTTAGGTTGAAAAAAAGGAACCAAGTAAAATATAAATGCAACCAGCTTCTAAGGCTTGGTATAATGTTTCAATAGAATATGGAAAACATGAAGACGTGAAGTACTCTTGGTAGTGGATTGCCTCGAGATGGTGTCTCTATAAAAGCATTGGTACCTTATCATCTGCGTTGGTACCAGGAATGGGTATCTGAGCAATAAAATTCTTGCCTCAAACAAGGAAATGATTTCCAAAGAAAATAAATCGCATTTCAGGCTATGTAGTTTAAAATTTTCATGGACTTTACAGAAAGTGAAAGGCGAAAAAAAAAAAAAAATACTTGGCGGAGATGGGTTTGTTTGGCAGCCATTTTCAAAAAGCAGTCCAACAGATGGCAATATGAAAAACGGATGTGAAACTGAATATGATTCTCATGAAGAATGTGAAAATTCTGTTGTAATATTTTTGTTTCCACGTTTTATGTTTGTTGACATCTTTTTTTCACTTGTGTAGGAAAGGTGTCGAAAGACGTCTTCAGCTTTTAATGGTTATTTTTGGAAAGAAATAGATCACACCTGAATTACTTACGTATGAAAGTATCCTGTACCTCTACAAGGCCACCTCGCCCATGTATGGAGTACTGGTGTCACATTTGGGCTGGTGCATCTGCTGCTTGTCTCTCACTCCTGGACAGGGTTCAAAAGAGAGTCACCAATCTGATAGGTCCTGAACTGTCATCTAAGCTTCAGCCTCTGTCCCATCGACGAGATGTTGCATCCCTCTGCCTGTTCTACAAATACTTTAATGGTGAATGCTCTGATGAACTGCAAACACTTGTACCTCCCCGACGTAACTACCCCCGACAAACCCGACAAGCTACTAAGTCTCATCCGTTTACAGTAGAGATCCCTAAGTGCAAGAAAGCCTTTTACTCCAATAGTTTCTTCCCCAGAACTGCAAGTCTTTGGAACTCCCTTCCGGGATTCTGCTTTCCCAACTGTACTGACATGCAGAAGTTCAAGTGTAATGTGGATACGCATCTTGCTACTCATCTCCCTTCATAATACCCCCGCTAATTACGTCTCCAATAGTTGCCCCCTACTTCAAAGTAGCACTGTGCCTTGTTTGGGGGTGAAAATTGAATTTAAAAAAAAAAAGAGAGGAGTATTTTCTTAACTAATTAATCTTATAAACATAATGGTGTGGATACAGCAAACAGATGGGAGGGAGATTTTATTCTTGACAGTTATTAAAGTTTATCTTTCAGCGATTACAGAATTATTGGCGATCTGTCTTGTCTCGTGAGACTCCCATAGACTAAACGTTAGTTTATCAACTTCGGCGTCATGCATCATGACATTTTTTTTTGGTTGTACTCTTTGACCTGTTTGACTTCCCTAACATAGCATCTCTTCCTGTTCATTTTTCGTGGGAACTCCTATCCCTAAACTTTGTGTCATATCGATCTGCACTTACTTCGACCCTTTGTCAAGATTAACACTAGCTGATGTACATACTCTCCATCCGTCGTCCATTGTTTAACGCCGTGTGTCACAAGGATTAATAAATAACTTTCAATTAAAAGAAATCTTTTACTTTTTTATGCATTGGGGGCTAAATTAGTTTGTATATGAGTACGATATCATGGTGTTGGGACTTCGACGATATTTGGTTTGACTACAAGATGGCGCTACAGTTGAATGAATCGATCCTCTTGTGCGTCATGTGATTATAAATTAGAAACAAAACTTTTTGTTATTTGCAAAACCTTCAAATTAATTGCATGTTGCCAATCAGCTCTAATTTGATTTACATAGGATTATTTTTCTGTCGACTATCTAACAATAGTTTTTAACATTTTGTCACCTCCAAACAAGGCATATTGCCACTTGAAACATAAGGGGATATTATTTGGGATAGCAAGGAGTGCGGGGAGTTTAGCAGTGAGAGATTTGTTCACATTACATTTAAACTTCTGCAGGTTAGTGTAGAATAACCGAAAACAGAGAGCATTCTGAAGTCTAACAGTCCAAGGGAAGAAACTATTAGAGTAGAAGACTTTCTGGCATCTAGAGATCTCTGTCGTGGAGAGGTGGGATTTTGCTGCTAATCTGGTGTTATTTGTCTTGGCTGTTGTTAAATTCAGCCACAAGACTCGCTTTCCTATTCTTATAAGATACACTCTGTTTCTTTGTTTAATTTTCAAATTGTATCAGATCAACAAGTTCCCAAATTTGTTCATATTTTTCTCCAAATGGAACGTCACCACTATTGAGATGTTTAGGGTTTTTATGCTTTTAGGGCACACCCTAAGAAAATAAACAATTCAATACAAGCCTCTGAAATGACGAACACAACAACTTCATAAAAGGTAACACAGCAAAGGTTTATTAATGAGAATGTAATATGTTCCGTGTTAAAAGCTGCTGGTGTCGCGGTAGTTATTCCCCTTGGAATCGTCGATACCATTAGAAATCACCGAGGTGGAGAGAGAGAGAGAGAAGAAAAGGGAGGTCCGTTCTGTTTGGCGTCTCTCTCAGTAAGGATGAGTTGTTCTTCTTCCAACCGGATGCTGGCTGATTTCCTTTGGGGATGGGAAGGATTAATGCGCCGTATCTTTGATTGGTCAATATGTGGCCAAATAGCACAGGGAGGAGGCATTGATTCGAGAAAGAAAAAAGTCCCATTTGTTTCTGCTACAAATTATATAATTCTACCCGTTTTTACACTTTATTTCTGCTCTAACAACTCGTGCTGCTACCAAACCAGGCTGTCTGAAGATACTGGCTTCCTGTTCTAAAATGCACCAAACATTGATTTACTTTCCTTTTGCAAAACTCAATTATGTTCTGCAAAGTCAAGAACAAAAACATGTGTCCCCTACAAAACAACCAAACTAAATTCTATTAATAATTATTTGAAGACATAAAGAACTTGAAACCTAAAAACTATTCCAAAATTCAAAGATTCAGTAATAAATAACTCGAAAAAGGTTGATATGACGTAAAACAAAATTCATTTTTGTATTGTCATGGATTATTTTATTTCTCATTTAGGATTCAGTTTTTCTAATTACTTTATTTTTATTTATTTATTATTTATTATTTTATTCAATCTTCACCCCAAACAAGGAAAGTGCCACTTTGAAGTAAGGGGCTACTATCAGGGACAATTTGCAGGGGCGTTATGAAGGGAGATGAGTAGAAAGATGTTTGTTCACATTACACTTGAACTTCTGCATATCAGTACAGTTAGGAAAGTAGTATCCCGGAAGGGAGTTCCAAAGACTTGCAGTTCTGGGGAAGAAACTATTGGAGTAAAAGGTTTTCTTACACCTAGGGATCTCTACTGTAAAGGGGTGGGACTTAGTTGCTTGTCTGGTTTGTCGGGGGTAGTCACGTCGAGAAGACACAAGTGCTTGCAGTTCGTCAGAGCAGCCACCATTAAAGTATTTGTAGAACAGGCAGAGGGATGCAACATTTCGTCGATGGGAGAGAGGCTGACGCTTAGATGACAGTTCAAGACCTATCAGGTTGGCGACTCTCTTTTGAACCCTGTCCAGGAGTGAGGGACAAGCAGCAGATGCACCAGCCCAAATGTGACAACAGTACTCCATACATGGGCGAATGGTTGCCTTATAGAAGTACAGGATACTTTCAGGCATAAGTAATTTTCTCGCACGGTAGAGAGAGCCCACCTTCTTTGCAGCAGCCTTGGCAATGCTCTCAATGTATATATTCCAGTTCATGTTTCCTGTAAACGTTAGGCCGAGGAGTTTAAAGGAAGTACTCTCAGGCAGTGTATTCTTAGCCATTGCTATTAGTGGTAGAAAAGGTTTCTTGTAGTTATTGAAGGAAACAAGCTTAGTCTTGGTAGCATTGAATGTGACCATCCATTTTTGTCCCCATTCCACTCCAGATTGGAGGTCATCCTCTAGTATTTCTGCCATTTCTTTAGATTTGTGTTCATTTGTTTTCCCCCATGCCTGTTATAGAGAGTGGTGTCATCAGCATATATACCCATCTCCAAAACAATTTTATCAGGGAGGTCATTTATGAATATCAGGAACAATAAAGGTCCAAGGATAGACCCCCTGGGGTACTCCCGCATTTATGTCATATTGTTTAGATGTATGACCGTCGAGGACAACTTGGATTTTTCTCTTACTTAAGGATTTAATTACATTATGTATTCTTCCAGTGATACCATATGATCTAATTTTCCTTAGAAGACCATCATGCCATACCCTGTCAAAAGCCTTAGATATATCAAGGGCTACTGCTCTACCTTCCCCTGTTTTGTCCAGTGAACGGTATATACGTTCAGAGACTTCAGTTAGGATATCTGCTGTTGAACAGGTTTGCCTGAATCTTGCCGAACTTTCATGTATTTACATGTTCGTAACCGGTTTTATGTCGATTCGTTTTTAATATATGCTGTCAACCTATGAATATTAGCGTTTCTTTTATCTTTTTTTTTTTCTCAGACATGAACATCTTTTCCTTTTTTTTTCTCAAACATGAACATGGTTGCTAAGGGCACAGAGAATTGCTTACAACATGGTAAACTGACTATCGGAATATGTTACAAAAATATTTGTTAGAAACTTTTGACTTGTTTATTTTTTAAACAAACTTATCTCCTAGATATTCAACTCTGGGTTTGTGACTTTGTGGGGTGGGTTTTTTTTGGGGGGGGGGGGAGGTCAGCTTACAACCGCAGATTTCAGATGTTATTTGTAAGGTGCTCTTTTCAATATGTGATCGACCTGAGTTGATCATCTGTCAGATTAGAAACCATTCGGTATATCACATTTTGGAAGATCATCTACCAAGTTGTTAGGGCTATTGTGTATAGATCTGTTGCAGTCATAAATAAGGACTTATTTTGTCACGTGGAGAAATGGCCTTGCTGGGTGATTCGGTTATACATTAACGAATCAGTTTGCAGAGTGTATTGTCATCTGCCCACAAAAGAACTACTTCAGCTCCTTTGGGAATCATGGTCGGTCAGTAGAGAGAACCCTGGAACCATTGAGGAAAAATGTTTCTTATCTCTCTCTTGTGTCTATCTCTGACTATGCCAATATCAACTATCTTCACCTGAAGATAGACCTTTGACAGCCGAAAGCACTTTCAATTCTTCATTTTCTTCACTCGGACAATTCCATTTCCTTCCATTTATTCTGGGGTTAGAAAGCATCACATCTTTGAAGAGCTTCTACCAAGTTCGAAAACATTTAGTAGATCATAGATTGGAAGAAGAGCACTGATTTGTTATTGGTTCCTCGACAAAAGGAAGGTGGATCTGTAAATTCACCCTTGTCCGTCCGCACTTTTCTCAATAACTACACGTTGGAATTTTTGGAAATTTTGCACAAACATTAAACATGATATGAGTAAAAAAGTAACTGAACGGATTTTCCAGGAAAACTCCGGTTGCCCCCCTACGAGTGCATTTCGGGATAAAATGGATAAAATTGACACTTTTGTGCCTATTAAAAAAAAAAAAAAAAAATTGATGCCAAGGATTTTATAAAACTTTCTGAAAAAGTTGTAACTGATTGATTTCTATATATTTTGTTTGTCTTTACTTCGCAATAACTCTTGATTATATACATGTGTATTATACACTGTACTGTATTTTGTTCCTAATTTTTAATGCCATATCCCGGCCTTCTACTGTGTGTGTGTGTGTGTGTGTGTGTGTATAACTCAATGTATGTGTGTATGATTATGTGTCCCTATAGAAAGAAAAGATTAGAAAATCTATATAAAATCTGAAAGTGTATTATGTAAAATTTATCAGAGATGATGGAAGTCTTCACAAATCTGGTGTCTATAATGCTATAATGGTATAATCCTCTTAAAACTTTAATTTTTATGAAATTTAAATCGTGTATCTAAAATTCTGTGGAAGACAATAGAAGTGTTCTTGAATCTCATCAAAAATAATGGGAATGTTTGCTTCGACTAATATGGCATCGATTGAATCTGTTATGGCTTTTCGAAAAGTTCAGTTTGATAAACTCCTTCCCTCCCCATGTTCTTGTTGACAAGGAAACGGTGAAACTCATGACACATTATCAAATGAATGCATCGAATATAAAGGTCAAGTCTTTGACGTAGGGTCACGCAAATCCAAAGTTTGGAAACCTCGAGAACATTGTTCAAAATGTGTGCATAAAATTCAATTAGTTTGGAATCATGATTTGGCATTTTCGTAAATCCTTTGTCTTAAAAATTTCTTGTTGGACACTTTTTCATGACTTTGTATCTGACCACATAGTAATCTTGGAATTCATTTCCCTGCATGAATGTATGGAAATGTCGATAATACCCAAGTGTAAACATGGCAGATGGTGCAGTTGTTGAATACTTGACCAGAGTAAGGGGAGAGGGAGTAACGAGTACTGAAAATATTTCTAGCTAAACTAAGACGACCCAAGAGATATTCTTTTTTTTTAAAAAAATAAGTGCCGCATTTAATGTGTTCCGCTGTTATATGTTATCTTCAGTGAATGCCTCCTTTGCACAACTGAAGAGTGACCACCAACAAAAATGCCATTCAAGCTTGGTGAAGCGAATGCGATTTATGCAAACAAATAAACATTTTTTTGCATAACTTGAACTTCTGTTTTGATTAGGATGCAAGTAATTTGATGCGGCGCCGACTAGATCGATGGACAACATTTTCCTGGCACAATGAAGGAGACGAGTATTCAAATTTCTTATTTAATATATAAAATTATTTTGGATGGATTTTTTTTTTTTTTTTTTTTTACTTGGGAATCATCACTTATCAAGGTCCAAAGGCCACTCGAGGATAAAGAGTTAATGAATGTAAGTTGGTAGTGTAGTAATCGTTAATGGTGTAAATTGGGTAGAATTTGATTATTTATGGGAGCAGCTAAACAAAAACTTGTTTACATTGGATTTGAAGGCTTGTTGTATTCCAATGGCAAGCAGCCCAGCAGAACAGTGTACCACAGGCGGGCACTTTTGGGAAAGAAGCTTTGTTCATGGAATCTGCATTGATTTAGGCACAGATAGAATGAAGGAAATCGTTTATAGTGGTTGTAGCTAGTCGAGTGTTTTTTTTTGGGGGGGGGGTTGTGAAATTTATGCAAGGGGGTGCCATAGATTAGAGTTCAGTCGAGCACTTGTCATAAAAATAACGAAAGTGCAGAGACAGGCTTGCAACATCTCTTTTGTGGGAAAGAGATTGCAGTGAAGAAAAAAGGGCATCACCTAAGTTTTGAACTCTATCAAAGCTGGATAGGGCATGCCGAGCCAATCCTACTCATATGTGGCAACAGTACTTCATTTTAGGATGTACTTGGCTCTTAAACAGACAGAGGATTGCATCGGCAGTGAGGTACGTGATGGAGTGGTAGAGTGATTCAACCATTTTTCCAGCAATTTAGCAACAGATTTGATGCATGCGTTCCATTTCAGATTAGGAGTAAAGATCAGTTCCAGAAGCTTGTCAAGACATGGAGTTTTCGTCAACACATGGAGTTTTCCCCAAGATGAGAACCATTTATTTCAATTTCTAGCTCGATTCATCAGAGTATCTGGTATCTCTTGTATTTTCATGTGTAACACTATCATTAATTACTTCACGTGTTTTTTGTTTTTTGTACTGACAGCAGCATCATCATCATCATTATCATTATCATCATAATCATCATCATCATCAGCATCATCATAATTCTATGAATCTGAAGATTCTATTGTTGGCATTGGTTTTCCTGATAATTTTTTCTAGTCAGGCCAAGACATTGAGTACTTACGAGAGAGACCATGAGAAAATTGCCAACATCCTAAGTGTGAGTGATTTTTGTGGATGGAACTGAATTTGAACTTGAAACACCCAGATCATCAGTCCATGTCACTACCACTAGACAACCGCCATCTCCCTTTTATACTGACAAATCACTGCTTATGAAGATCCAAAATCCACTCGAGGATAAAGATTATTGTGTTTGTTAAATGGACAATGAGACAAATACCTTGAGGATCGGAATCGGTGTTTGAAACTGGGCAGAATTTGATTATTTAAGAGGACAGCTCAATAAGAAGTTGCTTATATGGGAATTAAAAACAAACATGTTGTAGTTAGCTCGGAAGCAGTCCCATAGTATTGTTCTACAGAAAGAAACTTTTGAATCATGATTTGGTTTGACATTTTAGTAAATTCTTTGTCTGTCAACTTTGAAATGACTTTATTAATTGGCCATCACTTATCAAGGCCTAAAGTCCACTTGAGGATAAGGGTTACTGAGTTGATCAAATGGGCAGTGACAACACCTGGAGACGATGGTTGAAACCGGGAGGAATTTGGTTATTTAAGAGTATGGCTTGACAAGAATTTGAAAACGACCCGCCCTATGAATAGGAAGCAGCCCCATGGTTTTGTGTTCTACAACTAGGTAGTTTCTGAAAACAATCTTTACTCGGAGACATTTTATTTATCTCCAGGTATGAAGAGTAAAAATTGGAAATTATTTGCAGTGATTGTAGCTAGACGAGTGTTTATTTGCTATGAATGATAATTGTAATCTTACAAGAAATTCCAACATGGTGTCTTTATGTAATTACCAGAATTGTATCCGTACAGGAACAATGATAATATTGCACTAAGAAGAGAGGGTATTAGACGCTATTGACCTTGTTAGGATTGAGTTATAGTTTGTGTTGGACAATCTTTTGAAGCTCTGTTCTCCTGACTAATCTGAAGAGAAACATTAATGAAAACTTCCTCCGGGTCAAGCCAATGGTTAATCATTTGGGGCTATGACAACAGCATATTCTTTTCCTTGTTTTTACTTTCAAGTATATATCCGACACAATTAGACACAATCAACCGATGGTCACTAAAAACATAAGATATCAATGGATATCAAAACAAGGAAAAGAATATGCTGTTGTCTTAGCCCTCTTAATTATAAAATCGGGAAAATTATTGAGATGGTGAGCAAATTGTCAGTTTACATCCGGTTGATAATACCACAGTTTTTGTTTGTACATAAGTTAACTCTTTACCGCCAGAATTTTTTTATGCAAAAGACGTGATGGGAATTAGCGTGCAACTGATGCATGGACATAAACTCCTCATTCACTTGTTGAACCATGCATGGACTGTACTTTGAAGACCAGTTCGGCTGACAAGCCATAAGAGTAAGAAATATTGAAAATACAATTTCGCGAATAAGGAAACAAACCCCAAAAATCAGTTGGACCATATCTAATCATAACAACCATATCCGTTATAGTCTTGAAATGTAAAGGATTTAAATGCGTCAGACATAAGTTTTCTTTTTTGTAGTCTGTTGAGAGGGAAACAGCTCCACTGTATTGTGTTCCACAAACGAATATGTCTTGGAAAGAAACTTTGTTCATGGAAACTGTTTAGTTTTATGTACACAAAGTAAGAAAGGGGCATTTTTGACAGTGGTTGTAGAAGACGAGTTTTGTTGTAAATGTTTTACAGGGGAAACAATGGATTAGGGCTCAGTCGAGCATGAGAAAAATAATAGTTGAGCAGAGATAGACTAGCAAGATCTTTTTTATGAAGAAATAGTAAGTAGGAAAGGACGAAGACTAAATCTAAGAATAAGAGATTCGAATGGCTCTCGAATTGCTATTCGTTTTGATTTGTTCTCTTTATCACTCCCAAAAGCAAATAAGTTTTCACAGGAACGTATTAACTCAATAACTCAAAGCGTTTTCAAGTAATGAAAATCATTTCAAACCTCATGAGTAAGAAATCTACGTCAAAGTAATAAACCAACAAAGAACTTACAGACTCCCATTAGAACAGTGACCAAATGAGATTTTTCCCAGTTACGCCTGCCGACTATGTTTTGAACAGAACCCCAAAAATATATTCTCGACAACCCCCTTTGTGTCTTTGGTTGGGACGGGGGGGGGGCGGGGATAAAACGGTAAAGACTCAATGACTCGCATACCAGTCTTCATTTTGTGTACACATTTTTACACACTGGTCAGTAAGACAAACAGAAATGAATGAGTACTGATTCACATGCACTAACAGAACAAGGTAAACCAACACACATACACAATGTCACGCTGCCCAATACATATGTATATTATTACTTACATGTGCATATCATTCACGCAATGAACATTTTGACTTGTGACTTTTTACCAAACACAAGTTTGCATGAATGAACATTTACGAATTGAAAATTTGAATATACTTATAAGATTGTAAATATACAAAGTTTTTCATTTATTTATTGCGGACTATTATCCTCATCTTTTAGTAGTTGTTTCACAACGTTCTGATCAACTATTTCTCTGGCCTTCATCAGGTGGTAACTCCGATGGGATAAGAACTCCGAATCTCTTAACTTCATCCTCAGCAATTACTGCCTTCCATAGTTGTTGTCGTCTCACCACATTTTGGCCTCTGGTCGGCTTTGGGTAGGATTGAAACCGCTATCTTCAGACAATACTCACTTGGAACCGTAGAGATTAAACATCTCTATCCATTGCGTCACAAGGCGATCAAGGTTGGACTTTTTGGTCTTATAAATCTACGTTTATTTATTATCTGATCTTCCATGGTCGGGTCCGTACCAAATGGTATATACTATTTAATTAATTGGAATTCATTATTGAGATGAGTATTATTCATTTATTGTGGACTATTATCCTCATTAATAAATAATACTCATCTCAATAAACATTCCAATTAATTAAATAAAATAGAAATGATTTTTTGTAAAATTTCGTTTTTCTCAAATTTTTAAGTTATAAAAATCTGTTTTCCTTAGCATTTGCTAATTGGTGACCTTTATATTTTTTTAATGTTTCATTCATTATCAATTTTAATATGCCTGCTTGCCTACATATTAGTACTCTTTTTCTTCTTTCGCTAAAGCATGGCTTTTATACGCAATTCCTATTGTTGGTGTGGTTTTTGGCAATACCCAAAGACGCTGTCGTTATTTAAAGCTATGGATCACACCACACACTGTCCAAAGCAATGGAAACGCATAAAAAAAACAATGCTAATTTAAATTAAGGTTCCAAAAGTTGTAATAACCAGTTATAAGTTATCTCCCTTTATTGAAACTCTTCAGTGACATAAGGACAGCAATAGAAACTCAGCTTCTTCAACCTCTTTCACATCACGGACAGCATCCAGTCAAGACGTGTGCAAAGAGTCAATAAAAGAGAGCAAGACGCTGAACTAAAGAACCCATCAGGGTTGATATGCCATTAAATGATGGAACGAGACGAAACTATTTCTTTTCTTTTTATTTCATGTCTTTTTGTTATCAGAACTTTTTCTTTTCTTTTTAATCTTGTCCAGATATTCTTCTTGAGTGGGAGTTCCTTGTACGTTCGTGTATTTTCCTTTGACACGCTTTTGACATTTGTCGTAAAGAGCGTTACAAAACCTCTAGCAACCATCTTTTATCCTTTTTAGATGATGTCAAAGACATTTTTATTTTTTTTACTTGGAAGTCACCACTTATCAAGAGATGCGTTAATCTAAAAATTTCGCTCCATAATTTCATTTCTTTTGTCTCCGATAAACTGATTATTAGCACTTTAGAAAACGTGTTGCATGTGTGCTGCAGGGGTTTCGTTGGAAGTGTAAGTCGATAAAAAAAAACTCTAAAAGGTTTCCACGTCTCTCTCTCATTCTCTCTCATATTTTCTCTCTCTCATATTTGCTCTCTTTCTCCCTCTCATTATTTCTCTCTCTCAATTTAATTGTTTGTCTCTCTCGAATTCTGTCTCTTTCGAATTCCTTGTCTCTCATTGTCTCACTGTTATTCTCTATCCCTTTCTCTCATTCTCTCTCTCATTCTCTCTCATTCTCTACCTTTCTCTTTTTAATTTTTTGTCTCTTTCAAATTCTCTCTCTCTCTCTCTCTCTCTCTCTCTCTCTCTCTCTCTCTCTCTCTCTAATTATGCCTTTTATTGTTATTCTCTCTCTCTCTATCTCTCTCTCTCTCTCTCTCTCTTCTATAAAATGGTTTTCTCGTCTTAGCCTTGAAGATATATAAACTGCAAAATGTAGAAAAAAAATGTAGGCGTCCTTATTTATTGTGTTCGACTTAAATCTTAACATTTCGTTCCTTCTATTTCATAATTGTTTTGGTTTTGTGCACAAAAATGGATGCTTCTGTTTGGGTTACAAATAATAAACGTCTTTAATATTTGAAATCTCAATCTCTCATATATATATATATATATATATATATATATATATATATATATCCCCTGTTTTGTTCTCGGGGGCTCTATGTAACGTTTGTGGACCTAACAAAAGCATTTGACACAGTAAACAGGAGGGGGTTCTGGCTAATGTTGGAGCGCCTCGGCTGCCCCTCAAAGCTACTCAGTATGATCATTCAGCTGCATGAGAACCAAAGCGGTCAGGTCAGAGTGAATAACAACCTCTCAGAACCCTTCCTCATCATCAATAGCATGAAACAGGGATGCATCCTGGCATTGTTCAGCATCTTTTTTTTTTTTTTTTTTTTTTTTTTTTATTACATTTTCACCCCAAACAAGGCAAATTGCCACTTTGGTGTAGGGGGCTACTATCAGGGGCAACAACTACTGGGGTACTATGTAAGGATTTGGGCAGCAAGGTGTCGGTTCACGTTACACTTGAACTTCTGCACGTCAGTACTGTTGGGGAAGCAGGGACCTGGGATGGAATTCCAGAGTCTAGCGGTTCTGGGGAAGAAACTATTGGAGTAAAAAGATCTTTTACATCTAGGGATCTCTACAGTGTGGGCGTGGGATTTAGCAGCCTGTCGGGTTTGTCGAGGGTGCACACGTCGTGGGGGCACAAGTGATTGCAGTTCGTCAGAGCATTCACCACTAAAATACTTGTAGAAAAGGCAGAGGGATGCAACATTTCGTCGATGGGACAGAGGCTGAAGCTTAGATGCCAGTTCAGGGCCTATCAGGTTTGCGACTCTCTTTTGAACCTTGTCAAGGAGCGAGAGACTAGTTGCAGATGCACCAGCCCAGATGTGGCAGCAATACTCCATACATGGGCGAATGGTGGCCTTATAGAGGTACAGGATACTTTCGGGTGTTAGTAGATTTCTAGCATGGTAGAGAGAGCCCACCTTTCTTGCAGCGGCCCTGGCAATGCCTTCAATGTAATTGTTCCAACTCATGTTTCCTGTGAACGTTAGGCCAAGTAGTTTGAAAGATGGACTCTCAGATAAAGAGTCGTTGGCCATTGCTATGGGTGGTAGAGAGGGTTTCTTGTAATTATTGAATGAAACTAGTTTAGTCTTGGCAGCATTGAACGCGACCAACCACTTTTGTCCCCATTCCACTACAGATTGGAGATCTTCCTCTAGTGTTTCTGCCATTTCTTTAGAAATGTGTTCATTCGTCTTCCTGTCGTGCCTGCCATAGAGTGTAGTGTCATCAGCATATATACCCATCTCAGAGGCAATGTTGTCGGGGAGGTCATTTATGAATATCAGGAACAATAGAGGTCCAAGGATAGAACCCTGGGGCACCCCCGCATTTATATCATATTATTTAGATGTACGACCGTCGAGGACAACCTGGAATGATGCTTAAGCAGGCGAAGATCTTGACAATGATGATGTTGTCTACATTTGCTGTTGCCTCAACGGCAATCTGTTCAACCTTAGAAGGCTGCAAGCTCACACAAAGACTCTTGAGCAACTAATCCGAAACCTCCTCTTTGTTGACGACACTGCCCTTGTTATACAGAAAGAGCCTTGCAGCGCCTCACATCCTTCTTTGCAGAAGCTGCCCAGCTTTCAGACTCGAGGTCAGATTGAAAAAGACAGAAGTTCTCCACCAGCCCGCTCCTTGGGTAGTGTACTCCTCTCCCCACATCACCATTGGCGAGACTAAGCTGAAGACCACTCACCAGTTTACCTACCTGGGGTGTACCATCATATCAGATGCCAAGCTTGACAAGGAAATCGACAACAGACTTGCCAAGGCAAACAGCGCTTTTGGTAGACTGTACAATAGTCTAGAAAAATAAACACTTGAAGAAGAGCACAAAAATCAGTGTGTACAGAGCTGTATTACTCTCTACCCCCCCCTGTACGGCTCTGAGTCGTGGACAACTTACTGACATCAATTACGACTTCTCAAGCGTGTCCATCAGCGCTGTCTTTGCACCATCTTCAACGTTCACTGGAGTGACTCTGTCAACAATGTTGAGGTCATCAAGTAGGCGGAGATCACCAGCATTGAGGCCATGCTGCTTAAGTTGCAGTTATGCTGGGCTGGACACATCTCTAGAATGGAGGATCATCGCCTGCTCAAGATAGCCCTATATGGCGAACTCTCTACTGGCCGCCATGACAGAGGGGCACCGAAGAAATGATATAAAGACTCTCTGAAGAAGTCCCTCGGTGACTGCCACATTGACCACTCTCACTGCTGACCGTGATACCTGGCTACGCATTGTGCCTCAGGCTGTCACCTCCTTTGAGGTCTCCCGCACAGAGAATCTATGGGAAAAATGCTGCAGAAAGAAGCCTTGGCAGTCATATCTGATGTAATTTTTGACGGCAGCTGCTGCGTCTAAACCTGCTTGTCCTCGTCAGCCACAAGCGTACTTGCAATCGACGTGACATCCCTCTTCATAGGATCTTTGTTCGCAAAGTCAAGCCAAGAAAGAGTGTGTATATATATATATATATATATATATATATATATATATATATATATAACCTTGTCTGACAGGAATGGTCTTCACCAAACTACTCCATGAATTTTTGGTTTACTGACTTGAAAATTGATGTATGAGGGATTCTGTGGAAGAAATTTGTTTGATATTTAGCCGGTAAACATAGGTTTAAGTGGTCAAAATTGAAAAAAAAGTGGAATTTAGAAGACGTCGACTAAATGTATTACTTCTATGTACACACAAATTTGCATTTATAAGTTTAACATTATTTTTTCAGTTTTTTCATATGGGTATGGACGTAGCTCAAGTGATAAGACTGGCGAGTTATATGTTAGGTTTCGATTCTAGCTGTCATATTTTTTATTTTTATTTCAAGTCATTTTTTTTTATTTATCTTTTGAAATCACTACCATATATATATATAATAGTCAATAGAGTATTGGCTCTATAATAATACAAAATCTACATGAATTCAAATATATTTAAGTGTATTTTACAACCGGGCAATGCCTAGCAACCTGCTAGTATATTAGTAATGGGACATTTTAACTTTTCCCCCGATTCCCATACAAGTACAAATTTTGATTCTTGATAAATTTTGAAATTGTTATGAAGTTGATTTTTTTTTTGTTTTTTTTTTTCAGATTACAATTGAAACCCGTATAATTTGAGCAAAAAAAAAAAAACAGAAATACACTTGTGTAGGATCTATAGATTATAGTTTTGCCAGTAGTTTAAAATCAATAAATATTTATTATTTTATCACTAGTACCACAACACAAAGGAAAATCAAGTTTTTAACCAAAACAAATAATAAAAGAATCGTTTTTGGCATCAGAAAAATACACCATTTTTTTTCTCATTTCAATACTGATTCTGATACCAAAAACTGTTCTGATTTTTCCAATTCTGATTAATCGTCCCAACATTAATATGCATGTTTTTTTTTAAATAATTTCTCATCAGCAATTTTGTCATCATGTTTTCCACTTTTTATTTTGATACTTGAAATGTAACGAACCTATAAAAAGTATTGTAACCGTTTATTTAAATAATATATCTACTTACCTGATATAGTAAAATAATATATCTACTTACCTGATATAGTAAAATAAAAAAAAAAACAAAAAAAAACTCGATTAAACCTAGAACCCCATCTTCCAGCGTAGACCCCTACTATCAGGTCTCCTTCTCCAATATCAGGGGTCTACGTTCCAACCTTCCAGAGGTTGAAACCCAATTACAGGAGACGAAACCGGACATATTATTTCTATGTGAAACTGGAATAGGGCCGACCACTTCCCTAGATGAGTTCATAATTAATGGATGCCTATCCTTGTTTTATCGTTATTTTCATGGCAGGTGCTCGTCTGAACTCCAATCTTTCACGAAAAACACCCGTCTAGCTGAATCCACTGTGAAAAATTTCCCCCACTCTGTATCTGTGCTTAAATCAAAACGCGGATTTCATGAGCAAAGCTTCTTTCTTAGAACTGCACGCCTGTGGAACTCTGTTCCGTCTGCCTGCTTCCCTCCGGACTACAACTTGGATGTCTTCAAGTCTAATGTTAACAAATTCCTAATGAATCGCCCCCCTAATTAAACACTTCATAAAATCTCCTCACTAACGTAATGTACTTACAATAACCCTTATCCCTGAGTGGCTTCCGGGCCTTGATAAGTGGTGATCACTGTGTAAAAAAAAAAAAAAAAGTCCTAATAAGCATTTTGCCTAAGTACGTTTTATTTGCCTCTTTTTAAGCTTGATTTGCTGTATAATATTTTATTATCCTCACTTTGGAGTTGATCATAAATGTAAAGTTTTTGTTTGATGTTTACTACTTAGCATACTTAGGACCTCTATCCAGTCATGGCTAATGGAACAAGAGAATGTTACCCCCACCCGTGATGTAAATAAAGGGTTCCATTTGAAATTCCGTCCAAATTCCCGAGTTCAACAAGATACACCTGGAAAAGGTCGAAGGTTACATCGACCGAAACGTTGTGAAAATGACAAATCCAAATAACTAATCCTCATCTCAAAATTCAGAAACGTGATTTTGTATGTATTACAATTCTCTATTGAATATTATATTGTACCTAATATATAGTGCTGATTTCAAAAGTTAAAAATAACTTTAGTGCCATCAGCTTGAATCGAAACCAAAACATTTAGTGTTCCAGCTGCATTCCCTACCGTTTGAGCTATTGAAAGACATATATAAAAAAGATATCTTGAAGAAGTTTTAATCTTATCTGTATGAATAAATTTGCACATGCACAAAAGTAATAGAAATATTTTGGCAAGTTGAAATTAACAATTTTCGGATTTCTGTACATGGTATTCATACGTTCGAATAAATATTTTACTTATTATAAACCATCCATGTGTATGTTTACTATTTACTGTTGATTTCAATGTTGGGTTAGCAGTAGTTTATCGGTTAAATATTTTCACACATCTGTTGTTTTATTTCGATTTTATTTATCATGTTATTCTTTGTTGTAATTTTCTAGTTTTAATTTTACGCTAATGTTTTTTGCTGCTTTAATCATTTCGAAAGTTTTGCAATCAAATACTTTACACGTTCTCATCTGTTATATTTTTTTTTATATTTTTCCCGAAAAATAATGGGCCAAACTGGCTGAAATTTTTTTAATTTTTTTAATTACATTTTCACCCCAAACAAGGCACATTGCCATTTTGGTGTAGGGGGCTACTATCAGGGGCAACAACTACTGGGGTACTATGTAGGGAGTTGGGCACCAAGATGTTGGTTCATGTTACACTTGAACTTCTGCATGTCAGTACAGTTAGGGAAGCAGGGACCTGGAATGAAATTCCAAAGTCTAGTGGTTCTGGGGAAGAAACTACTGGAGTAGAAAGCTCTTTTACATCTAGGGATCTCTACTGTGAAGGGGTGGGATTTAGCTGCCTGTCGGGATTGTCGAGGGTGTTTACGTCGTGGGGGCACAAGTGCTTGCAGTTCGTCAGAGCATTCACCATTAAAATACTTGTAGAGCAGTGGGATGCTACATTGATGGGACAGAGGCTGAAGCTTAGATGACAGTTCAGAACCTATCAGGTTGGCGACTCTCTTTTGAACTTTGTCTATGTACGAGCATTTATGTGTATTTGTGTGATGCACTGTTAGAGATTGATAGGGATTAGTATTTAACGCAAAAAAGAGCATAAATTTAAACATTTTCAACCATCAAGTTGGCCTAAAGCACTCATTCTATGTCAACGACCGAGAACATGTATGGCATAATCATGTCATGCAACTGTTCTTCTAGACTAAAGCAATTTTTTATTTTTGTTCCAATCCGTCTCTCTGAACAGAAGTTTATCAGGACAACCTGGCAGGGGATACTTTTCCTTACAAGTAAACCATGACCAAATATTCAAAATAGCATAGTATTCGCGACCCAAAATAAAATCTCCTCAGTATGACTAACCAGCACTGGCTTTTACAAGGAATGGTGCAGCTTCTCCAAGTGATGTTATCTCGTATCGTATCACGAAGCTAGATACTCCACCAGATAAGATGAATCCTTGTTCTGGAATCTGGTCAGACCAAAAGACCACAAGAAAAACATACTATAACATATTTAACAGGTTAATAACTAATCAATAACTCAATTAGAGAAAGAAAAAATAATATTAACTTTTTTATTATTTCAACATTTGAAACGTAAATGAGGTTTAATGGAAATTCGAATATCGTTGGATCTCATATAGAGATCAAGTGTTAACCATTAACAAGGGGCCGCTTGATTTTTGAGAATTTCGACTGAAGTAAAATGAAACCATATGTATATATATATATATATATATATATATATATATATATATATATACATATGGTTTCATTTTACTTCATATGGTGCTACTAGCCCCCTCCCCCCGGGAATTCTAGGTGCAGTATGTGCTCTCTGCTTATCTCGGCATTTGTTTCCACTTGTCCTGTATTTACATTTCACTTGCCACAGGTATTCAACAATGTCGATTCAGGAAAGGTGTGGTTGAAGATTGCGCATCTTCTGCCACAAAAATTTCACGCGCAGGCACCCCTTTGTGGGTATCCATAGTTTGTCAAAGACGGAAGGAGCCCCCCCCCCTCCTTTTTTATACACACACACATCCATGTATAAACACTCGTTTATGTATAAATTGTTAGAACTAACGCAGATTACTATAAACACTTCAATTATTATTATTACAACTATTCTTTTAACCGTGATGTATTTCTTCGGCCTCCACCATCCAATTCTGCTTACACGTGATAATGGCATTATGTTTCATGCAGTTGTAATTGCCGTGGTCTATTTAATCAGGATGTACTGCTAAAACCCTCCCACCCATCCAACCAACTGCTATCACTACTGACATCAACAATATCTAGGTGCGTCCGTGGAGACTTGGAATCCAGTGGAAAGGGGGCGGTGTTTCCGGTTTATCTAATCGCTTTCTGGTTGAAAGTGGTTTTAAAAAGTAACAAAAATCCGCGCACGCACACACACACACACGAAAATATATGAAAGTGCAGAGAAGCAAATATTAGCATTTCGTTTTGTTTTTAAACAAGTAATAATAAAAAAAAAATACTAAAAAGTAAATAGTGCTTAATCTTTGCTTTGACCACCTTCACAAATACAACCCCCCCCTCTTCTCCTCACTTCTACCCTTCTTTAGATCCTTTTAAAATACCATTCTCGACAAAGAAATGTTATTACTATCACAATTGTTGTTCACAGGATAACAATACTAGCAATTTTGAGCTGAGCTACTCATCAATCCATTTTTTTTTTTGTTTGTTTCTTCAGTTCTATTTCGATTCATTATTGTGGCGTTTGAACTCGGATTTACATATTCAAATTGATTCAATTAAAAAGAAATATATATATATATATATATATATATATATATATATATATAGCTTCATAAGAAATATAGTCTGGCCTGAAGATGCTGCTTCTTTAAATGAGCTGCGCAGAAACATGTATGCACATATGTAGCCAATAATGTTTGTATAAATGAATATGCTATAATTAATTACGCTCTGCTTGCCATTAAGCACTTTTTGAGAAACACCGGAGTTTCAGTGGATTTACATCTAGAAGACAACGACGATAGAATCTATATCTATATATCTATCTATATATATATATATATATATATATATATATATATATATATATATAATTTGAAATCCGTGCCAACATTCAGATGCTCAAAGTAAGTGTTTATTTGATCCGTATTCTTCCCTCTGTTTTAACAAAAACACTTCTCTGACTCAACTACAATTTTATGTGATATTTTTATTGCCTTAACACCAAATGTTTATCCAGCAGAAGTGTTAGGTTTACATTTACTCATCACTTTGCATCCGACAGTGTTAGCATTCTCTCTCTCTCTCTCTCTCTCTCTCTCTCTCTCTCTCTCTCTCTCTCTCTCTCTCATATATATATATAATTTTGTATATCATAAAAACAAAAAATGGTCACTAGACATATTGTTTTGGTTTTGTTAGTTTTTTGTTTTTGATTGGGAGCAAAGCATAGTATCTGTTGAAGTCAAAATTGTCTGCACTTTTGATTTCCGGTTTCTGCTCTGCAGACGAGACGACGGTGACAAGCAAGATATAGTTCGTTTTAATTAATAATTATCTTCCCCTCAGATAACGTGAAAGTTCTTCCCCTTTCTTCGTGTTAAGAATGGCTTTCTTATCCGCTTGACTACATCTAAATTATCTATCGAAAGGGATAGAAAAACCGGAAGTTAAAAACAGCAGAGAATCTTGACTAAAATCATAAAAGTTGTTCTGATTTTGCACTTCATTCTTTTTTGGTTTCAGTCAGCGAATGAGAAATTATTCTAGATCGAGGCAATTTTTATTTCTGTAACAATCCAAGTTGCCTATTATTTTGACTAGCAAGGCTACCCGGCGTTGTTCAAGACTATAAAACAAACAAAAAAGAACATTTAAAAAGTGTGTAATATCTTAACATTAAAACTTCCATCTTCATCTATCGTTCTCTCTTTCCCTTCCCCGTTTTTCTACATCTGTTTACCTCAACTTTTTTTTTTGTTTCAAAAATGTTCGCGATACATATGCAACTTGAAATAATTTTTTTTGATTTGCATGAAAAAAAAATGAAATGTGTAATCAAACATAAGATTTATTATTTTTAACGATGTTTGCTTAAATATACGCAATAAATCACATTGACACACCGGTTCTAGTTAGATCACCGAAGTTAAGCAATGTTGAGCCTGGTCAGTACTAAAATGGGTGACCATTTAGGAATTCCAGGTGTTGGATGTGCTCTCCGCTTGTCTCGACATTGTTTCCAATCGTCCTGGACTTCTCCTTGCCACTGGACTCAAGCAGTGCCGATTCAGGTAAGATGTGGTAAGCGATTGTGCAATCCTTGCCTCATAATTACATGCGCAGATACTTTTACAGGATGTATCCATTGTTTTTCGAAACTGAATGGTAGCGATTGCTGATGTCATGTAATGGTATAATAAATTATGGGGTTTATCTATTTTATTTTTACTTTCATCATATTTTGCTTTGGTTTTGATACCCCCGAATTCGAAGCTATACAATCCTTCCTTTTCATAACCTATCCTACTTTCATAAATCAGAGTTCATTTTCTGTAGGCTGTTTTTGAACCCAGTCAACGACAGGTACTTTTGCTAGTATATATATATATAATGTATATATGATTAGAATAATAGAAATAGTATTCTTATATACATTGAATTTATTGATGAACAATATAAAATGAATGACATTGAAACTATTTATTATTAGGAACAAAGAAAGTGGATGGAAAAAGGGGGAAAAAAGAAAGAAAAATAAAGATAGGATAAAGAAAATCAGAAAATGTATTTGAGGTTTTGTTTAAAATTAAGAAGTTATATTATTATTATTTCGCTTAACTCGTATATTGCAATTAAATAAAATTATAGTTTGGGAATTAAGGAATATAAAGTAATATAATTTATGTAATAATAAATTGAATTATAACAGTTATAAGAACTTAATTATTTATAGTTTTAAATTTAGATTAATAAATATTTCAATACAACCGGAAATTGAAAATAGTTTGTCTTTTTTTAATTTTTAAACGTTTCGTATAAAGTGAGTGGATATACAAACCTGTGTAATAGATTATGATCATATTCATATTATTTGTGTAAATATGGATATATTATATATAATAAATTTACTAATTAATAAATAGAACATTTCTGGCAGATTATTCCTACATTAATGTAATTTGTCAATACGAACATCTAGGTTTAGTGACTTTAGTTCTAGGTTCAAAACGGCGTAATGTAAGCAAGCTATAAGGTATTTGCAGCTTCTCTTACAATTTTCGGATTTTTTTTAATCATGTTCAAATGCATTTTATTTCCTTTTAATGGATTGATTGTTCCTATTTCTTCTGATGAGATAAGGGCAAATTAGATTCTTAAGATATAATAGAAAGATAAGAGAGATATAATAATTAAGTGAATGATTTTGTGCTATGAAACAGATACTGTCAAGAATTGTAAATGTCAACTGAATTAAAGGAATAAATTGTAAGATGATCAACATCATGGAATTTGGAATATAGACTTTGTCATATATATATATATCACTTTTTTTCTCTCCAACAGATGTGATGTTGCTAGTCTGCCTTTACTACAAATACTATTATGACACGTGTTCTTCAGAATTTACTGATCTATTCCCTGCTTCCTTTGTTCCAGCTCGTTTGACTCGTTTGTCTAGTGGTCTCCATTAATTCACAGTTTTGATACATCATGATAAAACAGCTTATAGAAGTCTCTTTTTGCTGACTGTTTTCCTCCTACCTATAGTTTGGAACTTTTTCAAGACTCAGGCTAATAGGCATCTCCTGTCTTTGTGATAATCATCTTTTTTTCTTGTTAGGTCCTTACAGCAAGTGGCTTCATGCCTTATCTGGAGAGATATCCATAAAAAACAAAATTTAAATATTAATTGTACAAAACCAGTATGATCTGGGATCCATTGTATTCAACTTTCTTTTGTGAATCTATATAATATTTCTCTTGGTCTGTCTGTCCAGTTAGGAATTGATAGGGATTAAGTTTTAATGCAAAAAATATCCAAACCAAAAATGCTTTCTATTTAATAAGAATAGATGAGGAAAACGTTTATAAGAAAAAGGAATTAAAAGAAAAAATCAGGAATGGTAACTCTTGCTAAAAGAATGCAAGTTAATTGCCTTAGCTGATTTTTATTTTAAGGTGATGATTTGAGAATGCAGATCTAAAACTAATCTCATTTATAAATCGCCATATTCTGGGGATAGTTTAAAACAGGGTTTCTTAACCCTTTTTGACAAACGCCCCCCCTCCGAACAATTGAAAATAAATGAATATTCATATAATTTATTCAACAAAATTCTACGCTGTTGATCAAATGGGAATAGTAACAACTATAAATCAAGTGGATCAATTAATCTATCTATATAATTATAAAACTCAAATGACCTTGTAACGGGTGTTGTAACCCAACATCCGGTTTATGACTTCCGGTTGTGTATGCGTACATAAACATAAGCCCATAACAGCATAAAAAAATAAACACAAATCGCTGGACCAGTTTCGTTCGAACAAACGGACGTCCTTAGAAAAGCGAATATCTTAAATTTATTGAATAAAAAACTTCAAGATATGGGAAGCAAACACAAAACGTGATTACAAATAATATGTATAATCAGCGACCTGTTTCATATATACAATATATATTATACTAAATAATCAACGCGACAATAAAACGTATTGTTTTACTGTGTACGTTTTTAGCATCCCAAGTTTTTTTTTGTTTAAATTATCCAAATAAACAATTGTTAATACTTTCTGCTTTTTTTTTTTTTTTTTTTTTTACATCGTTCATTTCCGTATAACATTTCAGTTATTTTAACGCAATTTTCTTACAAATAAATCTACTTTAACCCGTTGAGAACCATAAGAGCATTTTACAACGGTGATTTACCCACTGCAGTTCTCTTCTTTTTTTTTTTTTAATTTATTCTCCATTTTTTAATACACTTTTTTTTAAAAAACATTCATACATTTTCTTCTACACTACTAACATAAATAAATAACTCCGAAAATGTTTTCTTTTCAATTGTGTTAAAAATAAATAATCAACGCAACAATAAAACATATTGTTTTACTGTGTATGTTTTCAGTGTCCCAATCGTTTTTTTTTTTTTTTGCGTTTAAATTAAGATATATCAAAATTTGAATTTAACTTTAAGTATTATGGTATCTGTTCAGTGCACATTTACCTAGAAGTATGGCAAACCACTTATAATTTAATGGTTGTAAGTTGTTTTTTTGTTTTTTTTCAAAATAAACAATTATAAACAGAACGACTCATAGAAATCTATCTATATTCTTTTTTCATTTTAATATACTTTCATAGAAATGTTTCTGTTATGTCACAAAAAACTATTTTCTTTACATCACAAGTGTCACGCTCATAAACTAATTCCATAGCTAAAATAACATACTGACCCAACGGGTCACGGGTAATCTAGTATATAATAGCATTGCTCATATAATAATCAATAAAAATCAGAATATAATAATCAATAAAAATCAGAATATAATAATCAATAAAAATCAGAATATAATAATCAATAAAAATCAGAATATAATAATCAATAAAAATCAGAATATAATAATGAATAAAAATCAGAATATAATAATCAATAAAAATCAGAATATAATAATCAATAAAAATCAGAATATAATAATCAATAAAAATCAGAATATAATAATCAATAAAAATCAGAATATAATAATGAATAAAAATCAGAATATAATAATCAATAAAAATCAGAATATAATAATCAATAAAAATCAGAATATAATAATCAATAAAAATCAGAATATAATAATCAATAAAAATCAGAATATAATAATCAATAAAAATCAGAATATAATAATCAATAAAAATCAGAATATAATAATCAATAAAAATCAGAATATAATAATCAATAAAAATCAGAATATAATAATCAATAAAAATCAGAATATAATAATGAATAAAAATCAGAATATAATAATCAATAAAAATCAGAATATAATAATCAATAAAAATCAGAATATAATAATCAATAAAAATCAGAATATAATAATCAATAAAAATCAGAATATAATAATCAATAAAAATCAGAATATAATAATGAATAAAAATCAGAATATAATAATCAATAAAAATCAGAATATAATAATCAATAAAAATCAGAATATAAAAATCAATAAGAATCAGAATATAATAATCAATAAAAATCAGAATATAATAATCAATAAAAATCAGAATATAATAATCAATAAAAATCAGAATATAATAATCAATAAGAATCAGAATATAATAATCAATAAAAATCACTGATCAATGTACAGATTGTTGTTGATGATCAACAACAAATTTTTGAATTTTTGATTTTTTTTTTTTTTTTTTTTTTTTTCAATTTTCACCACAAGCAAGGCACATTGCCACTTTGATGCAAAGGGGCTACTATCGGAACCATAAGTTGCAGGGATATTATGTACAGAGTTGAGCAGCAAAATGTTTGTTCACATTACACTTGAACTTCTGCATATCAGTACAGTTGGGAAAGCAGGAACTCTGAAGGGAATTTCAGAGTTTAGCAGTTCTGGAGAAGGAGAGTAGAAGGTGTTCTTACATCTCTACTGTGTAGGGGTGGGATTTTGCTGCTTGTTGAGTTTGTCAGGTGTATTTACGTCAGGGGGTAAAAGGTCTTGTAGTCTGTCGAAGCATCCACCATTAAAATACTTGTAGAACAGGCAAAGGGATGTAATATTTCGTCGATGGGACAGAGGTTGAAGCTTGGATGACAGTTCAGGACCTATCAGGTTGGTGACTCTCTTTTGAGCCCTATCCAGGAGAGACTAGTAGTAGATGCACTAGCCCAAATGTGACAACAGTACTCCATACATGGGCTAATGGTGACCTTGCAGAGGTACACGATACTTTCAGGCGAAAATAAGTTTCTAGCACGGTAAAAAGAGCCTACCTCTTTGCAGCAGTCTTGGCAATGCTCTCAATGTATCTGTTTCAACTCATATTCCCTGTGAATAAGCCGAGTAGTTTAAAAGAAGTACTTTCATGTAATGTATCTTTAGCCATAGCTTTTGGTGGCTATGAGAAGGTTTTTGTAATTATTGAAGGAAATAAGTTTAGTCTTAGCAACATTAAATGTGATCATTCATTTTTGTCCCCATTCAACTACAGATTGGAGGTCTTCCTCTAATGTTTCTGTCATTTTCTTAGATATGTATCCATTCGTTTTCCCTTCGAGCATGATGTCATCAGCAAATATACCCATCTCAGAGAAAATTTTATCAGGGAGGTCATTTATAAATATTAGGAATAATAAAAGTCCATGGATAAACCCCTGAGGTACACCTGCATTTATATCATATTGTTTAGATGTACGATTATTGAGGACAACCTGGATTTTTCTCTTATTTAAGAACGATTTAATTATGTTAAGTATTCTTGCAGTAATAACATATGATCTGATTTTCATGAGAAGACCACTGTACCATAGTCTGTCAAAAGCCTTAGATATGTGTAGGACTACTGCTCTACCCTTACCTGCTTTGTTCAGTGTATACTTTCAGAGATTACAGTTAGGATATTTGTTGTAGAACGGGCTTGCCTAAATCCATTTTGTTGGTCTGTCAGAAATTTAGCAGCTGTAAGGTGATGGACTAAAGCTTGGTTAATTATGGACTCAAATATTTTGGCGAAAAACGGGAGGAGGCTAATGGGACGATAATTTAAAGGGTCAGTTTCTTCGCCAGAATTTTTATAAGAAGCAGTTTTCCGGCAGTCAGGAAAGCAAGATTCGTTAAGGTATTTGTTATAAAGTTTGGAGAGGACTGGAATAACTTCAGATATTTGATAGAAAAAGTCTCGGATCATCATGCTTCACTACGTTTCGATTCGCAGGACACATTCGATAGATGAGAAAGACTTGTTGAAAATCAGAAATTCAGGAAATAAACTTTGTCGACATCAGGGTATGATGCTTGGATTTACGTTTTCCAATTAAAAATTAATGTGATGCAATCAATTTCCACATGGATTGTGAATCCCAAAGTAAATGCGTTAAGAAACACCTAATAATGTTATTAGAAGCTCTCAGTCTTTCACCGTCCCCTAAAGAATCTCGAGGATCCCCTATGCAATAAATTTGGCCATCACCCACTTGAAGTTTCGTAATGCCCCTCCTTCACTGGTGGACGGTATGGACCCATTGAGAAACCCTGGTTTAAAGTAATTAAATATTTGGATTAACATGTTCCCCATTATTGGATCAATGTTTTTCATGTAATTTTTCTGGCATTTAGGAACAACAGGTAAGATCTTATTGCCAAGCGAGTTTTTTGGGAATATTTATGTCGAGGGGATACAAGTGAAATGAGTTCATCAGAACACATTCCATTAAAATATTTGTAAAACAGGCACAGTGATGCAACATTGGGGCAATGAGACAGGAGCTGGAGCTTAGTTGATAAAGTGGGACTGATTAGATTGACAACTCTTTTGGGAACTTTATCCAAGAGGGAGAGACTAGTGGTAGCAAATGCACCAGCCCAAATGTAGCAACAATACTCCATACATGGGCGAATGGTGGCTTTGTAAAGGTACAGGATGCTCTCGGGCATGAGAAGTCTTCTAGCTTGATAGAGGGAATCCACTTTCTTTGCAGCAGCCTTTGCAAAGTTCTATATATATTTGTTCCAGTTCATATTGCCCACAAATATTAGGCTAAGGAGTTTGAAGGTAGAATTCTTTGTCATGGATATAGGGGGTTGGAGAGGCGTCTTGTAACTGTTAAAGGAGAGCAGCTTAGTTTTACTAGCATTAAATGTTACCATCCATTTACGGCCCCATTCCACTATGGTCTGGAGGTCATTTTCTAACAATTCTGCCCATTGTCTTAGATTTATGTACATCCGTCTGTTCTTCCCTCATGCATATTATAGAGCATTGTATCATCAGCAAATATACCCATCTTGGACACAATATTATCAGGGAAGTCGTTTATGAATATCAGGAATAATAATGGTCCAAGGATCGCCCCCTGAGGCACTCCCACATTAATGTTATGCTGCTTGGATGTACGTCTGTCAATGACAACCTGTATGCTTCTATTGTCTAAGAAGGATCTAACTATATTTAGTATACGTTCAGTTATACCATACGATTTAATTTTCATAAGCAGCCCTTAGGCCAGAATTTGTCAAAGGCCCTGGATATATCAAGGGCTACAGCCCTAGCTTCGCCCGTCTTATCCAATACATGGTAAATGTGTTCAGAGATGACTGTTAAAATATCTGCAGTAGAACGACATTGCCCGAATTCATACTGTTTGTCAGAGATTTGGTTTTGCGAGGTGGTGAACTAGTGCATGATTAATTAAAGTCTCAGAGATTTTAGCAAAGAGGGGGAGGAGACTAATGGGGCGATAATTGAGAGGGTCTGTTCTTTCACCAGAACTCTTGTACACTGGTACCACAGAGGCCATCTTCCAGTGATTAGGAAAGCAAGATTCAGCAAGGCATTTATTGTAGAGCTTGGAAAGTATGGGGGTTAGCTCGGCTGAACATTTCTTAATTAGTAATGCAGGGATGAGATCAGGCCTACACGCCTTTGAGGTATCTAAGTTTTTTATGACATTGCAGGCATGAGAAGGGGTGAGTTTTACATCATCTAATGTGGATTCAGTCGCATAGGGAAATTTGGGAGGGAGGTTGTTTGTTGGCTCTAAGGTGGAGTTAGAGGCAATCGCCGGGCAAGCAGTTCCGCCTTCTCCATTGCCATGCATGCAACCTTCCGGTTATTGCTCAGTGAAGGAATTACTGATTGCCCTTTATTCACTACATTTTATAGATTTTCCAGAAATCACAAGTTCTTATCTTTTGTGATTCAATGCGTTTTCTGATTATTTCAGCATGCTTTCTTTCGGTTGTTGCTATTTCACTCTTACAATAATTTCTAGCATCTACAAATTTTTGCCTATTTGTCTTTGACTTATGACGTACAAACTTGTACTAGAATAGTTTTTCTAGACGTATATAATATTTTCATAAAATATATCTTATCTACATATGTTTTGTCTTATTAAGACATATCAGCTAAGGCTATAACAGCGATTGCTGGATTCAAATACTTGACTAAAGTCAGTTTTGACTTCCGTCCAACATCTTTGCCTGTTCGGCCACTGTATAATCTTACATCATAGATGAGAAGTACACCTTTTTAAGATTCCATGAAATATTCATGGTTTCTTGTAAATGAACTCCACAATATTGATTTCAGTCATATGCAGAAATATAGATGTACTTCCATCTAGTCATGAAAACATTAGTGAGTAAAAATATTTGCTGGATGAAGCGATTTTATTTGTTGAGGGGAAGCAAAAAAAAAAAAAAATCCTAAATTAAACGATTGATTCGTATTATTTGAATTATTCAAATTACAATTCTCATCTGGAGTTATTTGCACATAACCTATGAAATTCTTGTTTTGAGGCTGCCTTCATCCCGGATCAGCCAAGTCGGCTCCTTCCAGTGAATTCACCATATCTTGCACGAAAGTTGACCAAGTCCGACAATCCATTGCCAACGTTAACACTATCAACAGCCAGTCATGGTTTGAATGGCAAACATAGATCATCGGATCCAGAATCAGTTTGATATCTTGCTGAACCGTTTTTAGCCATGTTTTAAGTTGGCTACCGCATCGCTTCTTCCAGTCCCGAGGACAAACTGGATCGATGGCTTCTCTGATGAGATCATCTCATTAACAGTGGAGGGTGTGGCCAGCCGAGCAAAGTGACACTCTTCATATGTATCTGGTCAAATTTAGGAATTTACATGAAACCTTTTATTTAATTCATAAGGGGAGTATGCTCTTGTTCCGTCAGCCATGACTGGGTAGAAGTCGTAAGTTATTTTCAATTGTATTTTAGTGTCATCTGCACTGAGGATTGAACCTTCAACTTCCAAATAAATTTTACCAAATACTTTATCCACTATGCCATGGGTTCTTGTCAGCCCTTCCCTTTTGAGTGAAATTCAACTTTTTTGTAATTCAGAAAAGCAGAATTTCTCTTTATTTTAAAGTTGCTTTTTTTTGTTTTGTTTTTTAGGGAAAGGCTAAATGTTTACAGTTTTTTGGTTTGCTTATTTTTTTTTTCTTTCACTTTTCTTCACGTTTTGTTCCCTTTTCCTTTAAAAAGTGTTAATTTTGCCATACTTCAAACGATTCATTTCTTGTTTCCTTTTAAAGCATATCAGTCAATGAGTATGAAAAAAAGAAAAGGTCGATTGCTACTGCTTCCTTAAAATATTCAAATGCGACATTTTTTTTTTTTTTTTTTTTTAGCTGATTATGAGTGAACATCCTGAAAATCTTAACAGAAAAAAAAAGTTATTTCAGAGTAGGGGATTAGTTTTGCATACACACAAATTTAGCATAAAATGATTCTCCATTGGCAGGACATTATAGTGTTTCGGGGCAGTTAACCAATTGTTTTAATGTTTTTTGTTTGATAGATGTAACTTTTTTTTTTTAGTTCACATTTTTAGGAGATTGTGGTTTTAGGAGATTTTGTTTGGTGGCTTGCCATTCGGACTTAGGGTTAGTAATATGTTAAAGGAGAGTTGAGTGTAAGTTGGAGTATTAACAGTCATAAAAATGTAATACAGATTATAAAATTAAAAAAAAAATTGATTTGAATTCCTGGAAAATGCCGAGTGCTCCTCAAGGGGGTTAAAGACTGTAGATTGACAAAATTTATTTCAATTAATGTTACTTTGCTTACACCTCCTCCTTCAATTTCATAAAATGAATATAAAAAAGGAATATGGCATTGTAAAAGGATATAGATTTCCTTATTTATTCTTGGACAACGCCGTAAATCTTCATGAATAAATATGAAAGTTTATTTTTCTACATAGTCATCACCATTCTCAATGCACTTTTGTCAGCCTCTTTTGATACCTCGATCATAAAAGTCTGAAGAGCATTTTGTAACTCACATTTCTGTCACCACTCTGAAATCAACGAATCTATCTCCTAACTGTGCTGACATTACCTACATTGGTTTCATAAACGTTCAACAGGCGCCGGTGAATGTTGATCTGTTCAATTTTTTTTTTTTTTTTGCATGGAGGAATTCAATGAAGTTTCTCTACTTCTGACACACGTCCATGATAGAGGTTGCTTTCATAGTCTCACACTGTCAATATCTACAACAGAGAGAAGAAACTTTCAGGTTACAAGTTTAGTCATTATGACAATGTAATTTGGAATATTCTCTGATGCATCTGTGCAAAATAAAAAAAATATGGAACGTCGCTCATAATATATCTCCATCGTCGTTTACGTGGGTTCAAAGAAATCCCTTTAATGGCACTTTTCAGTGTCTGTCTCGTCCCAGTCTTGTCTCAATGTGATAACTCACATAACAAAAGTGAAAAGGGAAGGTAACTCTGTCTGAAAGAGAATGTATCGTAGAATAAAAAGCCAGAGAATTTCCACCAGGGTTATATAATAGTGCTTAATAGTAAACAGAGCTATTTATATTAATATTTATTTATAGAGACATGTACAAACTTTGCTACACTGGAATGGCAGCGTTTCAATCTGTAGTTATTAATAATTAAGATTTTCTCTGGTGAAAAATTTGTCTTTTCAATTAGATATTCCTCTTGAATATATATATATATATATATATATATATATATATTATTTGGGAGAGATGCACCCCCAGTCTTCGTTAAGACATGCATCTAGAAAGAAACGCTGATGTCAAAACCTGTGGTCTACTGTATACTCTATCCTGTGGCAGTCATCTGCACTGACAAAGGTTAGCAGTAATACCAAAAAGTGTGGTTGGTTCTACACACAGCCTTCACCGCTATAACTCATCTGTGTGGAATTCCGAGCAACTTAGTTGTTGTATCGGAAGCTCGTACGTCAAAATCGACGGCAGAATCCATTATTATTATCATTATACGTATCTATATAAAATTTTATGTGGCTATTTTCAGTGTTTACTTCAACAGTGCTCGATACATAAGTAGATCTAAGTTGTAAGTTTTGTAAATATATATGGCAATTAAGCTACACAGAATATTCCGCATTTGATTCGCCTAAGAATTCATCAGGCTAATTATTATTTTTTTTTTACATGGAAGTCACCACTTATCAAGGCCCGAAAGCCGGTCAAGAATAAAGATTAATGAGTGTTACTAAGACAACAACATATTAATAGTTAGTGGTGGAAATGGGATCGAAATAGAATATTTAGGGTAGGGATGGCTCAACAAAAACTTGAATTGGACTATATTGTAGCCAGCTAGGAAGTAAGTCAGTGGAACAGAGGTCCACAGGCAGACAGTTCTATAAAAGAAGCTTTGTTTATCAAATTTATTTAAACAAATTTTGTTTAATTAAATTTTCACCACAAACAAGGCACAGTGCCACTTTAATTTAGGGTGTTACTATCAAAGACATAAGTTACAGGGATACTATGTAGGGAGTTGAGCAGCAAGATGTTGGTTCACATTACACTTGAACTTCTACATGTCAGTACAGTTAGAAAAGCAAGAACCTGAAGCGAGTTCCAAAGTCTAGCATTTCTGGGGAAGAAATTATTAAAGTAAAAAAGGTTTTCTTACATCTAGGGATCTCTACTGTGTAGGGGTGGGACTTTGCTGCTTGTTGGGTTTGATAGGAGTATTTACGTCGAGGGGGGGTACAAGTGCTTGTAGTTTTTTGGAGCATCCACCATTAAAATACTTGTAGAACAGGCAGAGGGAAGCAACATTTTTGTTGATGGAACAGAGGTTGAAGCTTAGAAGACTGTTCAGGACATATCAGGTTGGCAACTCTCTTTTGAACCCTGTCCTGGAGTGAGAGACTAGTAGCAGATGCACCAGGCCAAATGTGACAACAATACTCCATACATGGGCGAATGGTGGCCTGTAGAGGTATAGGATATATTCAGGCGAAAATAAGTTTCTAGCACAGTAGAGAGAGCCCACCTTATTCGCAGCAATCTTGGCAATGCTCTCGATGTATCTGTTCAAACTCATGTTCTCTCTGAATGTTAAGCCAAGGAGTTTGAGCGAAGTACTTTCAGGAAATGTTTAGCCATAGTTATTAGTGGTTGAGAAGGTTTCTTATAATTATTAAAGGAAACGAGCTTAGTCTTGGCAGGTTTAGATTTTGGCATAGATAGTGAGTGATGGGAAACTGTTGTTAGTTGTTGTAGCTAGACAAGTGGTTTTTGTAAAAGTTTGAGGCAGGGGAGCATAGATTGAAGCTCAGACGAGCACTTGCCATGAAAATAATAATAGAGCAAAGACAAGCTCACAATATCTTTTCTGTGGGAAAGAGTTTGCAGGAAAGGTTTCAAAGCCAGTTTTCAATTTTGTTAAGGATAGGTTGCTCCAAGCAGCTCCTGCTTATATGTAGCAATAGTTCTCCATTTGATGATGTATCTGGCTCTTTTACAAGTAGAAGATTGCGTTGGAAGTTAGATACATTCTGGAGTGGTAAAATGATGCAACCGTTTTTCTAGCAACATTGGCAACAGATTTGATGCAAGTCTTTTATAAGGAGTAAAAATCAGACCCAGAAGTTAGTCAAAACAAGGAGCCCTTTTTTTAGACAAGAGCCATTCATATCAATTGTGACAAAGTGGGGATCAGAGCGTTTATGGTGAAAAGATAAAGGTTTTGTTTTAGATGTATTAAAATTAATCGGCGACCTTTTTACCTCATTGCACCACGTGCTCAAGGTCGAAGGAGAGAGACTTAGAGAGATCTTGGTCATTGTTGGCCTTTGAAGTGTTGCCATAGATGGTCGTGTCATCTGCATATATGTCGACGAATGAATTTAGAATGTGATTTCGGGGATCATTGATGAAGATAAAGAAGAGAGTTGGGCATAGAATGAATCCCTGAGGCACGACAGTATTGATACCCCGAGCTTCAGATTTCTGCCTATCAACAACTACTTGAAAAACTTATCAAAGAGAAAAGATTCTGTTTGAAAAGATATTTCCCGATATTCCATGGCTGGAAATCTTGTGAAGTAGATTGTTATGCCAAACCCTATCAAATGCCTTTGATATGTCAAGAGCTATAATTAATTAGCCTGACGAATCCTCACGAAAATTAAATGCAGAAAATTCTGTGAAGCTTACTTGCCATATATATTTTGAAAACTTGGAGAGAAAAGGAAAGTGCAAATAGAAAGGATTACATGTATTTTAATACTTCTACTTATGCAAGTCGTCAACTATTCCTTGCAGTGTCTGCAACTACCTCAACTATGTTCTGCATATTTAATAAATCTGTATCTGAGACGAGGAATTTGCACCTGGTCTTATTATCTATGAATTGAATTCCTTTTCGTTTTATGTGTGATCACTAATATACATGCAACTCTGTTGTGATCTGAAATATTTCTCCATAGTTGTAATTGAAAGTATATCATATCTTTGTTTTTCATAGATTTACAAAAACAAATCTCAAATATCAAAATCTATGCATATATAATATATCACGTCTAAACAAAAATAAATATGCAATATATATATATATATATATATATACACAGAGGATGAGCCAAAAGTAGTTGGGTGGGTTAGGGTCATAATAAATAACTGCATTAATATGACTGGTACATAAACTTATTCAAAATGCTGTCCACTTACTTTTGACTCACGATCTGTGTGTGTGTGTGTGTGTGTATGTATATATATATATATATATATATATATATATATATATATATAATATATATATATATATATATATATATATATATATACACACACACTCTATACATCTCTACAGTGTTCGGAACAAATTTTCCATTTGTTGGAAAGGAAAGAACAAATGTTATATCCTGGCCAATAATTGATGTATTCTCAAAAATTGAAATGATTTTTTTTGCCAAATACAACTTATTCGAAGACACCACAACCTAAAGATGGAACCTGAACTAAATGCATTGTAGTTACTTACTCTCTCATGCAATTATTAATTAGCATTTTTTTTTCACAATTCATACAGTCATAAGATAAGGATGTAGCAACATGACCCAAGGAGCAAGTATAAAGTAATAATAAGTAATTGAAAAAAAAAATTCCGTATCTATGGAAGTTACACATAGACGAGAATCACAACTGTCTAATGAGCTGATCCTACTATCTCAATTGTTCTGCATTTACTAACCAAGCAATTCTCACTCATTCTTTAAATGTGGCCACACCATCGAAGCCAGACTTAATTGCACATGTAAAGACGTGTCTAAAAATAATCAAAACGATGAACAAAGATTCTTTATGATACAATACTGTGATCCTGCTTCCCAGCTGACTACAAACTGATTGTTTTCAAGTCCAATGTAAACAAATTCTCGTCGAAGCACCCACTTAAATAATAAAATTCTGACCAATAGTCTCAAATGTATTCTTCACTGACAATCTCATCAATCCTTATTCTCGAGTGGCCTTTGACTCCTGGATAGAAATTTTGAAATCGAAATCTGATGAAAACTTGAATCCTTGTTATTCATTTAAAGCCGAACACTCGTACAAGATTCCATTTTCAGATGGTGAGAATAAAGAGTGAATAGTGTAAATAAGAGGGAAATGATAAAAGAAGTTGTGAGAGAAATGGAATGATGCAAACAAAAGAAAGAGAGAGATGAGATGTGAACGTGTGTTTACATGTATTCACTGCACAGGCCATGATCGTCCATCAAAATTTTCTTCTAGTCTCTATCTGTACTTAAAACGAAATGTAAATTCCATAAAAAAAAGTTTCTTTCCTAACTCTACCCATCTTTGGAATGCTATACAGAGAGGCTGCTTTCCAGCTGACTACAACAAGGTTGTTTTCACATCAAACCTGAGTCGTCCCCTTAAATACCCAAATTCTACCCAATATCCACGGCTGACGATCATTACGGTGTTGTCTCCACGACCTTCTGACACTCATTAATCCTAATCATATCCTCGCGTGACCTTTGCACCTGGATAAGCAGTAACTCCCTTGCAAGAAAAAAAAAAATTGTTTTTGTCCTGATTCAGTGTTCAATTTCAACACCAGTCGCAATGGTTTCTCTCATTACTCTAACAAATTCTCCTTCAAAACAAAAATCACAATTTCAGTTCAAAACAAATAACAATGTTTTAGTTTGAGAAACTTCTTTACCGAATGAAAGAGTTACAAATAAAACTCTGATTCCAACCAAATCAAAACGTGCAATCGAACACGGACAGTCCATCAGCTGAAGAATTTTGCTCGAAAATAAAAGGTAGCCATCAAATAAACATGTTTTGAATTCTATGTTCAATATGAGGAATCGTAATTTTCTCCAAGAAATTCCGTTTCGTTACCAGAAAATTCAATGCCGAATTTAAAATTGTTCTTGGTTTAGTCTTTTCCACAAACATTGTGATTTTTAAATATTTTGTCTATTCTTATAAGACTTTTTAGATATTTCAAATGTATTGCACTATTTTGGCACAAAGCCCAACTAAGTAGCCTGTCTGTTTGCTTTGCTGAACTAGCCTGTTAAAAACGAGCAAAAGTTATGGCCCATGGACTTAGAAATTTGTTCTTTATGTCAAATTGATGGTTGAAGATGGTTAAATTTATGCTCATTTTTTTTGCATCAAATACGAATGCCTATTAATTATTGCTTGTGAATTAAATGGATACCATAATATCTAGATCGCTGCACCTTTATAACAATGGTCCATACAAAATTTCAGTAAGATCAGTCCAGTACTTTCCGAGAAAAAATTGGAACAGACTAATAGAAATCTAATATAGATTATATTTCTGGTTTTCTTTGTACACCCATTTATTTGCATATTTAATAACCTGGCTCTTCACCATGACGTGTTTGGCCCTCCTCCATCACCAAGCATAAATGCTTGGCCCTCACTCTCCATAACGTTGCCGAGCTATGTTTCATATGAATATTTAAGCAACACATCCAGATGTATAGCAAGTGCTAACGTTAATAAAGCAGATTTCTTGCCATCATTTTTTTCTTTACATTTTCACCCCCAAACAAGGCACATTGCCACTTTGATGTAGGGGTCTACTATCAGGAACCTAAGCTACAGGGGTACTATGTAGGGAGTTGGGAAGCAAGATGTCTGTTCACGTTACACTTGAACTTCTGCATGTCAGTACAGTTGGGAAAGCAGGGGTCAGGAAGGGAATTCCAATATCTAGCAATTCTGGGGAAGAAACTACTGGAGTAGAAAGCTCTCTTACATCTACGGATCTCTACTGTTTAGGGGTGGGATTTAGCTGCTTGTCGGCTTTGTCGGGGGTATTTCCCCACTCCTTATCTGTGCCTAAATCAAAACGTAGATTTCATGAACAAAGCTTCTTTCTTAGAACTGCACGCCTGTGGAACTCTGTTCCGTCTGCCTGCTTCCCACCTGACTACAACCTGGATGTCTTCAAGTCCAACGTAAACAAATACCTGATGAACCGCTCCCTTAAGTAAGACACTTTATTAAATCTCCACACTAACGTACTGTACATGCAATAACCCTTATCCCTGAGTGGCTTCCGGGCCTTGATAAGTGGTGACCACCTTGTAAAAAAAAAAAAAAACGTCCAGGGGGTACAAGTGCTTGCAGTTCGTCAGAGCATTCACCATTGTAGACAGGCAGAAGAATGTAACATTTCGTCGATAGGATAGAGGCTGAAGCTTAGGTGACAGTTCAGAACCTATTTTTGACAGAGGATTGTACATTACTATATATAAAGTTAAGTATGCATGTATGCTTATATATTTGAGTGTACAGAATTCATTCTTAAACTAATTAACCTATCCTTAAGAATCTTGGAACACAAAAACAGTCTTCAATCTAATAGCTCCCGTTTTGTCAGCTAAACTCCAACCTCTGCCCCATCGCCGCAGTGTTGAACACCTGTGCCTGTTTTACAAGTGTTTTGATGGAATGTGTTCTAACGAGCTCGTTGCACTTATGCCTGCCCGACATGCATATCCCCGACAAACCTGTTTAACAACAAAATCATACCTCTTCACTGTTGACGTCTCTAAATGCCAGAAAACTTTTTATTCTAATAGTTTCTTCCCTTGAATAGCTAGATTTTGGAATTCCCTTCCTGCTACCTGCTTCCCTGACTGTACTGATATGTACAAGTGATATATGTATATCGAGGGCGCACAAGTGAAATGAGTTTATCAGAGCACATTCCATTAAAATACTTGTAAAACTGACACAGACATGCAACATTGTGGTGATGGGACAGGGGTTGGAGCTTAGTGTACAAAGTGGAACCTATTAGATTAAAGACTTTTTTTTTGGACCCTATCCAAGAGGGAGAGACTAGTGGTAGATGCACCAGATGTGCCAAAAAACTCCATGTATGGGCAAATGCTGGCCTTGTAGAGGTACAGGATTCTCTCAAGTGTGAGTCTTCTAGCACGACAGAGGGAATCCACTTTCCTTGCGGCAGACTTTGCAATATCCTCAATCTATTTGTTCCTGTTCATATTGCCTGTGAATGTTAAGCTAAGAGTTTGAAGGTTGGAAAATGCGGTATTAACAAATGAATGATTGTTCATCTATGAGTGAACCAGTCAAAATGTAATGAAGTTTTGGATTTTGAAAAAAAATGAACAATAAAATAAACAAAATCTTAGTCATTGAAATTTGATATTCTCTTTCTCTCTTTTGTATTTTCTTGGAAACTATTGGATCGATCTGTCTGAAATTTTGTATGAACCTTTGCAGCAAACTATTTTCCAAGAAAAAGTGGAACGGTAGACAAACAAAGATACATCTAATATAGATTTTGCTTTGATCCAATAATTGAGAACTCTGTTGAATTTCAATCTACCCAATAAAAGAACACACATATATATATATACACACACACACACACACGCGCACACACGCACACACATATTTGTGTGTGTATATATATGTTTTTTTTTTTTTTTTTTTTGCTCCGACAAAGGAAAAAACCTACTAATTCACTCCTGTTCATCCGTTTGTTTGTGCTTTTCTCATTAACCACGCCTTGAATTTTAAAAAAACAATGCACAAACATTAGTCATGGTGAAAGTAAATTTTTGCCAGAATGGATTTTGGTTGCCCCCTAAGGGCCATTATAGAAGTAAAACTGGCACAAAATCATTTGTCTGCCCTTTTCTCAATAAACACCCCTTGAATGATTATATATATATATTTATTTATATATAATCTGAATGTGATTTTTGTATCCACAGGCTAAAAATTCAGAGAATCTTTACTGTGCTTATATAATAGTGTCCTCCAATGATAGGATTAATATATATATATATATATATATATATATATATATATATATATATACACACACACACACTGATTTAGCCAGACATGTATGTGATGCAGATAAATATTTTCTTTTACTAGGGCAAGTAAGCTACACATGTAAATGTTCAATTTCTACTAGAAGTAGCCTGATGATTGCCTGCAAGAATGAAACACGAACATGTCTGTAGCTTACTTTCAATAGATATATTTTCCTTCTAATATATATGGTACTGAGCAGGCCTGACGTTCGTTGCTTATATATATATATAAGTAACGGACGTCAGGTGTGGTTAGTACCAGATGGGTAACCATTTGAAAATATTAGGTGTTGTACATAGGAGGACGTTAAGAATTGCAAAAACAGAACGTCGTCATCTCCCCTAACGAAACGACTGGGGACCTCTTGTGAATTTGATATTCCCGAGACACTTCCTCCTTTGATGGAAGCTGGTTCAACCCATCTATGGTTAATATATATATATATATATATATATCAAGTTAATATTCCCTAGAGGTAATATAACCAATGAAGTTTTAACGCGCTCAATATCAATTTACAAGAGAGCTCAATATCGAAGTAGGGCAAAACATACTTTTTATTTGTTTTATATAAACATTAATATGCCGTTACACATTCATGAGCATGTTTCGGTCAGCCAGTTACTAGTAAATAGAGACCGCTTCAGGTGATATTGCTGAGACAAAAGCTTAGTCCGTAAGTAAGCCTGAAAATATCGCCTTACGAGGTATCTAGTTACTAGTAACTGGCTGACCGAAACATGCTCATGAAAGTGTAGGGAGGTATTAATGCTTATGTAAAACAAATAAAAAGTATATATATGCATGAAAAAAACTGTTTTATATAAAATAGTGCTGAATTTCTATTTATTTTTTTCTATGCTGCAGTGAGTGCACTCAAAGTGAAGATTAAAAAAAAAAAAAGTAAAAAAAAAATTATTGCTGGGATTCTAAACACCAGTGAGTCTCTTGTAAAGGTGTCGAGGGCGCAAGAAGGCAGCAGCCATGTGCGTCATAGAAATTCAGGTGAAATTAGTCCTGCAGACTAGCGTATGTGTTTTGAATCAATTGGAATTGTGCCCTTTGACCTATAAATACGACAACAACAACACACCGCACGCACGACGCTCTGCGCACTCCACGATGCGAGAACTCTGAAAACGACTGTCGCCTGTGATGGAGTCATAAATTAATTTGGGAAGACAGCACATGCACAGGATACACGTCCCTCATCCACTCCGCCAGCCTCTTTCATTACTCTGTCTAGGCGCACATAGTCGCACCGATTCAGCCTCTTAATATCGATAGATGTTTTTTTTTTCTCTCTCTTCCCTTTTTGAAAGCTGAGACCTGCTGCCAGTGGCTGGCTGGCTGTTTCCTTGCTAAGTCATGGGAAAACTCCTCTCTCCTCGTTTTTGCTGGAAAAACAAAAATGGCGAATAAGTCAAAGTGATGATAGTGGAGTTCAGGTTGGCCGGCCGCCTCACATGTCCAAAACGGTGAAATCAATATAAAAACGAGGAAATTGATTTCACAATTACAAAAAGAAACGGACAACAATGGAGACATCGGATCAAGCAGCGAAAGAAGAGGTGGAAGGGAAGGAGGCGGTACAAGTGTCTCCGGTGGTCGTAGTAGCCACCAATGACCAGGTAAACCGAACCTTTTTTGTTTGTTTAAGGTTTCATCTGCTTAGATATTTAATCACTTCGCGTTTTTAATGTGTACAAGGCATTTGCAACTTGTTGAGGAAATGATTTTTTAATGCATTCAACGTTTGGTGTAATATGAAATTAACGTTTGATTTCATTTTTATTTCAAACCATTGTTGAACCCCTAACGACATGATTAACATCGTCGAAACGTAGATTAATCCGTGAAGATTTGTTTAATGTTTATATAATTCCACTTATAAACGCCCTGCAACCCCTGCATATGTATTAGGTACTTTGGAGAATTATTTAGAAAGCCATTCTTAACACTGGGAGGATGTTTTCTTACTATTCTCTATCATTTTAATATAAAAGATATCGTAAAACTTGAAAATACTATTTTAAAATATAACACGGTAACAAAATTGGATAAGCACCAAAATATTATTTACTTCAATAGTGGCATGAAATTCTATGGCAAGTAAGCTTCGCAGAAATATCCATGTTTTATTTCCACAGGAAATAATCAGGCTAATTATCCTGTGCGAAATCAACATGAACGTTTGTGTACACACTTCGTTTTCACCTTGTTTAGAAACTGTTGTCATTCGTGCGTTATTGTCATGCATAATTATATATATACACTCAATATAGCTCTAGAATAAATATACCTATTGAGCTTATTATATATCT
Source organism: Euprymna scolopes (assembly GCF_053919585.1). Lineage (NCBI taxonomy): Eukaryota > Metazoa > Mollusca > Cephalopoda > Sepiida > Sepiolidae > Euprymna > Euprymna scolopes. Next base: position 2,744,248 of record NC_136498.1, on the reverse strand, counting down.
ACAATATTATGAGCACTATTCTTTTAAAGTATTAATACATTAAAATAAACTTTGCTCTTTAGACCCAGGTTTAATCCCCCTCTCTCTCTCTCATACATATATATATATATATATGTGTGTGTGTGTGTGTGTGCTTATGCACTTTTGTTACCGTGCTATTTTTTAAAATAGTATTTTCAAGTTCAAGTTTTACGATGTCTTTTTTTTATTATTAAATTATTAGGTGAAAATATAGAATAATTACAAAACACCCTCCCCTTCTCATGTTAAAAATGGTTTTCTAAATAACGTTATTATTTCAGCACGGAAACAAGTGCATGAGAACCTATATATATATATATATATAAGTGAAATTATATAACCACGAGAAAACCCCTATGTGAATTGAACTATTGTGACAATATTATCTCGTCAGGGGTTGAACAAAAGGCTAATATAATTAAAATTCATTCATTAAATCCTTTTTAAAAAATTATATTAGCCTTTTATTTAAGTATTTTTTGAAATCATTGTTGATCCCCTAATGAGAAAATTAACATCGTCGAAACGTAGATTAATCCGCGTATGATGTTTGAGGTTTATATAATTTTAGGCGGACGTTTAGGAAATTGCCCCCCTCCGCTCTAAATTCAACAATTTACATTTTTTTACGTTAATCTAATCTATTACAAATTTAATTTTCAGATTAAAAAAAGTGGGTTTGTTTTACTGTACACATAGATTCGAAAAAGTTGTCACAAAACAAATATATAACAAATAAATGTTATCAAAGGCAAGATTAGTTACTTTTCTACCCAACTGGATATGTTTTTAGCATTTATATTTAATGTAACGTGTTTATTCAGCTCGAAAAACATACAGTGTTTACCGATGTATTAGAAAATTCAAAATGGCGGCCGACTCTCTCTCGGAGACGGTAAGTTTGGGGAAAGGAGTTATAGATAAAAAAAAAGTCAAAATACTGTTAAAAACCCGCCGAATATATGTCAGCCTATGTCACGGTAACATATATTGAGCGAGTTTCTAACAATATTTTGTCTGTTTTTTACTTATAACTCATTTTCCTAAACTTACCGCCTCAAAGAGAGAGTCGGCTGCCATGTAAAATTTTTCAATACATTGGTAAACACTGTATGTTTTTCGAACTGAATAAACATGTTACATTAAATATAAACACTAAAAACATATCCAGTTGGTTAGAAAAGTAACTTATCTTGCCTTTGATAACATTTATTTGTTATATATTTGTTTTGTGACAACTTTTTCGAATCTGTATACAGTAAAACAAACCCCCCAAAAATTAAAAAGAAAATTTTGTTTATGACTTTTATCGGTGGGATAATTTTCAATTAAAACGTTCTATTAAATTAAACGACTGCTTTGTGATCATCATCACCGAGAAAAAAAACATTGTGACTATGTGTTTGGTGAATATTACCGTCTAGAAAAGGGGTTAAGAATGGAACTTTCTTAACCCCTCCCCTTCTTCCATTCCCTCTCTTACATCTATCTTATTATTTTCAATAAATTATTTCTTGCCTTTGGTAACAGTTATTTTTTGGGAATTTAAACGCCACGAATATGTGTCATATTGGTAATGTTATATTTTAGCGTCGGAAAAAATGTATGACTATAATTATTTAAAATAGAGTTGTTAATTATTGATGTAAAGTTTGTAAACCAAGTTAATTTAAACTAAACAGAAATATTAATTGTATCAAATGCTAAAAGTTAGACCCGTTGAATTGTTGGATGTTTTTACTCAAAAAAAAAAAAAAAAAAAAGTGTTACAATTAAACGTTTTAAATTTTTTTTGTTTGAATTGAATATTTTTGGAAATTTTTTCCCGACGCTGAAATACTGTGATATCTGTTTACACTCAGTTTTGTAAACGTTACAGCATATTCGAAAACCTTTAAAAGTCCTCAACAAGTTGGAAAGAAAGTAAAAGTTTACTCTAATCCCTTTTTTAAACGGGAATATTCACCGGTCACATGAGAGAGTTGGTCACACAGTGAGTGTTCAATTTAGTAGAACGTTATAATTGAAAACTGATCACCCGACGATAAGTCATAAAAAATATTTTCTTTCAAATTTTTTTTTTAATCTGAAAGTTAAGTTTACGTATACAAAGAAAAAAAGTGTAAATTGTGGAATTTAGATGTGGTGGGGGGGGGCAATTTCCTAAATGTCCGCCTAATTTTAATTATAGAAGCTCTACATATGTATTTAACGTTTTAAAATGAAATTTGTTTTTACTTCAATACATTTGTACTCTTTAATTTATATATATATATATATATATATATATATATATATATATATATATATATATACTAGCAGTTCAGCCTGGCTTTGCTCGGACTCTATATACTGTTCATAACTTTATGTGCATATGTATATCTATATATTAAAAAGTTTGACTCATGTCCAGGTAACCTACATCTAAAATTTCAAGTGTTTAAACCCAAAATTGGTTGTATAGTTTGCTAGAGACCATAAGGGTAAAATCTTTGCACTTTGAACCCTTAACAGCCAAATTTTCGGCCAAAAACGGATTAAAAAGCTTGCCCTATGACTGAATCCACTTTATGTAAAATTTCAAATGTTTAGACACAAAATTGGCTGAGTAATTTAGTAGAGACCGCAGAGGTCCAAAAAATTTTAACTTTGACCCCAATTTTGATCCCTTAACATTTGTTTTGGGCTCAAATAAAATTAGAAAATTTGATCCATGTCAAGTAACTTACATCTAAAATTTCAAGTGTTTAGAACCAAAATGGAGGAGGAGTTTGGTAGAGTTTTCAAAGGTCAAACCATTTAACTTTGACCCCTTGACAGCAAAATTTCTGGCCGAAAACCGATTAAAAAGATTTTGCCAAATCTCAATACCTCTTATGTCAAATCTCGAGTCTGTAGACTAAAAATTGACAGACACACGATTAAAGAAAAGACTGCGGAGTTTTATAGTGATTAATACATCACATTTAAATCTAGATAAAACTTTTGCACGATTTTACCAGAAAGAATCGTCGGAATCAATTTCGTAACTAATCCATAAGTGTTTAAATACATTACTTATCTGAAGGCTAAATGTTTTAATTTCGATTCTAGCTGATGGCACCTAAATCATATATCATATTTCTTTTTTAAAACCACTACTATATATTGGGTACAATATAATAATAGAGAATTGGTTCTATAATAATTGGTTCTATAATAATAATAATAAGGAGAAGAATAATGATAACTGCGTAAATTATCATATTAAAGCATATTTTATGACCGGGTGGCATGCTAGTGTGTGTGTGTGTGTGTGTGTGTGTGTGTGTATATATATATATATTAATGATGAGAATAATGGAAATAGTATTTCGATGAGATAGAGAGATGAAAAAGGAACAAACCAAGTTATGTGTTCATTAATGTTTCGTCTTTATTCTAGGACTTCTTTTGGATGAATAAAATATATGTGTGTGTGTGTGGCGAGTATGCTACACAGAAAAAGGTTTCATTCACGCAGAAAATCACCAGGCTACTTCCTGCGGGAATTAAACATGAACGCTTCTGTGTAGCTTATTTGCCATAGATATATTTTCAAACTATTACTAAGCTCTAGTTCTGTATAGAGCACTGTTGAAGTTGATAATGCGCACACACACACACTGATAATGAAATAAAAAAAGAAAACGTTAGAAGAATCCTGATGTTTAACATTACTCAACTTGAGAATTAACGTTTCGTACATTTTATCATCATCATTTGCATTTTACTGATCATGCTGAAATAATAACGTTATTATTAAAAAAAAAACAAAAAAAACGTCAAGAAATTGGACCATAATGATCTAGTCTCTGTTGATTTTGCGGTGGGAGTTTAGTTCTGTGCAGTTCTAGGAGACCTTCTCACTCTGAGAAGGGTTAGTTTTATGCTAATCCCCTGAGACGTTCTCGCTGGGGAATGCTGATGGGACTGCCGTCAGATGCCCCTCCTTGGGGGTGCTGACTTCTCAATCCCACTTTCTGACTCTGGTGTCTAAGTTCTTTCAGTAGGAAAGAATTAAATAACGTTTCACATGGGGAGGAACTTTAACTGTTCTGTACTTTCACCTAACAATTTAATCAGCAAAAGATATCATTCAAATTTAATTTAAAACTCCTATCTAAAAAATATCACAGCGCATAAACTGCAGAAGTAGTTTATTACAACGCTCTTTTACACTATTATTGAGCACTATTCACAAACCTTGCCAACCTTATTTCATTTGTAGTAATCTTTTAAATTATTTTGATTATAATAGTTTTTGATATCGAGCCACTTAATTGACAACTGCAACCAGGAATCTGTCATTTTAACCAACACTATTTACGCTTGTCCTGAAAGTAAATGAAGTTCTGTTTTATATTCACATTAGCAGGCCACCCAGCGTTGCCCGGTCATAAAATACACATAAATATTATATTACTTCACACAGAAACTGAGACATGTGCACGCGAGTATTATGTTTTTATAAACCGTTCACTTGTAAATAAATAAAAAAAAAAAATACTTGAGCTGAGATCGAAATCAAAACTTAGACAGTTAGTCAAGTACGATAATCGTAAGGCCAGCTTGACACAATGTTTAAAAAGTGTTTTCAAACCTACTTATTTTTAACATAATGTGAACGATTTGTGCATGTGCAGTTGTGAAACAGTTGGAAAGCAGATAAAAATCCGATAATCCCGAAGTACCAAGTTTTCAATTTTGACTCTTTAGCAGCCCCCCCCCCTTTTTAAAGATAAAAACCGATTAAAAAGTTTTCCACATGTCTGATTACCTTAGTTTGTTTAGAGTGTTGCAAATCATTGCATTGTTGGCATGAGTAGGTCAAAAAAGATTGTTTAGAAGAGAAGTGTCTGGTGTCTATGATTTTTGCTTATTGTTTCTGGAAAATTTTTGTATGGCTTTTTTTTCTAAGCATTTACTATAAAATAGTTGAGGTATTGCAACGTTTTCAAAGATTGTGTTGTATTTGAATTCTCAGCCCAAATATTCTGAACTACAAATCCTGAATGAATGTAGGAAGAAACCGATTTTCATGTCCATTTTTATTTTGTCATTATGGTGTGAGTACAAAGGGTGTGCAATAAGTAATGCCCCTGACCCACTTCCAGTTGTCTGATCTAGCTGAAATTTTGCATGTGCAATGATTTATATCTCTACGGGTTATGTGGCAAATTACAGCTTTGAACTAATTGTGCTTTCTGTTTTACAGGTGTTTGAACTGAGTCAGGTGTGAAATGGAGCCTGTTGAATGTCGAGCAGTGATCCGGTTTTTGTATTTGAAAGGACGCACACCACAGGAAACTTTTGATGAAATGAAAGAAACTTATGGTGATAATGCCCCATCATATGACCTTGTAAAATGCTGGCATCATGAATTCAAACATGGCCGGAAGTCTGTGGAAACAGCTCCCAGACCTGGTCGCCCCCTCTTCTGCCATTGATGAGGCATCTGTCCGTCAAGTTGAGGCTGCCATTTTGGAAGATTGACGCATTACTATTCGCCAAAATAGCCCAATATGTCAAGATTAGTACAGGGTCTGTGGAAACTATCATTCATGACCATTTGCATATGCATAAGGTGTCTGGCAGATGGATTCCCAGGTTGCTCACACTATTCCAGAAGCGAGAACGCGTTGAGTGCTCAAGGATGAATTTAGAGATGTGCCAAGAAGATGAGTCAAAGTTTTTCAAAAGACCGATTACACAGGATGAAACCTGGACCCATCACTATGATCCAGAGACCAAAGGCCAGTCAATGCAGTGGAAACACTTGGACTCACCACCTCCAAAGAAGGCAAGAGTGCAGCCCTCCGCTGGCAAGGTAATGCTCGCAGTCTTCTGGGACCAGGATGGAGTAGTGATGACAGATTGATGGAGTATTGCTGCCACATCTTGGCAGGAGCTGCTAAAAACAATCTATCTTGCCTTGACAGAGTACAAAATAGACTCCGTGGCTTGATGGGGGATGCCCTTTTCTCTTCCCTGCAACCTCTTTCCCACAGAAGAGACGTAGCGAGCCTATCTTTGTTCTATCATTATTTCCATGGCAAGAGCTCATCTGAGCTCCATTCTCTGGTCCCCCCTCGCCAATCTTTTTCAAAAAACACTCAACTAGCTGAAACCACCGTCAATAATTTTCCCCACTCCTTATCTGTGTCTAAATCAAAACGTAGATTCCATGAACAAAGCTTCCGCTTGACTGTTTCTCTCCCAACTTCAACCTGGATGTCTTCAAGTCCAACACAAATTCCTGATGAACCGCCTCCTTAAGTAATGACATTTTATCAATTTTCCAATACTATTACTATACTATCCCATTGATTACTGTACACACAATAACCTTTATCCCCGAGTGGTGATAAGTGTAAAAAAAAAAAAGAAAAAAAGATTTCCTGGCAAAGGGTACCACAATTACAGGAGCCTATTATACTTCACTTTTGAGGAAATTAAGAGAAGCTATCAAAATCAAGAGGCGGGGCAAGATCAGCAAAGGTACCCTCCTTTTGCAGGACAATGCTCCGGTCCACAACTCGCATGTCGCCAGATCAGAAGCACAGGTGTGTGGTTATGAAATCCTTCCCCATCCTCCCTACTCTCCTGACCTTGCACCCTCTGGCTTTCACCTCTTCCCAGCCATGAAGTTGTTTTTGAAAGGAAAGCATTTCCCAGATGATGCAGCCTTGATTTCTGAAGTCACGTCTTGGTTGGAAGACTAACCTGGGGTGTTCTACAGAAACGGTCTCCAGAGCTGCATCAAACGATGGGAGAAATGCATAACTTTGGGTGGTTCCTATGTAGAGAAAGACTAATAACTGTACCACGTTTCGTGACTCTACTGCTATGGGAAGTTGGTCAGAGGCATTACTTATTGCACGCCCCTCATAGAAATGTATTTAATCATTTTTGTGTGTAGTTTTGCAATGAATTTTGAAGTATCGATTATTGTTGGATTTTATTATGTATGTTTAGAAATGGTATTGGGTGATTGTTCTCTGTTTCATAGGTTATGGAGGGTTCGACTGTGTCTAATTTTTATTTAATATTCTACTAGTGTGTGTTTTCAAGAAGTAAAATTAAATTACTAGGGTATAATTTTAAGTGGGTTATGTTCCTTGGAATTGTGTGACATGAAAACAATGTTTCTGATACAAATTAATTAATGAATGCTCCCACTATTAGTGATCCTAACTAGCTTATAATAGATAATAAACATTTATTTGAGCATATTTAGGTTTTTAAAGGTTTTTTTTTAATTCTGTAACCAATAAGAAAATACTCAATAATTTAAATTTAAATGACTAATAAACGATACCATAGATTCTTCCATGAAACAAAGATGGCTGCCCATGTATATGAGTTACATTTAATTCAGATAGTGATTTAGTTTTGCACTAACTTAAATAAACCCCTCAGAGATTTAATCCTCAGTTAACATACAATATTTAATAATTATTAGTTTAAAAATAGAATAAAATCCTTTCTTTTTATTAATACAATAAATATACAGTAAAAGTTAAACCCATACGAAAATAAGGATATAAATAGCTTTACAACAAATAACAAAGATGGCAACCCAAATAAACACATAATGTAAGCTCTATTTGGCTTCATTTCCAACATTACATGGTCATATTTCTTTCTTTCTAAGAAATTTTATTTTTCTGATGCGTATACATAAGAAAAAATTTAATATTGACATAAAAACAATGATTGTTCTATGTAGACGAAACAAGTTTGTAAAATGTACAAGAGTTTTGATAGGTTGAAAGAACTGATTACAATAAAATCTTGGAATATATTTAAATTGTAATTCATTTAGATATGCTCTGTTGCTACATTTAACAAGCATGGAGCTTCTAAATAAAATAGGACTGGTATGCACAAAGAGGGAAATATAATTGTAAAAAGCGGGTTTTTTCTCAAAACACACACACGCATATATATATATATATATATATATATATATATATATATATATATATATATATATATATATATATATATATGATTGGTTCCATTCCAATGGTCAAAATAAAAAATCAGTACACAGAAATTCTGGTTGTGAACCGATTCTTTCCTTTGGTGATTGGAATGCAATCAACCAGTTTATGCTCTGAAGCTGGAAACAACTTCATTGAGCTTGTTATTTGAAACGATTTGGACAATATTATAAGGGATATATATCTCTAATATAAAGCTGTGTGTGTGTCTGGTCACGAATAGGCTCCTATATGGTTGACTATTTTAAAAAACTGATTACATATAATGATAGATGTATCGAGACACAGGAATGGGTATGTTTGATCTGTCAGAACGGTGGTTCATTAAAATTGTGGGATCTGCGTTCCCGCCTGGTCCACAAAGTATAGAAATAAAAAATTTAAAAAATAAAAAAAAAAACGTTTACAAGTGTTTTTGATATAGATGTACATAAGAATACTTTCATAAGTATGTTTTAAATAGGGATGGTATAATACAATTGTGGGGTCTGCGTTCGCGCCTGGCCTCCATAGAATGGAAATAGGCACAAACTTTAATAAAGACTTTTCATGTCTATCTGCGTAAGTATATTTTGATAATTATGTTTCAGTTTGAAGAAATATGGTATAATAAAATTATGGGGTGTTCGTTCGCACCTGACCTCCATAGAATGGAAATATGTCACAAAGTTTAACAAGGTTTTTTAATATAGATCCATAGAATATTGTGATAAGTGTTTTAGTATGAACAGGTATAGTATAATAAATTATAGGGTTTATCTATTTTATTTTTACTTTCATCATATTTTGCTTTGGTTTTGATACCCCAAATTTACAACACTTCCTTTTCATAACCTATCATACTTTCATAAATCAGAGTCCATTTTCTGTAGGCTGTTTTTGAACCCAGTCAACGACGGGTACTTTTGCTCGTGTGTATATATATATATATATATATATATATATATATATATATATATATATATATATATATATATATATATATACGCAATTCCAAATTAATCGATAAAATGAACGAAGAGGAGGTGAGTTCGCTGCTTGTATAAGTAAAATAGGAAATTCTGTATATTTTTATATGTATTTCAGTTGTGTCTGATGATTAGCTATTTTGTGTCTGATGATTAGCTATTTTGGAATATCTTTTAACGAAATAATGTTTATACTTGTCCGAATGATTAAGAAACGATTGTAACACTGAAGAAATACATTCTATGATAAACCTGTTATAATATACTGTTGTACTAGTTATTTGGAAATCATATGATGCTTGATAAACATTGCTGGGGGACCATGATTTAATATACTGTTTTCTTTTGAAATCCCTGAAGCTGTGTTTCATGGTAAACAACTGATAATCCCTTTAAAAACATTAGTACCATTGTTTGTTTATGTGAGTAAAACTATTCAACAATGCATGAAATTAATTGGCTTACTGACAAAATAATGTTCGAACGAAAGACATTTTTTTTTTTTTTTTTTTTTGATAGTTTTAAAGTTTTGAAGAAACTTCCAACTCAAGAAACTTTATTGTGTGTAGATGACATTTTTGCAATTCTTGAACATTGAAATGTTTTGCAGTGTTCACAGTACACAATATTAAATTGATAGAGCTTAATAATAATAATAATAATAATAATGATAATAATAATAATAATAATGATGATGATGATGAAAGAAAATCAATACTGTTTACATTTCTCATCTTATGAATATTGTGTAAGTACAAAACTACAGTTGTGTTCTAAGATGAGTCGAAAGTGTTTTTATCTCCTTTTTTTTGTTCATTTTATCTTATTGTAAAATCTCAGATATTCTTGGCCTAACACTTGATCTCTATATGGGATACATAAATATCCGAGTGTTCAATTAAATTCTGCCTCTATCTTTCAAACGAATAGTCAACTATTTATCGTTTTTGTGGTTTCTTGGTCTCATGGGATTCCAGGACAAAAATTCATCTGGTCTGGTGTAGTGTCAGGGTTTCCTAAAGTGGGCTCCATGAGTGAGGTTGAAGGGCTCCGGAAACTCTTAAAGAGGAGCAAATGATTTCTAAAGAAAAATTTAATGGCTGCAGACATTTAATTATCTTTTTATTTTTACTGGAAATAGATATGATACATAACTACAGGTGTAAAAAGTTTCAGGATGGTTCGTGGAAAAGAAAAAATAAATGAACAAAAAAAAAAAAAAATGCAACAAGTTTTGATTAATCCAAAAGCAAAAAATGGTTGTAAATATTCGCATTCGTGTTAAAATTTGAAATTAATGTTTTTCATATTTATTTTAGAAATTATTTTAGTGTTCTGTGAGAAACCTTTGCCTTGATCAGGGGCTCCATGGTGTCCTGAAGTTTGGGAAACCTTGAACTTTGTTATAATTTATTTTTCTTGTAGTCTCTTGATTTCATGGGATTCCAGGACAAGAATTCATTTGGTCTGGTGTAGTATCCATCTACGTGCTGTTACTTGAGGTAACATCGTTAAGAGAAGGTGCATCATTCCTTGTATGAACCAGCGCATGTAGATGTGTTCAAGAGATCTTGCTTGAGCTTTGAATACTTTATTTTGAATATTTGGTCAGGGTTTACTTGTAGAGTGAAACGTTCTTGTGCCAGATTGCCATGACAAACTGCTGTATAGAGGACTGAAGACACTAGAGGATGGTGTCTAGTAGGCAATTAAAGCACTCCCTTATATTTATACTATCACTAAAATGTGTGTGGGTATGTGTATGTGTGGATGTATGTGTGCATGTATATGTATCTGCATGCGCATGTCTATGTGTGTGTATGTGTGCGTGCATATGTGTGTGTATGTATGTGTGTATGTATATGTGCGCATATAAAACCATTTTGCTCTGAAGTGACTTTTTCTTTTTCGCTCCAAACAAGGCACATTGCCACTTGGAATGTAAAGGGCTATTATCTGAGATTATGCCTAACAGGGAGTTCAGCAGTGAGATGTTTGTTTACATTACATTTAAACTTAATAAGCAGGAAACAGAAAATTCCAAAGTCTAGAAGTTCAAGGAAAGAAACTATTAGAGTATAGTGCTTTCTGGCATCAACAGTAAAGGAGTGGGATTTTGCTGCTTGACATGTTAGCCAGAAATATGTACATTGAGGGGGACTGTTGAATCGAAACTTTATCAATTTTATTAGTAGTGCTCTATTTATAGAATTGAGCCCTTTAATATTAAGACCATCTGATTCCTCAAATTTATAAGCAATAATATGCGGAAATCACTTATATATGTAAACTGTGTGATGCAGTTTAATCGGAGAAATGATGAGAATACTTTGTTATTTGTGTAAGAGCATTTATTTATTTTAAATGGATACTCTACATTGAGCTTCCATCAGTACTTTCAGTTTCATGGAAACATCAGCCAATGTTTTTATAGTATCAAAACGTTGGATGTGAATTGATCACATTTGGCATCTTTAATTTTACGGGTGGAGTTTCCAGTTCTATGAAACCAAAGGTACTGATGGGATATCAGACTTATGTACACTTATATCTATTAAATAAATGTATACTTGAAGGAAAATCCGACGTTGCTCGGGATTGAATGAGTATCATTATCATGTACTTCATGTGTGTGTGTGTTTTTTTTTTACATGGTGATCACCTTATCAAGGCCCGGAAGCCACTCAGGGATAAGGGTTATTGTGTGTACAGTAATCAAGGGGATAATATCGTAGTAATAGTTGCTATTGGAGATTTGATAAAGTGTCTTAAGGGGGCGATTAATCAGGAATTTGTTTATGTTGGACTAACATATCCCATCCTTTGTTTTTACTGCCCCCCTCCTTCCATTTGACCCGTTAACATAGAAAGGTTTGAAAACTCTCTAAATTAGTATTGTATGGTTTAAATTTCATTTAAAATCAGATATATTTGAAGTTTTAAAGTAGTTCTGTTCTCATGGGTGATTTCTAGGTGAGCGCACTTAGATATTCAACAAATAGATAGAAGGTGAGACCACTTCTATTGTCTTCCCTGCAAAATTTTATTTATGTCAGTTCAATTTCATAAACTAGTATCTAATTGAAGTTTTACCTTGATATTACTCTGGTTTTACTGCCTGCCATGTCATCTTCTAATGTATTCGGAAGAAGTTGAAACCTTGGAAAACTCTCTGAATTAGTGTCTTACATATGTAACAGAACATGTATGAATGCGTGTGAAAGCAGCAGCAGCAACACACGTTCTATGTAAATTAACAAGTGTGCAGGGCTTGTGTGACAAGAAAAAGAAAAAAGACAGCAAGTGATCAGAGAGAAAAGAAAAACATAGTTCGGGTGAGATGGACGTATGGCCCCGTGGTGACTGCGAGAGACTTTTAAGCTGGTATTGAAACGGCAGGGTTTTGTTAATCTCATGGCAGACGAAATGAACAGTTAGAAAAAACAAGAAACATTGTTTCAAAAGTGATGGTAATAAATGCCTTTTTCTAAAACAGAAAAAAAAACGAGTCGGATGTAAAAAAAAAAAAAAATTTGTTTGCTTCTGCAACGTTACACATATAAAGTTTAAATTTCATTGCGATCGGATATACTTATTTGGAATTTGAAGTGGGTACTATCTTTATGAGTCACCTAGAGATGCAAGCATATATATATTTGGCCCGCAAAGAACAACCCGATATCGGGATCACTTTGATCGTCTTTCGTGGAGAAATTTTTGATTTTGTACTTATTCAAGTACCATATATTTAATTAAGACACATTTGCAAAGGAGAGGCCATTTTGGTGAGAAATATGAACATTTAAATAGAGGAAAAGGCAATTAACATTTTTGTGTTTAGTTGTTTGTTCTGTTGACAAACATTTTATCATTCAGATTATTTATGTCAAGTTTACTAAAATCTTTTCTCTTAACCAAACTTGAAATGTGCATGGTATAATACTGTTGCAGCTTATGAAATCAGATTTAACTTCAGGTCCTACCTCGTTCCTTTCATTCATCGGAAAAATTATAAACTGACAATTCTATGGCTTAATAGCAATATATAGATGTTGTCTTTCATCATGAAATGCCTGTGCAACACATCACTATCGAACTGCTTCTCTGTTAACTACAACTTAGTCATCTTTAAATCTAATATAAACAAATTCTCGTCATAGCTCCATAAATAATGAAATAGGCTTTTTAGCCATCAGCTGGGTTTTTTCCTTGCCACCAAAGTGAACAGAAACTAGACTATTGTTGAGACAGCCGTTTCACTATTGACTGACATATGTCTCTTGTCCTGTGCACTTCTAGAGGGTCCACCTTGCCAAAGTTTGCTTTTTCCTTTGAGAAGAGTTTAGTTTTGTTAATTGCAATTTGGCATAAATCACTTATTCAAAGTCAAAGTGCTATAATATTTTCCCGTTTTAAATGGACTCATTTTTTCACAATATCTTCACAACTGAACATAAAACACAAAAATAGATCAGTTTTTGTTTTTGAAAAAGAAGATAAAAGTTTGAATCGCACAAATTTGACGTTTTCAGTTTTTTTTTTTATTCTGTCTTCACTTCTAAGATTTTTCTTTATCTTTTCTCTTGATTTGCATTGGTTAGTAATATGTTAAACACACACAAAAAAAAAAACATTGTTACGCACATATCAAAGAAACCAAGAAAATCACTGAGAAACCCATACTGACATCACTTCAGAACGAGAGTTTAAAATAGATCCATGCAACGAACATAATCAGTTTAAATCTGCAGACCGCAGATTTTTTTTTATATTTCAAAAGTTTTTAGATAAAATTTGTTTATTCAAATTTTTCAGATTACTGTTCTGATCTTGGATGTTTTTTTTTTTTTCCACAATATTTTCTTTCTTTTGTGTTTATAAATAAGTTACTGTTTATCAAGGCCGAAAGGCCACTCGAGGAGAAGGGTTAATTGAGTTTGACAGGTGGACGGTACAAAATCGTGGGGATTAGTAATTATGGTTGTAGCTGATCAGAAATTGATTCTATAAGATAACTCGAATTTGTTTACATTAGACTTGAAAAGAGTAATGTTGTAGTCAGCCATTTTATAAATTTATCAAAGAAAAAGGATTTTATGGTTGAGAGAAGTTTCATGATATTTCATAGCTAGAAATCTTGTGAATCAGACTTTTATGCCTTTAATATGTCAAGAGCTATTGCTTCAGAAATGAAGATTCTGTCAAATGATTCACTGACCATGTGTGTTATTACAGACAGAATGTCAGCTGTTGATTTTGCAGGATGAAATCGATATTACTTGTGGTTGAGTAGGCTATTTTTACTGAGGTGGTTATCACAGCGTAAATTAATTTATGATGCATAGGAGATTGATTGTTTTTTTTGTTTTTTTTACACAGTGATCGCCACTTATCAAGGCCCGGAAGCCACTCAGGGATAAGGGTTATTGCAAGTACATTACGTTAGTGTGGAGATTTGATGAAGTGTTTACTTAAGGGGGCGGTTCATTAGGAATTTGTTAATGTTGGACTTGAAGATATCCAAGTTGTAGTTCGGTGGGAAGCAGGCAGACAGAACAGAGTTCCACAGGCGTGCAGTTCTAAGAAAGAAGCTTTGTTCATGGAATCCGCGTATTGATTTAGGCACAGATATAGAGTGGGGGAAATATTTCACAATGGATTCAGCTAGACGGGTGTTTTTCGTGAAAGATTGGCGAGGGGGGACCAGAGATTGGAGCTCAGACGAGCACCTGCCATGGAAATAACGATAAAACAAGGATAGGCTCGCAACATCTCTTCTGTGGGAAAGAGGTTGCAGGGTAGAGAAAAGGACATCCCCCACTAAGCCAATTTTGTACTCTGTCAAGGCAGGATAGGCTGTTTTTAGCAGCTCCTGCCCAGATATGGCAACAGTATTCCATCCTTGGACGTACTTGGCTTTTATATAGATAGAGAATTGCATCAGTAGTGAGATATCTTCTGGAGCGGTAGAAGGATCCCACCATCTTTCCAGCGACCTTGGCAACAGACTTGATGTACGTGTTCCATTTCAGATCAGGAGTAACGGTCAAACCCAGAAGCTTGTCAAAACACGGGGCCTCACCCAGACGAGAGCCATCCATCACAATTGATGCCAGATGGGGTTTGAGGGAAAGACTAGTGATTGGTGCACCAGCCCAGATTAATGAATGTTTGCTTTATAGAGATATAGAATACTGACAAACAAGTTTTCTAATCCGGTAGAGGAAGCCCATCTTCTTTGCAGCAGATGTGGCAGTATCTTCAGTTTATTTGTTTTAATTCATGTTGCCTGTGCGTATTAGAGTGAGGAGTTTATAGATTTAAAGAAAATTGTAGGGAATAGTACACAAAGATAATTCAAAACAATCCCCTAAACATATTACTAGGGTCAGAAAGGGTGTGAAAACAGAGATTAGGTATTTCGTATTTTGTGGAAAGGATTTTAAAAGATGTTTTGACAAGTTTGGCTTATTCTAAACAAAATTTGTGTTTTATTCTAATGAAACTGCCAGGCTATGATCATTCAAGTGGTTCACAATTTAAACCACCAAACTATGATTATTGTTACGGTCTTATAAGGGTCTGAAAGAAAACCCCAATGGAAACAAAAACTGAACAGAAAAGCAAATACAACTAATAAAGAGCGTGATTATACATCAGTCCGACTGCAAATACACGATTTGTGCATAACTAGCAAATAATGCCGAGAGTTACATGCTGCTGGTCATTATGGTGAGTGGAATAGATTATTACATGTTTATTTTTGGACGTGTTCATTACATATATAACTAGTCTAGGTGCTCGGCATTGCCGGGATGTTTGGAGGTATGTGCTGAGCATCAAAAAAAAAACGTGGTAGTAGGCAGGCAGGCTCAAACCCATACCGCAAAGGCGGAAAAGAATGTGAAAAATAAAAAATGTGACATCTTTGCTATTGCGTTCCTCGCCAAATCGGAAGTGACAAATGTTTAAATTAAGGCCAGTCAATCAAAAGAGGGGATGACTTTTGAAAATATCGGCGAAAAAAGCGACCCCTCCCTCTAGAAAAGTGCCCAGTTGAGGGTGAAGGAATTAATGCTTTTAGCCAAGTTTTCAATATTTGTCATCTGGAGGGTCGAGCTTCAAAACGATACTGATCTTGTGAAAATCCGTCGCTTCTGTCGAATGTTTTAGGCAGACATACATACATACATACATACATAAATACATTTAAACAGACAGGTGAGATTTATATTATAGACTAGCGGGGGTACTCGGCGTTGCCCGGGTGTTTGGAGGTGTGTGTGGTGTTAAATAAAAAAGAAACCAGGTGGGGGGTGGGTAAGATTGAACCCGAAGCCCTGAGGTGAAGTTTGAAAATAAAATCGGCCAGCCAGAATGAGTTACTGAAAGATGTTTTAATTTATTTAAGTAAGAACCAAATTGACAGGTGCGTGCACGGAAGTCGTAGAGCAATAGCTATTCAGCAAATGAGGTCAATGACCAGGTTTGTTTGTTATAAGCGAAGTAAAAAAAGAAAACAAAAACGAACGTTAAAACTTAAGCAGGGGGGGGGTAATCAAAACATCGAAAAAAAAACTAACGTAAGGCAAACGAACGACGTTGAATGTAAAAATCAAAAAAACAAAAATGAAAACAAAAAAACGAACACGTGAAAAATGGCTTAAATAAGCCTGTTTCGATATTAAAATTTAAAAAATCTGTGGGTACCCGGGTGTTTTTGGGTGTGTGGTCGGGGGTGGATAAGCGAAGTAAAAAAAAAAAAACCCAGAAAAACGAACGTTACGTGAAAAATGGCTTAAATAACACTAGTTCAATATTGAAATTCAAAAAATCGAAAAAAAAAGAAGATATCTCACACCACGATTCAAACCCAAAACGTTTAGATAATGAACCAACGCGCTAACCAACTGAGCTAATACGGTGTACATGAAATTTAGTCAGTTTTTCAACTATTTAAACTAAATCAGGTCATGATGTCATCTGACACATGCGTAGAACCGGTCGTTGCCACGAGAGGACCGTTTTTGTTGACCTCCCGCCCCCTGTCGAAGATTGTCGATTTCGGGGTGAAAGAATGAACGATTTTGGCCAATTTTTCGATATTTTTCGAGCGAAGAATGGAGCTTCAATATGATACCGAGTTTGTGAATTTTCGTCATGTCTGTCGAAAATTTTTAGTGGACACACAAACACACATACAAACATACACACATTTTTGCTTTTATATTTATAGAAGATGTGAGGCACCACAAGTCATTCAGTGTTCACAATTTGAATAATCATGTACGATTTTTCTCTTGTGTACGTTTATCGGATATAATTATTTGGGTGTAATTTTATTTTTAACTTTATATGTTAACTAATTAATTTTAATTTGACTTTGTGAAAAAAAATATTTTGCGTAGAATACAACTTTATAGACTTTGTAGCAACAAAAGTTGCCGTTCGTTCAACTTTCGATTTGATTTGACTGAAAATAAGAATGCTTGGAAGCAGAGAGATTATAATCTAATAAAAATCAATGCATAAAAACAGAAAAAAAAATCTAAATGGATGAACAATATTTAAAATTTAGAAAAAACAATATTCATTCTTTGATCCTAAACTGATATAGGTTTTGTAAGGGAATGGAATCTGCTTTTCAACCATTTTATGTACTAAAGGGAAGTAACTTAGATATTTTAATCGAGAAGTTACTTCTCTTATGCCAACTCATTCCTCAAAAAATCTATATAAAGGAGACTTGTTTGTAGAATGAGTGCTTTAAGCCAAAATTATGGTTAAATATGTTTACATTTGTGTTAGTTTTTGCATTAAATACTAATCCCTTAGTGTGCATTGAACAGATACCATAATACTTAGTTCGCTGCACCTTATTATAGTAGAGGTCCATACAAAATTTCAGCCAGTAGTTTCTGAGAGAAAGTGGACAGGCAGACAGAAATATCTTATTCCAACCAATAATATATTGTATATGCTAAAAGCTTTGTTGCTTTTTCTATATTAGATTAAATGCAGTTGTAAGCCGGGAAACAATTACTGTGGATTTAATTCTTTTGTCTTTTATTAATCTGCCCTGACTCAGAGCTGTCACTATCAGCATTAACAATCTTACAACCTAATGGTCATATTTATGCATATTTATTCACCTTTGACAAGTGGCCATTGTTCAACGCGTCCTTTTTGTCTAGTTGTCTGCCCTTGTCGAAAGCAGTGTCGCTCAATCATTTGATAGACATGCACAAAAAAGCTTCTGTTAAACAAAAACTCATATGCTAATTACGTATTCGAAACAATGCGTGTTATCTTTGGCTCGGTTATTGTTTTAATATTTTTTCCATCATGCAGTGGACAGATTCTCATATTATGAAAGGAGTTCTCAGAAATATCCAATTTCATTGAATGTTTTTTTTTATTATCATGATTATGATTATTATTGTTATCATCATATTATGATTATTATTATCACATTATGATTATTATTATTAATATTGTCAAAATATTTCTTTTAGGCCCAAAAGAAAATGAGCAGGAAAATTTTAAGTCCATGATATATTCGTTTCTACGGTGTATCAGCAAAAGATGTACATTTTTATGGAAATCACTTCAGACAAAGCATAAAGCCACTTGATGAAAGAAGCTAATAAGAACAAAAAATGATTATTAAAAAGAGATGCCTATTGACTTTAATCTTGAAAAGACCAAGATTATAAGTAAGCGGAAAAGAGTTTTAACAGGATTAAACGAAACAAGCTTTTTGTTACCTCAATCCATAACTGAACCCAAGTAAATATCTTTTTTTTTTTTTTTTTTTTTTTCAATTTTCACCCCAAACAAGGCACAGTGCCACTTTGAAGCAGGGGCTACTATCAGGGACTTAATTAGCGGTGTCATTATGAAGGGAGATGAGTAGAAAGATGTTTGTTGACATTACACTTGAACTTCTGCATATCGTTGCAGTTGGGAAAGCAGAATCCCGGAAGGGAGTTCCAAAGACCCGCAGTTCTGGGGAAGAAACTATTGGAGTAAAAGGCTTTCTTGCACCTAGGGATCTCTACTGTAAAGGGATGAGACTTAGTAGCTTGTCGGGTTTGTCGGGGGTAGTTACGTCGGGGAGGTACAAGTGTTTGCAGTTCGTCAGAGCATTCACCATTGAAGTATTTGTAGAACAGGCAGAGGGATGCAACATCTCATCGATGGGACAGAGGTTGAAGCCTAGATGACAGTTCAGGGCCTATCAGGTTGGCGACTCTCTTTTGAACCCTGTCCAGGAGTGAGAGACAGGAAGCAGATGCACCAGCCCAGATGTGACAACAGTACTCCATACATGGGCGAATGGTTGCATTATAGAGGTATAGGATACTGTCAGGCGTAAGTAGTTTTCTAGCACGGTAGAGGGAGCCAACCTTCCTTGCAGCAGCCTTGGCAATGCTCTCAATTTATCTATTCCAGTTCATATTCCCTGTAAACGTTAGGCCGAGGAGTTTAAAAGAAGTACTTTCAGGTAATGTGTTCTTGGCCATTGCTATTGGTGGTAGAGAAGGTTTCTTGTAGTTATTGAAGGAAACAAGCTTAGTCTTAGCAGCATTGAATGTGACCAACCATTTTTGTCCCCATTCCACTATTGGAAAATTCAAGATGGCGTCTGACTGTTTAACACGGTAAGTTTGGGAAAAATTGCATGTTTTGAGGAGGGAAATTGGCGAGAAGTAATACCAGGATAAAGGATGGCATCATAATGATATAATATTCTCTGGAAGTTCATTTATATAAAGAAACAGTGTTGGGCCAGAATAGAGCACTGTGGGGAAAAAAATGAAGAGACACCATCCCGAGTACTATAATCGTTTTTGTCTTGTTAGAAGGAATACATCATTCTCTATCAATGTTTTTTGCTCCCTGAAACAGTCTACCAGAAAACGTTGTAATGATGCTTAATATATCAAGGTCTAAAATCTCCTTGGAAAAAAAATTCAAATATATTGTCTAACTGTTCAAAGGTAATTTGGAGGTCCTATTTAAGGGGATCCAATTTATAGCTCCAACTCTAATTGGCTATCTGTAAGGATATGCAGGACTGCACCAAATATTGATATCCATACACCAACTAAATATTGATATCTATACATCAACTAAATATTGATATCTATACATCAACTAAATATTGATATCTATACATCAACTAAATATTGATATCTATACATCAACTAAATATTGATATCTATACATCAACCAAGTCTTGGTGTCCGTATATCGACAAAAACAGTCGATATTTACTGTGCAGTTATGTCAGTAAATTGCAAACTTTTATCCATTTCTTTTTTCTTTTTTTTTTTTTTTTTCAAATGCTCTATCACTAGGCTATATCTCCAGGTTATAATTAATCTTTGTCAATAGATAACGATAAGATTAAAGACCAACAATATCATGTTTTTTATTCAGGTAGATACATGCACGAATCTGGTTGTGCAAAACCAAATTTAAACATTTTCATTTTAAACATTCAAAGATAAAGTTTGCTGGTTGATCCCAGATTAAAGTTGCTTAGAACAAACACCCAGACAGTACATAAGTATTATATATATACTAGCTTACAGCCCAGCGTTGTCTGGTCGTACAATAACTTAAACATGATAATTTATGTAGATTGTATACGTATTATTATAGAATCAATCGTCTAGTGATTATTATGTATTACGAGGAATACTTTGCCTGATGGTCTAATTCACAAAAAATTTTTTTTTTTAATAATAATGATAATGTCGTTCATCAAATTCCGTCTGTGTTTATTTACAATATCACGTCAGCTGATATTTTGGCTTGATGATGAATGCCCTGGAAAAGTCATTTCTGATTAATGTTTAGTTTTAAAATATGCAAACGGAGAAATGATTTATGGTGATTTTTTAGATGGTACCTTTTCTTTTTATTGTAAATTGAACTCATTAATAAGAAAAAATTAAAATAGTAACATACACTTGCGCATAAACATGGGATTACTCGATCTGTAGTTAAATGCTCTACTGCTTAGCTATATCTCCCAATTATAATAAATCTGTTTTTTAAGAAATTATTTGCTGAAATTTTCTTATCTCCCTTGCCGATATAATGTAAAATATTTTTCTGTAAAAATTATTCTTTTTTTTCATCCAAAGGAAAGAAAAACTATTTTTAAGATCAGATTTTTTCGATTTTTTATACTAATTGGATGAATTTCTGCACAAACAATATCTAAGAACACTGCCAGACATGTAAATTAGCTTTGTGTGAAATCTTCAAAAGATAGGCTCAGCTGTTTCGGAACCTATGAGGAAGAAACATGCACGCACACATAGTGACTTTTCTAGAATAGAGATAATTTTTTATTGGAATTTTTGAGATGAAAAATTTGTTTGCAGACTCTTCTTCTCATCTTCGTCGTTGTTGTATCACCAAGTTTTGGCCAACTCATCCTCTGGCCTTCTTCAAGTGATTAACTGCGACAGGATAGCAATGCTGAGTCTCGTAACTGTATCCCCAGTAATTACTTCCTTCCATAGTCATTTGCCCCATGACACAGTGGATAGAGGCATTGATTTTCTATGATTTCGGGTGAGCATTGTCTGAAGATAGCAATTTCAATCCTACCCAAAGCAAATCAGAGGTTTAGTCGGCGAGACAATAACTATGGAAGACAGTAATTAATGCGAATACATTTATGAGACTCAGCATTCCTATCCAGTCATGGTTAATCACTTGAAGAAGGCCAGAGGATGAGTTGGTTGAAATGAAAAATAAATGAATACAGTATAGATAGGTGTACAGACATTTTTTTTTACATAACTTGTGTCACTTTGCTGTCATTTTTTGCCAATAAATTTGATTTGGTGCAATACGTGAGGAATCCAAATAAAGCCGCTGTATTGCCATTTGGAATTTCATGTTTGTGGTTAAACTATCAAATGGCATCGCATATCGGATAATATACTAGGTAAAATTTACTTGTAAACTATGCTCTTCTCAGAGTTGAAGCTTCAATACTCAGTATGAGCAACAGTCAAAATACAATTTCGAATTAATTAGGATTTCTTCGGCTGATGGAACAAGAACATGCTATCCTCATTGATTGAATAAGGTTTTATTTGAAATTCTGTGCAAATTCCCGAGTTGGATAAAAATATTCCTGAGTTCTGACAAAATTCACTTCGAGAAGGTCAAAGGTTACATCAACCAAAATGTGCAATCAAAACTCAAGATGAGAGCATCAGTATGACTAATATTAATACAAACTTTCAATATTAATTCATTAAATTAATTGAATTAGCATCATCGAAAAGTTCAAGAGTAGAGGTGTGTAAATGCGGCAGGGGAACAGGATGGGCATCCAAATGTATTCAAATTATCTCCATTTCTCATAATACTTTTCATTACTAGGATTTATACTTGAACCGTTGAGTCATATAATTTAATTATTTATTAATAATTTAATGCTTAAGCATTAAATTTACCAACAACTTAAGCATTAAATAACCCTAATCCGCAAAGGGCTGATGTAAAGCAGGCAAAACTCATTCCGTTCTAAATATGAAAATTTTTTGAAAACGTCTTAGATATTCCATAAGAGCATAGAACTGATGATTCTAAATTTGACATTTTTTTGAATTCCGTTTAATAATCTTTTATAGATTTTTTGTGATTTGAATTTCTTTGAAATTTCTTCAAGTTACATTTATTTAAATTTAGTCTGAACAAAAATGCATTGATTTGAATTTTAAATTCATTTTTTTTTTCTATTTTTGTTTTATTTATTGCTGCATTCTCTGAACAAGGCGCATTTTCTTGATTACTAGTGCTATGATTACATGCGAGGCTTTTTATTTTTTGCCAATTAACTACGCATTTTGTCATATGCCTATTTTTGCCAATTATCTTAGCAATGCACTTCAACACACACGACTCTCTCTTTCTCCCCTCTTATATAAACATGTAAATTATATTAGTATTTCAACAAGTTGACGTCTGTGTGTTTTGTGCAACTTAATAACAATTTATACTTTATATTTAATAGTAGACAGACCGCCCGTGAACCGTTGGGTCAGTATTTGGTATATATATTATTACAGAAAATAGAAACGGGGTAGGAGAAGTATAGAAAGTAAAAACGGGAACACGGAGGAAAAGTACAGGAAGTAGAAACGGTTGGGGGGGTGTACTCAACAGATAAAAACAATCTTTCTCTTACCCTCTCTCTCTAACACATCATGTTTTGGTGCAAAACGCCATTAATCTAAATAGGAATAAAATTCTGAAATTAAATTTTCCCAAACATCAAATTAAAGCCATCCTGATGAACAGATAAAAATTCTTAACAAATAACCAACAACTTGACTTGATTCAAGAAATTACCAATAGGTAACTTAGTAATAAGAATTCCTACTTTATATTTGATAGTAACTAGACTACCAGTGAACCGTTGGGTCAGTATTCGATATATATGATCTATCTTGTATATATAAAAGTCAACGTTTATTTCTTTTTTATAGAAATCGTTATGTAAAGGGAACATTCACATAAGCATTGAAATGTTGTTTCGATTCCATCTGGGGTTACTATGGCCAATTATCGGTTAGGTTCCTAAAATAACTGAAATAGAACAAAAAGAAACAACATTCCTTTATTTTATTTTATTTTTTTTTTGATTTTCTCCATTTTAAAATAAAATTAAACAAAAACTATATCAGTAAAGAATGCATCCAAGGAAAGTCCAAACATTTAAATCCGCCCCCCCCTCTCTTTCTATCACACACACACACATATACATATAGTGGCCTTCTCTGTGTGTAGAACGATTCCTACCAAACATTACTTTGGCAATTTGAAACTTGATAAATGGGCGATTTGGATCTGTGGAACAAATTCGATTTTGTTTTAGCCGGTAAAAACAACTGCTAAGGGGTCAAAATTTAAAAATGTTGAGACTTGCATAAGTCGACAAAACGTGTACCTTCTACGCATGCACAAATATACATTTATATGATAAAGTCGGTTAATATTTAAGTTCTGATATCCATCTGTTAACTCAGATGGTAATGAATAAAGTTGGAGCACTAAATGTGTTGGTTTCGATTCTAGCTGATGGTAGCCAAATCATTTTTTTAACTTTTGAAATCACTTCTATATATTGGCTATAGAGAATTGTAATGATAAAATACAAAATCTGCATGAATTAAAATATCTTCTTGAAGCGCATTTGACAAGCGAGCAACACCACTCACCCTGCTAGTGACTGGGAAAATGAGCTTCGTCATATGTTGGAAATCTTATTTCGTAAGGTTAATTTGAAAATTTTCGAAAACCAAATAATGTTATAACTTTTTATTTGATGAATAAAATCATTTTTCTTCCTTTTTTCTGAGAATTTTGGTGTAAGATACCTTTGTCAGGAAGACCTTTTTTTTCTTCATTCTGCTGATGGTATTAATCTGAAGGAGTCGACTTCTCTTGGAAAGAAAAATATATGTCCAATGTTTTTATTTACTTGCCTTACATGAGGGCAGAGTTATACACAAGGTCGGTTTTTAATGTGGAAAAAATCCAGCTCCCAAAAGGGGTCACTCTGTATAGAAACAAAACTTAAAATTGTTTCAGTTATGAAGGATCTTTCCTCCACTGACCAAGGACAGAAAAGTGTACAGAAGTGTAGTATTAGAACAGATACTACATTTTGTTCCTAGCTAAAGCTTGACAATTGTCATAGTCTGAAATTGATATGCTTACATGGTCAAATAGGAGGAGCTGGATGACACCAAAATTTTGAAAGAAAGCACCACCGTGCTAACAGTTTTTTATTTTTTTTTTGATCTCATATTGCAAATTGGCCTGTCGGTGGAGCATTAGAATACGCCGACTGTTCCCCTGCAGAGGGTAAAAGTCCCTCAATGGGGATCCTGGATATGACATTAAACTATATCCAGTGGTGAGGCCCCAGCTTGTGGGCTTTGGGGGAGTGTGGAGCCACCCTTTAATTACCATTGCTCCCAGGTCCACTCTGACCCGGAGTGGTAGTACCTGTTAGGGTCCCAACTATGGGTTAAATAGAAACCGACATGAAAACAACAAATATAATCTATTAAAAAAATTTTTCTTCAAAATCTTTGGATTCGGCATTAAATAACCCGAAAAGGGTTGATATGCCGTAAAACAAAAACAAACAACCAACCATATTGCAAATGTTATTTTTAACTTTTTTTTCGAAACATTTCCTACCAAAAATATGTAACCACACAAGGAGCATCGGGTAAATACCACTAATAAATAAAAAATATATCGTTTTCATCCGTTTTATTTTGTCATATTTGTAACTTATGACTTACAAGCCTTGTGTGAAGGAGATTTAGATTTCAAGCAGGACAATTGTTCTTTGGCTAATGTTTTCACCTATCTCATCCATGGTTATAAGTGTCTCGATACTGAAGAGCTGTGAGCGAAACAGTCTCTTTAAATGACAAACATACACGTATATGTGAGCATGTGTGTGTTTCACTGCTAAAAATAATTTATCTATATTATACTAGCGGGGGAAGCGGCTTTGCCCGAGCGTAAAATATGCTTAAATATGATATTTTAATTTGTCCAGATTTCGTACATATTATAGGGTTGTGATTTCAAAAGTAAAAAAAAAAAAAAAAAAAAAATTTAGGTGCCATTAACTAGAGTCGAAATTGAAACTGTAACATTCAAAGCTGGTGACGTTACCACTGTACCAACGTAACACGCATATGAACTGATTAAAAATAAACTAAGATGAATGTCCAAAATGTATAACAATTTTTTTCAATTTTGACCCATATTAGACCCCTTAAAAACTATTTTAACCAGCTAAAAACCCATAAAAGAATGGTCGATAAAAAATCCAATCTAGCATTGCTCTGCGACCTTTATTTCGGAGGAGATAGTTTGAAAATATGGAGACAGACAGACAAGCATATAGTCTTTTATATATTAGATTTCTCTTAATCTGTCTGTGCATTCCATTTTTCTCAAACTACTGGGTGTATTTGGCTGAAATTTTGTATGATGTAGCTTTTGTTATAAGTATTATGGTATCCGTTTGATGTATAGTTCGGAATGAAGTGATTTATCATCACAATGATATTTGTTATAGTATCAATGCGGTGTACAGTTAAGAAAAAGGTTTAATGCAAAAATGAGCACAGATTTAACCATATTTTACCAACAATTTGACACTCATTGCAAGTTAATGGGTTATAACTTTTGCCAGTTTTTAATGGGTTAAAATGTCTAGTTTCTTCATATTTGCTCCCAACAATTAAAGTCTGCGAAATGACAGGTGTTATTGTAATTAAATTTTGATATTTCGTGCGACCTCTTTCTTTGTTACTAAGAATTAATTCAATGTCAAGCCGTTATGATAAAACATTTTTAAGACCGTGGAGGGTTCAGTAATGATTTCACCGTGTCAGTTCAGGTGAAATCTCAGCCAATTTGCAAAGAAAATTAATTAAAAAAAAAAATTAACGTGGGCTCGTTTATTTCGTCTTGAATCACCTTCAAAAACTTCGTTTCTGAATTTAAATCCAAGAGAGAAAAAAAAAAATGGATTTTGATATTCCGAAGAACTAAGATAGGGTTTTAACCAAATTTTAATGAATAGTTCATTCTTAATCCAAGATAAACTTTCTCATATTGTTGCATATATAAGACTTTATATATAACTAGCAAGAAGACCTGACGTTGAATGGGATTGAATGATGATCGAGTGTTTCACACTCTTATATTTTATTGTCATCGAAATCGGTGAAATTGATTGCCTGCTTTAGTTGGGGGCCCATCGCAGTGCACCAAGATGAAGCTTCACGTGCCTCCCTGCTGTGACTTAGTCCAAAATACACTTGTGATGTTAGGCTGTGTAAGGTGTTAACTTTGGTCAAAATCGCTTGTTCTTTCTTTCATCGGATTATTTCGATTATCAGTACTTATCAAAGACATTCTGATACAAAACCTATCTAAGAGCACTGCCAGGCACATAAAGTACTTTTGTGTAAAATTTCATAGAAATCGGCCCAGTCGTTTTGGGGCCATAAGTGTTACATAAGGGAGGGAGAAGAAGAGGATTGGACTTGGACACTTTACTTGAGGGATACTGGTACCCTGGTGATGACGTGTCCATTTTACTAATGAAGAGAAGAAGTTTACGACGATATGAGAGAGATATTACAAGTGTTAAGAGACGAGAGAACGGGACCCAAGATCCCTTAAACCGTTTGTCTAGTGGTTAGGACACTTGTTGTGGATTTATGTGTTTGAATTAAAGAAGATTCATACCTGGTCCGCTGCTCTGGGAGAGTCTTCATCTGGGTGGAGCTCTCTTGCTGTTTTCGCCGGAATACACAAGATGAAGACAGATGTTGGGGTTTCACCCTTTTATTCTCCCAGGCATGATCTGCAGATGCCGCCATCGATGGTCTCCACTGTGGGTACCTACCATGACCACGTCTGGGGCGCGCATCTCCCCCCTTACTTAGGAGAGAACCATTTTAGACTTCTGCTCGGCTCGGCATTTTCTGAGAGACTCAACGTTTCACCAACCTTGCCACGTAGCATCACATGACATCCGGTTAGATGAAACGTCACTTCCTGCAATGTGGATTAACTACAAAAATATCTCTCTGACCTCCTCCCACCCTCTCCCTCTCTCTCTCGATCTACTATCTAATAGAGACACAGAGAGAGAAAATAGAGAGAGTATGAAAGAGCCAGAGAGAGAGAGAGGAGAGATGCTCTTTAACATAAGGAATGAACTCACAGGCATACAAACTCTCTTCCATATAAAAGTAGAGATTATGAAAGTAGAGATTGCGAAGATAGAATTGTTGATACATAAACCTTTTTCTTTTTCTTTTCGTCCCCCATGGATTCTTGATGGAACTCTGCACTTTGATGTTTGCCAGTGATAATCAATGGGTTGTGCAAATGTAACGAAATTTGTTTGATTCATACGAATTGATGCCAGCGTGATGCTCTTTGCATCTTTTCAATCTGCACAGATTAATGGAAAATTTTATTCTTCTTTATTTCAAGTACAAATATGTATAACAATATCCTTAACCCGGGTATCTGTGTTTAATATATGTATATATTTTTCTTCTGATTGATTTTGTGCTACGAAACAGATACTGTCAAGAATTGTATAAGCCAACTGAATTAAAGGAATAAATTATAAGATGCTTAAGATCATGAATTTTGGAATATAGTTTTTGTCATTTATTCTCTATATACAGCCTTTGAGATTTGAAAAAAAAATCACTCGACCGCCGGTCGAGTATGAGGGAAAATTTACTCACCCCAAAATATTTTTACTCGTCCGACTTTGTCTTTGTTTCAGTCAATAATAGTAAATAATTTTACAACAATTCAAGAAATTACCGTGTGTATAATCTAACAAGAAAATATTTGTTTAACTCTTGTAAATCAACTATTTTATTACTACAAACATTTCAGTAAATATTCAACAAAACGTTAAAATACAACACCAGTTTCTTTATATAGCTTCATTAATATTATTGTTCCATAGAAATAAAAATCATTTCGTCGGATGCGTGATGGAACGGTGCGTTTTTTTCCTCTTTCAAATGTTTGTCTTTACTTTTGTAAGCATGAAGTGTATGTAGTTGTAGCGTTGAAGAATTATTTTTCAAATGAATTTCAAAATCAGAGCTAAATGAAGGCGACATTTTGACTACAAGCAGAATGTGTAAATTTGATCTCTTGTTGACCTTTAGCATGACCACCCTTTTTTTCAGTACAATATCCCAACGGTCTCACAGCTAGAGATGAAAGAATTCACAAATGATGAGACATAAGTATTCTAAGTCATCACATATTTGAGGGTCAGAAAATAAATGAGTTTTTTCTGTTTCTTTATTTAAAGAAATTTTATCGCGGGGCGAGTGATTTACGACTTTTAGTCACCCCAAGAAATTTTCAATCAACTGTGGCGACCGGTCCTGTAAAGTCTCAAAGGTTGTCTGTATGTATGTATGTATGTATGTATGTATGTATATACATATATATATATATATATATATACACACACACACACACATACACACACACACATTTTAGTCTGTTAAAAACAGCAAGTAGCCCATTGAATTAGAGTGAATGCTTTATGCCAAATTGATGGTTTATTATGATTAAATTTGTCCTTATTTTTGTATCAAATACAACTACTAGGGGTAAAGGTGGTTCATGTGCACTATATTAACTTAATTTAGTTTTTTGTTGGAAATATTCTGAGTAAGATGTTTGGCAATTTGTATAAGTGAGTTTATCATAATTTATGTTGCTTTTTGCACACTTTACTTAAGAGGAGAGGTTCTATATAAAGACTCATTAAAGAACTTTTAACAGAAGTAACTCTCAAATATTGGAGGAAGGTAATTTTGATTAAGAAAAGAGAAGAGCACCTCATCTATGCTAAACTGATTTTCTAAAACAAGGAAAATATCTTCCAGAACAACTATTTTTTTGGAAATCGCTCAAGAAACCGACATTTTTTGTATTGGAATTGTAATATATATATATATATATATAAAATCTAGTTTTGTATTGGAATTGTAAAATATATTTGATTGAATGCAATAATCGCATTTGTTTGGTTGGTCACTACATTTATCCAAAAAAATAAGATAATTGTCCATAAACAAGTGCTTTTGCCTTTACTGTACAAGTTAGAAATAACCTTCAAAATAATTTCTAGCATTATGCAAAGATGGCAAAGTGGGTTTTAAGCCCATCATAGAAATTATTGTTAAATTCTAATAAAAAAGATATAAATTACGAGACGTTTTATCTCATTAAAATTGACTTAGAATGAATGCTTTATTCAAAATTAATGGATGACTTTGGTTAAATTTTTATTTTTGTATTAAATCCCTATTATTCCTAATTATGCATCGAACAGATACTATAATACCTCATTCACTGCAACTTATAATAAATATCCATACAAAATTTCAACCAGATTGGCACAATAGTTTCTGAGAATAAGCGACATAGACAGATTATGAGAACTATAATATAAATATATAAAAAAGCATGTAGCAATCACTATATATATATATATATATATATATATAATTATTTCCACAGCCATCATTTGGGCTCATCAGTCTACCAACTGAGCAAACGCCCCACACATAAGAAATTCAATATATATGATGAGCCTAAATGAGGGCGAAACTCGAGTCATAGACTTGGCTGGCATGACTTGTGAGCTGCGGCGTTCTTTGGGCTGTGGAAATAATTATATATAATCTCTCACATTCTGAAAATTCTATAACAAAAAGGCTTGTTAGGTTAGCTCTGCTATATAGCGTCGTCCTTTCGAGTTCAAAATCCCTACTTGTGAGACATTGGCTTGGGGTTCAGCTGGTTGGATGACCACACCCCTTATCGAGATGAATTAGATCTATTCCACAGCTTGATTTCGTCGCGGTTTGCTTGATCTGTGTTGTTTAATAGAATTTCTTGTGTGCGGGGTGTTTGCTCAGTTGGTAGAGTGTTTGCCTTGCATGCAGGAGGCTCGGGTTTCAAATCCCGTGTGCGGCTATGTCTAACAGATGAGCCCAAATGAGGGCAAAACTGGAGTCTTAGACTTCCGGTTTGTTGGCTGGCATGGCTCTTGTGAGCTGCGGCGTTCTTTGGGCTGTGGAAATATGGAAATAATTATATATAATGTCTCACATTCTGAAAATTATATATATACTAGCAATACTACCCAGCCTTGCTCGAGGGTTACTTTGATGCCTTTTTATGTTGGTAATTCCAATAATTTTTTTTTGCAATCCTAAAATTATTTTAGTAAAATTTCGGTTATATTGACACCTTTCTGATCAACATAGCCCTCACACAGTGGATGCAACGTGTCAGCAATAATCTAATTTTTCTGATTTGTCCCCTTAGCAGCTATTTTTCCAGCTCAAAACCAACTACTTTGGCAAGGTTTTGGGGGCAATGATTTCTTGAACTGTATACGAAAGAAACTACAGCATCAACATCGACTATCTATTCATTGTAAGAATTTATGTGGTTGTCGCTGTATAGTTCTACAATTAGTCAATTGTGTTGAAAAATTCCTTATCTTCTGTTGCCGGGCATACGACTTATGCTTGGTTGTTGGGGACTATGTTTTGTTAAACCGACATATAAGAAACCTCTAAATCACATTTTCACTAAATATGTGTGTAAACTGAATCCACTGAATCCACTGTGAAAAATTTCCCCCACTCTATATCTGTGCCTAAATCAAAACGCGGATTTCATGAGCAAAGCTTCTTTCTTAGAACTGCACGCCTGTGGAACTCTGTTCCGTCTGCCTGCTTCCCTCCGGACTACAACTTGGATGTCTTCAAGTCTAATGTTAACAAATTCCTAATGAGCCGCCCCCCCCCTAATTAAACACTTCATAAAATCTCCTCACTAACGTGATGTACTTACAATAACCCTTATCCCTGAGTGGCTTCCGGGCCTTGATAAGTGGTGATCACTGTGTAAAAAAAAAAAAAAAAAAAAAAAAAAAAAAAAAAAAAAAAAAACTATTTTTCAATTTCTTCAGGATCAGTTACTTATCAATTACAAAGTTAAAGTACCATAATATTCCAGTTTTATATTGTAAAAATAGATATTTTAAAAATATGCAAACACACATGTAAATTTTCCAATCTTATAAATAAACTACTTTCCAGTTAACGAAAAAAAAATGTTAAGAAATTTACATGCAGGGTTTAAACCTACAGACTGTCATGCAAAAAAAACCCAAAAAAAAACAGGCTATCAACTTACATACAATAGAATTTTCATGGCCTGTTGTTCTATCGCTGTTGCTAAGCAACGACATGGAAAAAATGGTTTTACCGATGATAGATAAATTAAAATAACAGTTTTGATTATCGGTAATTATCGGGGGTATTCTGACACAAAACTTAATAAAGATCACTCCCAGACGTATACACTCAAGTTTTGTAAATTTTGAAGAAAATCTGTTCAGCCATTTCGGAGTCTATAAGGAACGAACTCACAGAGACAAAGTTGCATTTATATGATTGTATATATATATATATATATATATATATATATATATATATATATATATACAATCATATAAATGCAACTTTGTCTCTGTGAGTTCGTTCCTTATATATATATATATATATATAGTGATTGTTGCATGTTTTTTAGATGATGGCATTGCGATACCCAAAGACTTTGGAATTACTATATATATATATATATATATATATATATATATATATATATATAGTGATTGTTGCATGTTTTTTAGATGATGGCATTGCGATACCCAAAGACTTTGGAATTACTATATATATATATATATATATATATATATATATATATATATATATATATATATATATATATATAGTGATTGTTGCATGTTTTTTAGATGATGGCATTGCGATACCCAAAGACTTTGGAATTACTATATATATATATATATATATATATATCTCCAACATTTATGACAAATGAATTTTATTACTTTGTTTGATTGAATCCAAATGTTTTATAGATTCTCAATGCTTTCGGACAAATTGCTGATTGGCAGATGCTGTAAATAACGGATGTTGTCAGCAGTTCACATAGCTGCAGAATTGGAAAACATGGAAAATTGAAAT
Source organism: Euprymna scolopes (assembly GCF_053919585.1). Lineage (NCBI taxonomy): Eukaryota > Metazoa > Mollusca > Cephalopoda > Sepiida > Sepiolidae > Euprymna > Euprymna scolopes. The sequence continues at coordinate 2,711,530 of NC_136498.1, read as the reverse complement.
TACTCCTCAACGGCCATTGTATTCTGTATCGTATTGTTAGTTAAATATTTGTATTGTTAGATTCATAAGTCATCATTTTCATCAAATTTTATCTTAAATCAGCACTTTCTCTCAGAGGGTATCTGACACAACCCGATCAGACCGTCTGAAGATATTTGCTTCCTGACTAAAATGAACAAAACATTGATAGTATTGTTTTGTTTTTTGTTTTTTCTTAGCAAAACTCAATTATTTTCTGTAAAGCCCACAACAAATCCAAAAACGTTTAATAAATATTTGAAGATATGAAAAAATTTTTTAAAAATAATTGGATTTGGCATCAATTAACCTGAAAAGGGTTGATTAATGCCGTAAAACAAAACGATAAAAAGCAATCATCTATGACAAATGTACAAAGGTCACTCTCATCTCATTTTTTTTTTGTTTTTTTACAAGTGTTAGAAACTTATGATTACCTAATAACACGTTTGAGGAGCTCCATTTCTTACTGCATCACCATAAAGTTGCATCTCGATGCTTGTGTAATGAAGCTACTGGTATGTATGCAAATAACCAAGCTGTGGTTCGAGCATAACATCATAGCAGGATCGGGAGAAGAGGAAGGAAAAAAAGTAGAGTAAAAAGGAACACATGGCAGAGAGACTTTTAAGCATATGTTGATATGACAATTTTTTTTAACCATATGGCAGCATGTCAGGAACTTTTAAACAAGATACAAATTTCATTTATCCTCTAAACTTTTAACAAGATTTTTGGACAACCATATACAGAACAAATTAGACATAACAGCTGGTTATAACTGCGGACTAAGAAACTGTTGGTTCCGTAGGGAAAAGCAGTAATGCAACCATATTGTCGCTGGCTTGGAAAATACATGTCCAGTGGCTAGGTGTGGAAACGATTGGTAATAAATACCTTTTCTTTCAATTGAAAAAAAAATTAAATTGTGTTGAATTTCTTTGCAAGACTTTCATACACAACATGTTCAAATGTGAAAGACCATGTTACACTTGTTCAACAAATACTTTCATGCAATGTATTCCAACAAACTTGCTGCATTTGTAGCCCCCTCTCCCAAATATGAATAACCCTGATCCATCCAACGCAACAAAATCTTCTCCTTCACTTTAGAGATCTGTAGATGCCAGAAGAGTTTCTATTCTGATGCCTTTTTTCATTGAACCATTTGCCTTTGTTGGAATGCCCTTTCTGCTTTCTGTTTCCCTGACAGTACCGTCATGCACAAATTTAAATGTAATGTGAACAAACATCTCGTTGCCCATCTCCTCACCGACCTTCTCTATCTATAACTCAATCCCATATCATAGTATGCTTTCAGTGGGAATATGCAAAAAAAAAAAAAAAAAATCTTCAAAATAATAGAAAATAACATCTAGAACCTTTTTTAATCTTTAATGATAAAATATTGCGATTAAACTTAACGAACGTTCATATTATTTGAAAATCATATTATTTAAAAATCATATTATTTAAAAATCATTATTTAAAAATCTTATTATTTAAAAATCTTATTTAAAAATCTTATTTAAAAATCTTATTATTTAAAAATCTTATTTAAAAATCTTAGTCATTCGCAATTTCTTTTAGACATTCACTTTAAGTAGTTCTCTTTTCCCTTGAGTATATTTTGCAATTTACAAATTGTTAGAAATAATTTTATTTTTTTAACTCATTAATCGAAGAAAGTTAGAATTCTAATCTCCTTCATATACAATTACAATCTTAATTTATTTGTTGCAAACTATTATCCTCATCTTTCTTAGTTGTTGTTTCATGACGTTTCGGCCAACTATTCTTCTGGCCTTCATCAGGTAGTAACTGTAACGGGATAGGAACTCTGAATCTTCTAACTATATTCTCAGCAATTACTGCCATCCATAGTTGTTGTTGTCTCACATTTTTGGCCAAGTAAGCCTCTGGTCGGCTTTGGGTAGGATTGATAAATTAATAATACTCATCTCAATAATGAATTCCAATTAAATAATATATAATTCTAATCTTGTACAATTCTAATCTTATACAATTCTAATCTTGTACGATTCTAATCTTATACAATTCTAATCTTGTACGATTCTAATCTTGTACGATTCTAATCTTGTACGATTCTAATCTTGTACGATTCTAATCTTGTATGATTCTAATCTTGTACGATTCTAATCTTGTACGATTCTAATCTTATACGATTCTAATCTTATACAATTCTAATTTTATACAATTACATATATAGAATTATAGTCTTATACAAATCTTCAATTATAGTCTTATGCAATTACTCATGAATGGCCAGGAGTTTTTCTATTATTCAGTCAAGCTTTTCTCTGGACGATCAATTCAGATTGTCTTATAGAAAAGATACAACACTCTAAACAAATAAGATTTGCTTTTGTATTGTTGCCAATCGCAGAAGAAGCCAACTTTTTAGTAGTACTTGCCACTGCCATCAATTATATTGAATAAATCAATGCAAATGTCCTCTCATCACAAGAACTTGTGAATGATCATATATATATTAGGAGACGCGTACGTCATTGACTGGGTTAAAAAGGAGCCTTCAAAAATAATTTGATTTATGAAAATATGAAAAGGGAGTGTGAGTGTAGAGATAGCTTCAAACTTTTGAGGTATCAAAGCCAAAGCAACTTCCTCTCCTATCATTATATATGGTCAGTTTAGTATAATAGTAAACCATATAGGAACCTATTTGTGTACATACATACATACATATATACACACACACACACACACACACACACACACACACACACACACACAGATGTTGAGCTTTATTTATGTAAATCTGCATGCACATAAAATGCTATGAGAAGATATATTTTATGTATCGATTTTCGGTATTTACTTCAATAGTGCTCATATGGAAATAGATCTATGTAGTAAATTATGAAAATATATTTAAGGCAATTAAGCTACAAAGAGGTTTCCACATAATGCCTTTAGGTAATCACCAGGCCAAAATACATGAATTTGTGTTTTTATAAATACGCATGTGGTGTTTAAGCTTGCTTTCTCTCCAACAGGGTTATGTAATGTTTTCATTAACGAATGGTAGGACGTCTCTCAAACAAAGGTTTGGCTGACTTCTACTTTTCTTAAATTTTGAATAGGGTGTGATTTGTTTTTTTTTTTGTTTTTTTTTTTAGTGCATCAATTAAATTTATTTTAATATGTGTGTGCTTGGAGTACTTTCTCTATTTTGTATTTTTAGTTTTTTTATTTAATTGAATTTTTCTTATATAATTATCTCCTCAAAGAGTAAATCTTTAACAAAGCAAAACTTATCAAAATAAGAAAAGCTCAACACTATTAAGAGGAGCAAACAATGAAATTAATATGAAAGATGAGGAATAAAAGTTATATATAACTTTATTATATTATCAGAACAATAAGGAAAAGTAAAGGGAAAATGAAGAAAAAAAATTCTTTAAATCATGGCATTTCGAAGCTAAATGTTTCTCATCAGAAAAGAAGGGCCAGAATTATGCAAAATGCAAATATAGAAAAAACCGGCTTGACATTTAAATTATACAAATATATACTGATGAGCAATAAACTCTGAAACATGTATGTATATAGATGACTTACTTTTATGCATGTAGTAATTATTAATTAATTAATAAATAATATATATATATATATATATATACACACACACTTAATATTTTACTATGTTATTCTTCACCAGGTACAGAAACTCATGTTTGTCTCAAAATTTTTTTAATTATTTAGACAAATAATTCCTTTGGCCCGGACAAATATATAACACTGGACATGCTAATGTTTCAGACAGTCAGTCATAACCACAAGTTCTCGTCAGGCGACTTAAAGTTTGTCTTCCACTGAAGAAGTGCGGTTCTTTTAAAAACTTTAACTTTTAAGAACCACCGGACTTCTTCAGTGGAATACAAACTTTATTAAGTCGCCTGACGAGGACTTGCCATGACATTAGCATGTCCAGTGTTGCGACCATGTAAATTTGTCTATCAATTAAAATATATCTTCCTCTCTTCCATTGAGCACTCTTAATAACCTCGTGAACTTTATGAGTTTTCTCTCTTGAATACATATAACTTGGTATATATATATATATATATATATATATATATATATATAGAGAGAGAGAGAGAGAGCGTGCGCGTGCGCGATATGGTTCACTAAAAATGTGTTTTTAATTTTACTTCAGCACGGGTACTGATCAGTGCTAAAGTATGCATAAAAAATTAAAAGTCACCTCTACCTGGGGATAGTACAGCACAATCACGTTGACACACCGGTTCTTGCCAGATCACCGAAGTTAAGCAACATTGAGCCTGGCCAGTACCAGATGGGTGACCATTTGGGAAGGCTAGGCGCTGTATGTACCTTCTGGGAAGGTTGGGCGTGGGGCCAGCACCCTCACCCTGTAAAAAGAACTCCTCGCTACAAAAACATCTACAAAAGTTGTAGATGGCCCATGCCCCTCCAGGGGCTCAAGAACTATGGATGGATCTACCTGGGGATAAATTTCTTGCAAACCACCCGTTCATAATGATTGATTAATCAGTTTAGGATTGAATCCTTTATTTTTAATATATAAACGTTTCATTAAATAATATAGACAATTCATGTCTACGCATTTTGGTATTGATGCTTCCAGTTTTCTTATTAGTTTTCTTGTTTTTGGAAAAAGCTGGCTTATGTAACTTCCATGTTACTTTTGATCTGAGTACTTCAGATCCATCCACAAGAATAATTACTCGATTTCAGGTTATCTATAGAGGTGATTTTTTGCAGTAAATCACATGTTATTTATATATCTATAAAAGTAAGAATCTGTGTGTGTGTGAGGACAATTTTCAACCTATATACTAAACAAATCTATGATTTACGGACTTGAAATTTGGTATTTAGGGTATTCAGACATCTGGACAAATTTTAATCTTTTTTCTTCCAGAAAAAAGGGCTGCTAAAGGGTCAAAATTGAAAAATTGGTACATGGGGGAGGGTTTCATCAGATTTTTATTTGTTTGTCAAGTGTTTTGCAACTGTGCATGTGTGTTCACATGACTGATTCCTTATGTTAAGAATAAGTAGATTTGAAAACATTTTTTAAAGAGCCTGGCAAGCTGGCCTAAGGGTTATCATACTTGACTCACAATCTTTAAGTTTTGAGTTCGAGTATTTTTTTTTATTTACAAAAAGTCAACTGTTTAACAAAAACAATACTCGCATGCACATGTCTCAGTTTCTTTTCGTTTTTATTTTTTTACTTCATTTTTTTTTTAAGTAATTTAAAGTTATGTTTAATACCGGCCAACGTCGGGTACATTTGCAAGTTAACTATATTAATAGGTTCTATTTCAAAAGTTAACTATATTAATAGGTTCACTTTTAAAAGCATTCTAGAAATATAAACAGGAATTATCTATATTATTTAATAAAACATGCTTAAGGAAAGAATGCTGCTCTGCTTAAATTTACACACACACACACACACACACATATATATATATATATATATATATATATATATATATATATATATATGCTTCTGTTTTAGAGGTGGGTTAATCTGAGAGAGAAAACCTCCATCGACTAAAAAAAAAAAGCATATTTTGCAATAAATAATTTGGGACGCTAAACTGTTAGTATCGGAAATTGCTGAAGCAGCTTACGAAAATGAAACACATTAATTAACAAAAACGAATACACTAATTTTTGAATAATAACAAAAATGAATACACTAATTTTTGAATAATAACAAAAATGAATACAAATGAAAAATATGGATACACGAATACCTGAGCAATTATAATTAGTTAATCATTCGAAAAGATGGATATTTATAAAAGTGATGATTTTGTCCCCTTTCCAGTAATCACAGGTTATTAACTATATTAATTGGTTCTATGTAACTTTCAAAGATATTAAAATTTATTTTATAAATATTTCGTTTGGTTTAATTTGTAATGCTTCTAGTTTATGATTGTTTATGATGTGTTCACGAATAGATGTGTTGTCTACTGAAAGTTTTTTATGATGTGTTCACGAATAGATGTGTTGTCTACTGAACGTTTTTTATGATGTGTTCACGAATAGATGTGTTGTCTACTGAACGTTTTTTATGATGTGTTCACGAATAGATGTGTTGTCTACTGAAAGTTTTTTATGATGTGTTCACGAATAGATGTGTTGTCTACTGAACGTTTTTTATGATGTGTTCACGAATAGATGTGTTGTCTACTGAACGTTTTTTATGATGTGTTCACGAATAGATGTGTTGTCTACTGAACGTTTTTTATGATGTGTTCACGAATAGATGTGTTGTCTACTGAACGTTTTTTATGATGTGTTCACGAATAGATGTGTTGTCTACTGAACGTTTTTTATGATGTGTTCACGAATAGATGTGTTGTCTACTGAAAGTTTTTTATGATGTGTTCACGAATAGATGTGTTGTCTACTGAACGTTTTTTATGATGTGTTCACGAATAGATGTGTTGTCTACTGAACGTTTTTTATGATGTGTTCACGAATAGATGTGTTGTCTACTGAACGTTTTTTATGATGTGTTCACGAATAGATGTGTTGTCTACTGAACGTTTTTTATGATGTGTTCACGAATAGATGTGTTGTCTACTGAACGTTTTTTATGATGTGTTCACGAATAGATGTGTTGTCTACTGAACGTTTTTTATGATGTGTTCACGAATAGATGTGTTGTCTACTGAACGTTTTTTATGATGTGTTCACGAATAGATGTGTTGTCTACTGAAAGTTTTTTATGATGTGTTCACGAATAGATGTGTTGTCTACTGAACGTTTTTTATGATGTGTTCACGAATAGATGTGTTGTCTACTGAACGTTTTTTATGATGTGTTCACGAATAGATGTGTTGTCTACTGAACGTTTTTTATGATGTGTTCACGAATAGATGTGTTGTCTACTGAACGTTTTTTATGATGTGTTCACGAATAGATGTGTTGTCTACTGAACGTTTTTTATGATGTGTTCACGAATAGATGTGTTGTCTACTGAACGTTTTTTATGATGTGTTCACGAATAGATGTGTTGTCTACTGAACGTTTTTTATGATGTGTTCACGAATAGATGTGTTGTCTACTGAACGTTTTTTATGATGTGTTCACGAATAGATGTGTTGTCTACTGAAAGTTTTTATGATGTGTTCACGAATAGATGTGTTGTCTACTGAACGTTTTTTATGATGTGTTCACGAATAGATGTGTTGTCTACTGAACGTTTTTTATGATGTGTTCACGAATAGATGTGTTGTCTACTGAAAGTTTTTATGATGTGTTCACGAATAGATGTGTTGTCTACTGAACGTTTTTTATGATGTGTTCACGAATAGATGTGTTGTCTACTGAACGTTTTTTATGATGTGTTCACGAATAGATGTGTTATCTACTGAACGTTTTTATGATGTGTTCACGAATAGATGTGTTGTCTACTGAAAGTTTTTTATGATGTGTTCACGAATAGATGTGTTGTCTACTGAACGTTTTTTATGATGTGTTCACGAATAGATGTGTTGTCTACTGAACGTTTTTTATGATGTGTTCACGAATAGATGTGTTGTCTACTGAACGTTTTTTATGATGTGTTCACGAATAGATGTGTTGTCTACTGAACGTTTTTTATGATGTGTTCACGAATAGATGTGTTGTCTACTGAACGTTTTTTATGATGTGTTCACGAATAGATGTGTTGTCTACTGAACGTTTTTTATGATGTGTTCATGAATAGATGTGTTGTCTACTGAAAGTTTTTTATGATGTGTTCACGAATAGATGTGTTGTCTACTGAACGTTTTTTATGTGTTCACGAATAGATGTGTTGTCTACTGAACGTTTTCGAAACGGTGAACAGAGAAAAGAATGTTGTCAGGAAAATGCCTCTGTTACATTTGCCAGTTCTTTCCAGAAACAAGAACATAATAAATAAAAAAATGGAAAAGATTAGAACAAAAATATGACGACAGGAATTATGTATATTATTTAATAAAACATGGTTAAGGAAAGGATGCTTAGATATACATATTTCAAGTATGTAAACGTATGCGCATAACTAACTTTCTCTATTATGTAAAGGGCCGATGTCGTTTTTTTTTTTTTTTTGTTTTTTTCAATTTTCTTTTTTTTTTATTCAAGTTGGGTATAGAGCATCCTACTAAATGTCAGATATTCATCCACTATCTCATACTCAAACTGAGAGATCTTTTCAATATTCTATCCATCATTTAAAGTGAAACTGTTTGTATTTCTCTTGGTTCACTGGGCATATTTGCCAGGTAGTCTTTTAAATTCTTTTTTACGAGTTTAGCTGTTCCTATAATTACTGGAATGATGGAGATCTTCCTAAGATTCCAATTTCTTTTCATGTCGTACATAAGACTTTGATATTTCATTATCTTTTCCTTCTTAGATTTGTTTAATCCAGCATCATTGAAGACACTAATTTCTATTAACGTTGCTTTTTTCTCCTTGTTCCATATAACTATGCCAGGTTTAATAGCTCTGTTTTCAAGGTACGTAGCTGTAGGGATGGCATAGTCATAGTAAATGGTGCATGACTTATTGCCAACTGTTCTTTCTGGTAAACATATTCCCAAGATTTGCTGCTGTATTCAATATTCAACTTTTTACAGATTTTTCCAGTGGAGATATTTACATGCTCCATTGTGTCGCATTGTATGGTAGCTGTCACCTTACAGCAGAATCTTACAGCTGGACGTCAGGTGGCTCACACTCTCTACTTCTGTGTGGCAGAACCTGCACTTGTTGTTATTGCTGAGACCACTCATCTTTTTAAAAGCATTAGTCATAAAATCTTAATCTTGTGTAGCCATTATAATCCTCTTCTGATCATAATGGATTGATCCGTTTTTTTTTAGCCAGTCTAAAGAGCTTTTTTTATCTATATAATCCTGAGTGAATTCATTCCCCCACTCCCAACCAAAATAAAATAAAATACTTTGCACACTGTTGGTTGTCCCATTTTCCCAGTTTATTGCAATCGAAGTTTTTGGTATATTTTGGGCAACTCTTTTGGGCTATTTCTAAAGCAGACTTGTTTTGTGATTCTGGGTCATTTGTATGAGGGTCTTATCAAAAATGTTTGAATAGTTTCATGATGAAGGTTGTTATGTTGACTTTTGTTTTGTGTATACATTCGTTTATATATAAAGCTTAAAGAAAACTACAAAACTAACACCCACAAAGTTGGTATATCTTGATTGGCATTGTCCTGGATAATTAATATCTAAAATTTAAAAATAATTATTCATTTTTTTAAGAGTCAACTGAACTAGGTTTCTTCAGGAGGTTTTTTTTTTTTTTTTTGCAGTCATTCGAATTGTGATGTATTACATAACGGAGAGGTGAATGACTTACATTATTATTATTCGCATAAAAACCAGAGAGAGGATTGGGTTCGGCGGAGGTAAAAGACAGAAGAGGGAAATGGCGAAAGACAGATTGAGAAGAGGGAGAGAGCTAGGAGTTTTAATATAAAGATATTACGTATGTCTTTTAACCTCATCTATTTTATTTTTATGGTTACGGCCAACGCCGAATAGCCCTGCTAGTATTTAGATAAAGGTCACGTGCAAGTCAACTGGAGGTGAGACACACCTATACGTACATGCGAGAAGTGGTCTCACAATTTTGTTGATATATAGAGAAATTAACACATTGGTTTGTTTACAAATGGTAGCTTTCTAGTGGGAGTCGATTGTAGATTGAAGAAGGCAGCCATTGTTGCACTGGCATTGCTTTGAACACAAAGAACAGAAAAATCGATATGAAAATGAATCTTTTACTTTCCATCAGGTCATGTGATGTCATCTTATTGACAAGTTTTTTTTAATCAATTTTTAAAACTCCCCATTTTCTATCTACATCACGACAACATTCAAATAATACGTTCATCTATTGTATAAAAAAAAAGAATGATACTTCATACCAAATGAATAGATTGGTGTTATTTTAAGATTGAAACAAAAATAACTCAAAATATATCATTTATTTTATTTCGATTCTTCAAACTATTGTTCTCGTCTTGAGTGTTATTTTCACAATGTTTTTTAATGATCGATGTAACCTCCGACCTTCTTCAGGTGTATCTGGTTGCACTCAGAAATCTGCATGGAGTTTCAAACAGAACTCTTTATTTAATCCACGGGGGTAACAGGCTCTTATTCTGTCAGCCATGACTGGGTAGGAGTCCTAAGTAATTCGCAATTGGGTTTTAACTGTCACCCACACTAAGGCTTAAACCTTCAACTTCCAGACGAGTGTAAAACTGAATTTTACCAAGTAATTCAACTGTGGACAATTCTAGTATGAATTTGAGCTTTGAACTTATTTTCATTCTTAAACGTAATCCACAGCCAAACAACGTTGCAGCCCATAAGAATCATGACAACCAAAACCGGAAGTCCAATACTCAAGTTTCCCCCTCACTTGAGCTCATCAGTTAGAAATATCCTATAATTATATATAATCTCTCACATTCTGAAAATATTCATATATATATACACACCAAGCTATAGGTATTCAAGAGTGATAACTAATGAATTTAGCGAAGGTTATTAAGAGTGCTCAATAAAAGAAGAGCAAGGTATATTTTTATTAATATAAACAAAGTTACATGGTCGTGACACTGGACATGCTAATGTTTCAGACAAATGGTGGTTACTTTCCACAGAAGAAACTAGTCCTTAGTCTTGGTTTAAGGACTGGTTTCTTCTATAGAAAGCAACATTTTTTTAAGTTTCCTGACGAGGATTTGTGGTTTGTCCAAAACATTAGCATGTCCAGTGTCGTGACCTTATAAATTTATTTATATTAAAAAATAGTGATGGGATGATGAATCAGAATTGGGAAGATGGAAAATTGAAACATTTTGTGATATCGGATGCCAAAAGCGATATTTAAAAAATTATTTTCATATTTTCCATTGCTGTGAACCTAATGATGAAATAATGCATGACTTGTTAACTTAGCAGTAAAATTAAAACCTACAAGTGTATTTCTACGTTTGCTAAAGCATATAAACATGGGGTTTGACTGTAATCCCACACCTCCAGAAGGGCAACTTTCAATATTTAGAAATTTAAAAGAATTAAAACAAAATCAGTAAAATATTGGAATCATCCCATCACTATTAATATATATATATACTAGCAAAAGTACCCGTCGTTGACTGGGTTCAAAAACAGCCTACAGAAAATGGACTCTGATTTATGAAAGTATGATAGGTTATGAAAAGGAAGGGTTGTAAAGAGATAGCTTCGAATTTGGGGGTATCAAGACCAAAGCAAAATATGATGAAAGTAAAAATAAAATAGATAAACCCCATAATTTATTATACTATACCTGTTTACACTGAAACACTTATCAATATTCTGTGGATCTATATTAAAAAATCTTGTTAAACTTTGTGACATATTTCCATTCTATGGAGGTCAGGTGCGAACAAACACCCCATGATTTTATTATACCATATTTCTTCAAACTGAAACATAATTATCAAAGTATACTTACGCAGATAGATATGAAAAGTCTTTATTAAAGTTTGTGCCTATTTCCATTCTATGGAGGCCAGGCGCGAACGCAGACCCCACAATTTTATCATATCATCCCTATTTAAGTTAAACATACTTATCAAAGTATTATTATGTACATCTATATCAAAAACACTTGTAAACGTTTTTTTTTTAATTTTTTATTTCCATACTTTGTGGACCAGGCGCGTACGCAGATCCCACAATTTTAATGAATCATCATTATGCCAGATTCAACATACTCATTCCTGTCTCTCGATACATCTTCTATCATTATATGTAATCAGTTTTCTATAATAGTTAACCATATAGGAGCCTATTCGTGACCAGACACACACACACAGGCGTTCAACTTTATATTATATATAATTCCAGGTTAATATTTTCCAGAGGCAATGTATGTATGTGTGAATAACAGTCAAGATGAGAACAAAATACAAAATTCAGAAATGTAAAAATATTTCAAAATTTTTTAGATGAGGATAATTTGCATTATTCAGACTATTATTCTCATCTGAAATTTTTATGAGTATATGATTTTTATGTAATTATTTTTAGAAATATACTAGTCTGGGTGTTTGTTGAGCAAAAAAAAAAAAAAAAAGTGGTAGAAGACAGGCAGGCTTGAACCCATACAGCGAAGGAGGAAAAGAATGGGAAAAAAAAAACGTGACGTGTTTGTTGTTGCGCCCATCACCAAACCGGAAGTGACAAAGGTTTAAATTAAGGCTAGTCAATCAAAAAGAGGGGATAACTTTCGAAAATATTGGTGAAAAAAACAACCCCTTCCTGTAGAAAAGTGCCCAGTTGAGGGTGAAGGAATTAATTTTTTTGGCTAATTTTTCGATATTTGTCGTCCAAAGGGTCGTGCTTCAAAATGATACTGATCTCGTGAAAATCCGTCGCCTCTGTCGAAAGTTTTAGGTAGACATACAAACATACATACATTCATGCATACATTTAAACAGATAAGTGAGATTTATATTATAGATAATTTTATATGTAACTAGCGGGGGGGGGTACCCGGCGTTACCCGGGTGTTTAGAGGTGTGTGTGCTCTTTAATCAAAACATAAGAATAAGCAAAGTAAATATTTTTAAATATTAAAATGTTAAAACTTAAAAAAATCGAAAAAAAACACCCAAAAAAACTAACGTAAGACAAACGAACGATGTTAAATGTAAAAATCGGAAAAACATAAAAAGAAAATGCGAAAAAGAAAACAGAAAAAGTGAACGTTAAAACTCCTTTAAAAAATAAAAATAAAGAAGGGGGTTCTGCCTACTTGGCTAATTTTTATAATCTCAATATCCGGAGAATAGTTTCTATTCTTTGTATCCCTTCTGCCGAAATATCTGGTGGAGGGGGTATCGCATACTTCTTTTTTGGGGCGATTACATTTACATGTTTTTATCTGTTCCTGTATTTTTGGTTGGTTGGTTGTTTTTGTTTTATGGCATATCAACCTTTTTCAGGTTATTTAATGCTGAATCTAGTTATTTTGAGGAACGATTTTTAATGGAGTATATATTTTTTTAAGTCAGATTCTATTTAAAGAAAATGAAGATCTACCAAAAATTAATTCCAAAAACAATTAAATGAAATTTTTCATCATTTTATGTTTCTAATGTAATCCTCCCCCGACCCCCTAAAATTTTATGTTTCTAATGTAATCCTCCCCCGACCCCCTAAAATTTTATGTTTCTAATGTAATCCTCCCCCGACCCCCTAAAATTTTATGTTTCTAATGTAATCCTCCCCCGACCCCCTAAAATTTTATGTTTCTAATGTAATTACCGCTCCCCCCACCCCCCCAAAATGTCTTTGTCATGTTTTGCCCTCCTCCCTCGATCGTTAAACTTGAAAAAAAGCTAGAGGTGACATGCCTCGTTGAACACTTGGTAGCCAAAAAGTGGGTGCTCATTTTACATTAAATTTATGTAGAAATCGAGATTAACGTGAAGTTTGTAATTGATGAGATTAACGTGAAAAAAGAAAAAAAAAGTGTAAATTGTAGAATTTAGAGGGGCGGCAGTAGATCTTTATTTTTTTTTAGGTGTTAAACGATGCTGGGTCACATTGTAAAAATTTACCGATTTCTGTATAGCCGTTTAAAGAATAATAAAAAATAACAAATGCAATCTTTTCAGTTTTTTTCGTAAATGTTTTTTTTTGTTTGAATATTTAAAAAAACAAGTAATTCAATTTACCAAATTTCCACTACTAACGATTGCTATAATATTGTCCCATTGGCTACTGTACACTCTTTAACCATTATCCTTGAGTGGCCTCTGGGCCTTGATAAGTGCTGACTCCTATGTAAAAAAAAAAAAAAAAAGATTGCATATAAACTATTATAGTATCAATCATCTATTGATTATTATATATTACAAGGAATAATTTGGCCGGTGGACTAATTCATAAAAAAATGATGTCATTCATCAAATTCCATCTTTGTTAGTTTACGATATCACGTCAGCTTATATTTGGACTTAAAGATTAATGCTCCGGAAAAGTCATTTCTGATTAATGTTTAGTTTTCAAATATGCAACCGTAAAAATCCTTTTTGGCGATTTTAAATAGTATCTCTTTTATCATAAATTTTTCTTATTAATAAGAAAAAATTAAAATAAAATGGTGAGGCACAACTAGGCTTAAATAGGGGATCATTCGATCTGTAGTTGAATGATTTACCACTAAGCTATATCTCCAGATTTTTTTAAGAAATGATTTGCTAAGATTTTATTATCTCCCTTGGCTGATGAAATGTAAAATATTTCCCCTATAAAAATTATTCTTTATTATCTATGAGAGAGAAAGACTATTTTTAACATTAGATATTTTTGATTTTCGATCCTTATCTGATGAATTTCATGTACAAAACATATCTAAGAACACTGCCAGACATATAAATTACCTTTGTGTGAAATTTGAAAAAGATAGTCTCAACCGTTTCAGAACCTATGAGGAATTCCCTCACACACACAATAACTTTTATGATAATGATAATACTAATAGAGATATTTTTGCATTGAATATTCGGCCTTTAAAAAAAACCCACCTCAACTAAATAGAAATAAGAAAAAGCAAACCAGTCGTTAATGATGGCATTAATAGGAGGCAATAAATACATTGGTTGCTTAGGTAAGCAACATATTTGAAATATGGCCACACGTTTGACTTGTTCTTTTATTTCATGATAAGAAAATCAAACAATAAATCAGTGGATTTAGTGGGCGAATGAATACTTTTCTCTGCCAACGTTAATTATTTCGTCCATCTGAAACTGTTCAGTTTATTTTCGCATTCTTTCTCCTCCATGGTTGCTGAACTCCACAATCACTTTGCGATTGGCATTTGCTATTTAATATGAAAACTAATATTTTATATTAATGGTTCACTGCACACCAAGGCCAAAAGCCACGCGAGGATAAGTTAGTGAACTTTGTCAACTATGATTAACTTACAGGACGACATGGCAGATATTTGTTGATATTGGACTTAAAAACGACCGTGTTATATACTGTAGGGAAACATACCGTCAGTAGCATGTTCTATAGGTAGGAAGTTTTTAGAACTAAACTTTGTCCATGAAAGTTCCATTTGACAGAGGAATGTTATATTTAAGTCTTATTAGAGTGATGCTGTTGTAAAAGTTTTAAAGAGAGGGATGTTGTAAGAGATATTGTTGAGAGGAATTGTTTGTGTTATGACGATTCATATATATAAAAAAATGTTTGTACTTAGAAGAAGGAAGCTCTTTGAGTGATGAAACAGTGTTCAGACAGTCTTATTGTTCATATTGTGTATGTAAGATGTGTGTGTGTCATTTTAAACCACATGATATACAAGACATATAATAACAATTTTCACTTTACCTTTTGGTAGAATTACAACACAAAGGCGACGTTTATAAAAACACATGATGGGTTTATTTCTTCTCACGACCGGCCATGGTTTTCATCATCAAGAATTCAAAGTTTCACATTCTAAGTTTCAAAAGTGACCGTCTCGCTTCTAGACCTTCGAATCCCAAACTGCAGACTATCGTCTGTCGTTCTCAAACTCCCTCCCTGTTTCTCCTCCCAGTTCTCCTAAGTTTCTAACTATATCTAGAACTTCCCATTTTTCCATGACGTCATACACATGTTAAAACATGTGTCTTCTTTCACGTGTTCTGAACATGCGTGTCCAAAACTTTTTCCTTTGTTTACAAAAGGAATTTTGACCTATATTCTCAGTAACCTATATTTCCAATATGTTAAAAACATGTTTATTAAATTATCTTTTATAGTTGCATTCCTCAATTGAATTTTTCATAACAGACTTGTCAACGCACATTCTTTTCTTGAAACTATTTTATCTCTAAGCTAAACAATGGTTTGTTTTACATTCCATTTTCTAATTCTCTCTCGTAATCTATTTCTAAACCTAATTTACGAGGTTCGAATTTCGTCTATTCTATTTCATTTTCATTTTAACTAAATCTCTCTATTTTTATACTTACATGAAAAGGGGGCAGCCCTTATCATGTAACATCCCTCCCTTCCATATTTCACAAAAAAAAATGCATGCATTTTTAAATTTAGTACATTTTTTTTTCTACATTTACACAACCACACAGCTAGGAAAGATCAGGCTAAAAAAATCTCTTTCAGTCAGCCCTCCTCGGCCGACTTCACAATTATTATATTTTTATAAGATCAGAACCTTTCTGATCTTCTTGGCATTTACTTTTTGGGTGTAGGGTATATATATATATTTGTAATTTGAAAAATTATTGTGTGTGTGAGGGAATTCCTCATAGGTTCTGAAACGGTTGAGACTTTACCTATGATTCACATCAGCTACTTTCCAGCCACCCATATGCCGCAGGCTAGAGGTTTCCACCTCCCTCGAAATGGACGACTCCCTTCGTCCCAAAAATGTCCTGATCATCTCTTTCCGCATGGTTAGTCTTATCAAGTATGGCTTTGTTTTTGTTTTTCTATAACTATCTTATACGGGACATACCAAAGCTCATAACCAATCTTCTTGGTTGGCTTTAACTATCAAGATATACCTTTTTTCTCTCATACGGATTCACTCGGATTTCCTTGCTTGGATTCTTGAAACTTCGACGAGGATTTAGAAATATCACCCTTAATTAACTAACACCTTTTGCGCCCAACACCTTAATTGCGCACTAAATTCTATCTAATTGCCCGATTTTTTTAATTTTTCTTTTCTCTCACCAGAGCTTCCAAGATCCAGCAGATATATCCCACATTCATGCGTCTCTAAAAAATATACAAGGTTATATCTTTCTTACGTAATCTACGGCATATTTTTGCCTGTCTCTTACTTCATTAAGCTATATGTGATTGCCTCGGGACTACCTATCATCGGTTTACTTGTCCCCTTAAGAATTTTCGTATTCTTTCCAACGCCTGTTTATTAATTAAGCCAAGTCTTACCACTTGTTTGGAGTCGTTACGTGCAACCAGCTTATTTTAAGCACTTAATTAACCAGGTTCCCAAATTTTTCGAATAGGGGCACATCTCGTGCTTATCAATCCCTACCAAGTCACTTTTCTTGGGAAAAAATTATAGGATCTCTAAAAAACAAAAAACAAAAACCAAATGTTAAAAAAAAAACTCTTTCTTACGGCTTATCACATCTAAAACTCTCTAAATACCCGTTTACGTAATTTTGATTTTTGTCCCCCTTCTAAAATTCTAACTGAATCTGTAAGCCAACCATACGTCTTAACTAGTTTTATTTTCTCCTAGACTGTTTAAATCTAATGTATATTTACTGATGACTTTGAATTCTTGCTGTGAAAATCAATAACATTTACATTAAGTATAAATTTACAATATTGTTTAAAAAACATTTTCAAAAGAAAATACCTTAATACATTAAAACATTTTGCAACAAAACACAAAAAAAATAATAAAAATTCGTTACATTATACATTTCAAAAGTCCGTTGACACAAAACAAAAAGTTGTCCCTTTTTCAAAGACCAGAACAATTAAAACACACTAAAAAGCCGAAAATTATACACAATGCATAAATTTGATTTTCATTTCTGCATCTTTCTTTTTTCTATAGTGTATTTTATTTATTTATTTATTCATTCTTTCTTTTAATACTCGAGAATTTTAAATGTACTTTCGACTTTTGACACTAAATTGTTATTTATTATGATTGACAGTTTCTCTAAACAATTCAGACATTAACACACATTTTTATGAATGATACAGTCCTATTTTCTATTTGTTTTTATTTTATTTATGAATGAAATATTCGTGGGTAGTTTTTTTTTTTTTTAACTGACCGTATCTCTTATCATTCATTACGGAATATCAGCTTTTTTTTTCTTTTTTAATATTTTCTTGTAAACTTTAGTTTTCTGTGTGCGTGTGTGTTCAAATTTTTTTTCTTTTCTTTTTGTTTCAAAACTGTAGAGAAAAATGGAGGTCGTTGGTCTAAATCTATAAAAAATGTCAATTCTTTCTTTTTTTTTTTTTTTTTTTTTTTTTCAATTTTCACCCCAAACAAGGCACAGTGCCACTTTGAAGCAGGGGGGGGGCTACTATCAGGAACTTAATTAGCAGGGTCATTATGAAGGGAGATGAGTAGAAAGATGTTGGTTAATATTACACTTGAACTTCTGCATATCAGTGCAGTTGGGAAAGCAGAATCCTGGAAGGGAGTTCCAAAGACCCGCAGTTCTGGGGAAGAAACTATTGGAGTAAAAGGCTTTCTTGCACCTAGGGATCTCTACTGTAAAGGGATGAGACGAGACTTAGTAGCTTGTCGGGTTTGTCGGGGGTAGTTACGTCGAGGAGGTACAAGTGTTTGCAGTTCGTCAGAGCATTCACCATTAAAGTATTTGTAGAACAGGCAGAGGGATGCAACATCTCGTCGATAGGACAGAGGCTGAAGCCTAGATGACAGTTCAGGACCTATCAGGTTGGGGACTCTCTTTTGAACCCTGTCCAGGAGTGAGAGACAAGCAGCAGATGCACCAACCCAGATGTGACAACAGTATTCCATACATGGGCGAATGGTTGCCTTATAGAGGTATAAGATACTGTCAGGCGTAAGTAGTTTTCTCGCACGGTAGAGGGAGCCAACCTTCCTTGCAGCAGCCTTGGCAATGCTCTCAATGTATCTATTCCAGTTCATATTCCCTGTAAACGTTAGGCCGAGGAGTTTAAAAGAAGTACTTTCAGGCAATGTGTTCTTGGCCATTGCTATTGGTGGTAGAGAAGGTTTCTTGTAGTTATTGAAGGAAACAAGCTTAGTCTTAGCAGCATTGAATGTGACCAACCATTTTTGTCCCCATTCCACTACAGATTGGAGGTCATCCTCTAGTGTTTCTGCCATTTCCTTGAATATGTGTTCATTTGTTTTCCCCTCATATCTGTTATAGAGAGTGGTGTCATCGGCAAATATACCCATCTCCGAAACAATTTTATCAGGGAGGTCATTTATGAATATCAGGAATAATAGAGGTCCAAGGATAGACCCCTGAGGTACTCCCGCATTTATGTCCTATTGTTTGGATGTACGACCGTAGAGGACAACTTTGATTTTTCTATTACTTAAGAAGGATTTAATTACATTATGAATTCTTCCAGTGATTCCATATGATCTAATCTTCCTTAGAAGACCATCGTGCCATACCCTGTCAAAAGCCTTAGATATATCAAGGGCCACCGCTCTACCCTCCCCTGTTTTGTCCAATAAACGGTATATACGTTCAGAAACTACAGTTAAGATATCTTCTGTTGAATGGGCTTGCCTGAATCCATATTGTTTGTCAGTCAGGAGTTTAGGAGCTGTTAGGTGCTGGACTAGGGCTTGATTAACTAAGGACTCAAATATTTTGGCGAAAAGCGGGAGGAGGCTAATGGGGCGATAATTTAGTGGGTCAGTTCTTTTACCAGAATTCTTGAAGACTGGTACCACAGAGGCGGTTTTCCAGCAGAAAAGACTCATCTTAGTCACCAGAATACCACATTTACTCTAAGTGTTGTTCTGTTTATGATATTTTACAAAATATTTATGCCAATTTTACAAAAAAAAAAAAAATAAAACAACAATAAAGAAATGAAAGCTTTTGTTTTTGTATCAAATTTTATCACAATTTAAAAACAAAATTTTTCACAACATACAAGGGTCGTTTTAAAAATAGTCTCCAGAATTCATTTTTCTATATAGTCGCTCCCATTTTCAATGCACGTTTGCCAGGAATTCAATGATGCATATCTGCTTCTGACACACGTCCATGGCAAATGTTGTTTTCTTAGTCTCATACCGTCAGTATCTGCAACAGAGACTAAACTTTCAAATCATGAATGCATGTTCAATCATCATACTAATGCAATTTGTAATCCTTCTGATCCATCTGGGTGCAATAAAAAATAGGAGGCATTACTTTTGGAATGCCTCTCGTAGTTTCCCAATGGATGAGAAATTTTATCCATGCATCTTAAATATGTTAACATCAAAATGGTGTCTGCTTGTTTAATCTGATGACATAGCATAATGTATAAGACACACACACACATATATATATATATATATATATATATATATATATATATATATATATATATACTGTATAAGCAAAATCAAGACTTCAAAAAAGGTGTTGATAGCAACAAAAAGTGTATTTCATTTTACGTTACAATTCTTTCCGTGCCAGAACGACAATTTCAAACATTATGGCGTTTGAAAATTTTCACAAAACCAGCATTTCTTAAAAACACTCTTGACAATAGAACATTGTTTAAAGAAAAGAAAAATTCCCTTAACGGAAAAGGAGCATGTGAAAAACATTTACTCTGGAGGTAACCTCCGTGAAAATCCCATTTCTGAAAATTTACTGGATTACACGAAGTCAGTACATTACATACAAGTCTCTCTCTATGTATATGTGTGTGTATGTGTATTATGCTTCAAACCAGCACTTTTTATGTATTCTTAATTTGTATATTGATTTTTTTTTTTAGTTTTAAAAATTTTTATATATATATTTGTAATTTGAATTGTCATATTTTGTTATATATGTGCAATAGTTTTATGGATATAAAACATCTGTGTCACTGTGATGCTGAAAATAGATACTACACTTTGATCTTATACAATGATAAAAAAAAACGAATACGAAAAAAACGTTTTAAAATTGAATAAAAAGAAATCCTAATTTAATGGGTGTGATTGGTGTAGTATCGATTGTGGTGTTATAAAAACGTCCTCCCAGAAATTACCTCCTCCTGTTTTTAAGAGGGTGGCGAGTAATGCTCCTAAGTATTACATACTCATTTGGGGAGAATGATGTGGTATCTATTCTGTTGTTATGAGAGTATCTTTCTAGAGACCCTCTTCGCCTTTTTTCTGGGGGGAAAGAGGGTAGCATCTTTTTTGTTGCTATGATACCATTTTAGGGGGAAAGGAATCCTTCAAGATACTACCTCCTCTATTTTGGAAAGGGTAGTAAAGTACCTGTTTTGTTATGATACTATTCTCCCATGCATCACTTCCTCCTTTCGAGGGGCAGTATATGTTCGTTTTCCATGCAATCATCTTTTCAGACTAACAAAAATGTGTGACTGTAGCAGGTAGAAGTCTCAAGTAATTCTTATATTCTAAGTATCACAATATATACAACATAATCACTAGGGCTGTGACAACAGCATATTCTTTTCATTGGTTTGACTCTTGAGTATATATCTGTTAATCTTATGTTTTTATATAGACGGATGTGATTCTCGGTTGATTGACTGTGTCTTACTGTGCCAAATATATACTTGAGAGTCCAAAGAATGAAAAGAATATTCTGTTGTCACAGCCCTAATAATCACGCTAACACATTGGTTCCCATCAGATCACCGAAGTTAAGCAACATTGAGTCTGATCATTAATAAAATTTAGGAATTCAAAGCAATGTATGTAGGGGGACGTCAACACCTCCTTGCAAGAATTGCAAAAACCTAACGTCACTGGAGATTGAACCATAGCCCTCTGGAAGACTATCATTTAGAACTGATAATTATTTCGTATTTTTATCATCATGCAATGTGTCCTGATTGAGTTTGACATAAACATTCCTGAATTCAACAAGAAAGAGCAAAAGATGATCAGAGAAACAGGGAGCAGGCAGGGAATTCTAAAGGCAAGCAGTTAATAGAAAGATATGATTAGAGTAGAAAACTTTTCATCGTCTGGGTACCTCTGCAGTGAGGGAGGGGGGATTTTGTTGATTAGCTGAAATGGGGAACCGTTAGTAAGTTATAAATATATTCATAAGAACAGGCCAGGATGAAAGTGTAGTATCTGATCTGATATGATACTTCTCCTTTATTAACTAAAGACAGATGAAATCTTTCTCAATTTAATACAATTTTTACTATTTTCCCAATCCAGAGTGCCCCTCGTCGGGGAGCTGGATTTTCCCAATATTAAAAAATAACCTTGTGTCTGACTCTCCCCTCCTGGGGAAGCAGGTCAATAGGAACAGCTCAAGAAAATGAGTTGATCCAAACTTGTTTTTTTATAAAAAGTAAATATTTGTTTTGCTGATGGGTTTTTCAGGTGCCATTCTACAAATGAATCGCAAATCTGAAAGTGGAAGACAAAAAAAAACTTTTTCTGATTTCCGTCTTCATTATTGTCTTTGATTAGCTGAAGAAACCTAATGAGAACTAAAATCTCTCGTAATTATGCAATACTTGATGTCATCAGTTTTAAAGAAATGGCACCATTTTAAGGCGTTCATGCTTTCCTGTTTTATGAAATTCTTACATTGTCATTTAGACGTTTTTCCGGAGATGATTTAGCGATTAAATATGACATTCTTCTAAAAGGAAGCCATTTTAAAAGTCTTCTTTTTATTATTAACAATGAAGCAAGTCAAAGATATATTTTGGTAACAACTTTAACACAAAAAAAAAAAAAAATCTCAGCCATTGATTGGTATGTGTAAAAACACCCTAAATTTGTATAATCACATTCGTCTCAAATGTTCAAATGTTCTAGGTTCAAGACCGCTTATTCCTCTGTCTGCACAACACAAAAATTTCTAGACTAATGGCAATGCATTTCTGTTTAATGTCATATAAACCCTGTTCCATGTCAAACAAGGCATATTGGCACTTGGAATATAAAGGGATCTGAGATCATGTCTAACAGGAACTGTAGGAAGTTGAACAGAGCGATGTCTGCTCACATTACATTTAAATTTCAGCATGTTAGTACAGTGAGGGAAGAGGGAAACAGGGAGGGAATTCCAAAATCTGCAATCCAAGAAAAGAAACTATTAAAGTAAAAGGCTTTCTGGCATCCAAGGGCCCCAATAGTGAAGGATTCGAATTTTGCTGCTTGTCACGTTAGTCGAGGGGGAACAAGTGCTAAGAGTTCATCAGAGCACATTCTATTAACGTACTTGTAAAACGCATGGGAGCAAGGTATGTATTTCTGTTGTATTAAATGCTAGCTTCTTTTTTTTTTTTTTTTTTTTTTTTTTTTTTTTCTCTCGTCCATAAATGTTTATTTATCTACCGAGTTGATTGCAAAAATAGATTACCTAATTGTACTCATTTTTAGTTCGTGGGAGGGGAATCTATCACCATACTTTCCCTTAAACAGGTCCGTTGGACTTTTATTAAGTACAATACTTAATAGTTATTTTTTATTTTTTATTTATTTATTTATTTATTTTTTTTTTTTTAATGGAGAGTAGAAAACGCATTGTGGATGCGTTATCGGCAGCTCCTGTTACTCTCGCTTCTTCTTATTTGTCCCTCAGTCCTCATTTTTTAAATGAGTGATTTTTCTGACAAAGGGAGAAGAAAAAGCTGTTTTCTAGGTTGGCAGTATTTTTGCGCGAACAGTTGGCAGAGTTGGTGGAAATTTTCTGTTTCTATGTCTATCCTTGTAGCCATGTCACTAGTAAGGGTGCTGGAGGTAAACGTTTTGTCTGGGCTGACGTTATCCGCCTGATAGTCATGGACCCGAACCTTGGATTAACCACTAAGGAGGCTGTCCTATCAGCAGGTGCAAAGTACTGGGGCTGCTGTATTGCCATTTGGTGAATGGAATCTGGACCATGCAGTAGCTTCTGGTGGGGCCTCTCGATGCCATACTAGTGGGTAATTGTTACAGCTTTACCTTATCATGTAGTACAAAAAAAAAAAAAATTCTTCGTTTCTTTTTCTCTCTTAGTTTCCCCTCTCTGTCCTGCTCTAAGTAAATCTGTCGACCTAGTCCACAAATTCCAAAATTTCATCATGACAAGTTTCAAGAAAAAATACACGATTAAACCCGGTTCTCCAACTTCCAACGTAAACCCCTACTACCATGTCTCTTTCTCCAACATCAGGGGTCTACGTTCTAACCTTCCAGAGGTTGAAACCCAATTACAGGAGACTAAACCAGACCTTTTATTTTTAAGTGAAACTGGCATTGGACAGGCTATTTCCCTAGATGAGTTTGCAATTACAGGATACTCTAACTTAACTTCTAAATCTGACCCTCAAGATCGCCATGGGCATGGAATATGTGCCTATATTAAAGATAACTTTCCATGTGGGAGGGACATCTCCAGGGAAGATCCTAACTTACCCTATATGTGCTTCCGGGTTGCTTTAGCTCACACTACTGCATTTATATTTACTCTCTATCGCCCCCACAACAGCGGAGTTACTATCTTTCAAAGCATATCTGAGAAAATTGACCAAGTCCTTTCTACTTATCCTTCAGCTAACATTCACGTATGTGGAGACTTCAATGTTCACAACGTCGAATGGTTGACCCACTCAAACAAGACCGATGATGAGGGGAGGTTCTGTCATGATTTCTCCATTGCCTATGACCTCACTCAGATTGTTCAGGAACCTACCCGTGTGCCCGATAATGACGGCCAGTATGCGAGCCTACTAGACCTTTTTCTCACAACTTGCCCTGAACTATGTTCAGTTTCTGTTCTGTCGCCTCTTGGATCTTCCGACCACTCTGTTGTATCAATTAAGATAAAAATGAAATGTAATAAGTCCCCAGACGTACCACTTCATCGTACAGTATATCGATACACTAAGGCTGACTGGGATAGCTTCCGTACATTTATATCTGATCTACCTCTGCATTCCATGTTTAAAAAGGATGTGTCCTCTATAGTATTAGACCTAACTGAATGGTTAATTGTAGGTATTGACCATTTCATACCCTCTAAAAAGTTTCAGCAAAAACCTAACAGCCAGCCATGGTTCTCTCCAGAATGTGCTGCTGCCATTGCGCACAGAAATCACTTTTTCCACTGCTTCAAACGTAATAGATGTATGGAAACTAAAGCCGTTTTCAGGACTGCCAGCAACCATTGTAAGAAAGTAATAAGGAACGCAAGAGAGTTGTATGCTCAATCTGTTAAGTCCAAAGTAGCTGAGCAGCGGCTTGGTTCCCACCAGTTTTGGCAAATAGCAAACAGAATCCTGAACAGAAGCGTGTGCTCCATCCCAACTATTATCAATGGACCTGAGGTAATCTCGTCAGCATCAGACAAAGCCAAACTCTTTGTCAAGAACTTTGCAGCTAATTCTACCCTTTGCGACCAAGACCGCCAACCCCCAATATTTCCTCCTGTATCAGAAAACACGCTATGTGATATACGTATATCTGTACGTGATGTTGCCAAGCTAATCAAAAACCTTGATTCCAGTAAAGCAACTGGCCCTGATGGTATTCCAATTATAGTACTCAAAAAACTTCAACCTGAACTAGCGCCCATACTTACAAAACTGTTTAAACGTTGTCTTAAGGAGAATAGTTTCCCATCTCCCTGGAAAATCTCATCAGTATGCCCTGTATTTAAGAATTCAGGTGATCGCTCATCCCCCTCTCAGTACAGGCCAATAAGTCTCCTGTGCGTCATGAGTAAGTTGCTAGAATCTGTGTTAAATACAGAAGTAATCAAACATCTCAACAAAAATAACCTTCTTAGTGACACTCAATATGGTTTCCGTTCTGCTAGATCTACAGCAGATGTCCTTACAGTTATATCGCATAGGATTAGCAAATCTCTCGACGGTGGCAATCTTTCTAGGGCAATTGCTCTTGACATATCTAAAGCCTTTGATAGGGTATGGCATAAAGGTTTACTTCATAAGATCACTAGCTATGGTATAGCTGGAAAAGTCTTCTCAATTATTAAATCATTTCTTTCTGATAGGTTCATAAGAGTAGTAGTTGAGGGGCAAAAATCAGAAGCTCACAGTATTAATGCCGGTGTCCCTCAGGGATCCATCCTGGGCCCAACTCTTTTCCTGATCTACATTAATGATCTTCCAAATCATATCCTTACATCATTTGTAGACATTTATGCTGACGACACTACCATTTATGGTACCACATCTAAGACAGTAAACGAGCAAGTACTCTCCAATTCTCTCTCCTCTGATCTTGAGCATGTAGTACAATGGGGAAAGGAGTGGCTGGTTACTTTTAATGCATCTAAAACCAAGCTTCTCTCTTTACATCATCAACATTTTAATCCACATTTGCCATCAATTGAAATGAATGGCTCTCGTCTTCAGGAGGCCTCAAGTTTTGACAAGCTTCTGGGCTTGACCATTACTCCTGATCTTAAATGGAACACGTATATCAAATCTGTTGCCAAGGCCGCTGGAAAAATGGTGGGATCTTTCTATCGATCCAGTAGATATCTCACTGCTGATGCTATTCTCTATCTATATAAGAGCCAGGTACGTCCAAGGATGGAATACTGTTGCCACATCTGGGCAGGAGCTGCTAGAAAGGACTTGTCCTGCCTTGATAGAGTTCAAAATAGACTTCGTAGCCTCGTAGGAGATGTCCTTTTCTCCTCCTTACAACCTCTATCTCACAGAAGAGATGTTGCGAGTTTGTCTCTGATGTATCGTTATTTTCATGGAAAGTGTTCAACTGAGCTTCAATCTATGGTCCCCCCTCGCCAAACTTTCACAAGAAACACTCGTCTAGCTGTAAACACTATCAATAATTTCCCCCACTCTTTATCTGTGCCTAAACCTAAACATAGATTCCATGAACAAAGCTTCTTTCTTAGAACTGCACGCCTGTGGAATTGTCTTCCGTTTTCCTGCTTTCCGGCTGACTACAATATGGTTGTGTTCAAGTCTAAGGTAAATAAGTTCTTGATGAGCCGTTCCATATAAGTTATTAAATTTACCAAATTTTCATTACTAATGATTACTATATTGACCAACTTCTACTGTACACTCTTTAACCCTTATCCTTGAGTGGCCTCTGGGCCTTGATAATGTGGTGATGCCTTTGTAAAAAAAAAAAAAAAAAAAAAAAAAAAAAAGATATTGTTAAACATCATTTCGAATGAATCAGATGATTTTTGTTGGAATCCATTTCTTCTAATATCTTTCTAGTTATAATTCTTTCTAGAAAGACATCAGATAATCATGGGAGGGACCACATGAAGGTTGCCAACATCCAAAGTGAAAATGTTTTTGTGAAATGAACCGGATTTGAACATGGCACACCCAGGTTGTTAGTCTGTGTCATTAACTACTTAGCCACTGCCATCTTCTTGCTGCTCCTGCTGCTGTTATTTGCCATTTAGCCAATCACCATTCATCTTTGGCTGCAGACCAAACATCACGTATACAGAGTTGATATTTTTATCTTATCGTCCTCATGTACGCTTGTGAAATTTTTAACGTATATGCCAAACATGCCAAGAAACTGAACCGTTTCCACATCACTTGACATCGTAGATGGATGAAAATCAAGTGGCAAGACAAGACACCAAACACAAAAGTTTTATGCCAGTCAAGCCTCCCATCAGCACATACCATGCTGCAGAAATGTCAGGTTCGTTGGGTCATATATGATGCATGTCAGATTTAAGATTCCCAAAACAGTTCCTTTACGGTGAGTTGTTAAAAGTACAAAGAACCATAGGAGGGCAGCGGAAACAGTTCAAAGGCAGCTGTAAGCCCAAAACAGTTTAGCAAGAAAGTTCTTACGGTTTTATCTTTTAAATTCAGATGAACATATCTCAGCTCCAACAAAAAATTATTGATTGAAATACGCAACATCAGAATCAGCACACTTTTGCCAACGCAAAACAAGTATATTTACGCCAGTGACGTAGAAAGCTTGCATTTTGGTGGCGATGAAGTTGCTGAAGGCATCTTCGATATCGCTTAGATTTTTGAAACATTTCTCACACAGAAAATTGTTGAGATGCTTGAAAAAGTGGTAGTCAGTAGGTGAGAGATCTGGAAAATATGGTGGATGAGGCAGTTTCATAGCCCGATTCATTCAACTTCTGCAGGGTTGGCTTAGCAACGTGGTTGGACATTGTCGTGGAGAAGAATTGGAATTTTCTGTTGATAAATGCTGGGTGTTGTTGTTGAAGTTTCTGATGCATTTCATCCATTTGTTGACAGTACTTTTCCGCCGTAATGGTTTGCCTACATTCAAACATTGGATAAGACGTGTCGCAGACCACCAAACAGTCAGCATGACCTTCTTTTGGTGCAACTCTGGATCCAGGAATAAATGTCATGGAGCTCTGTCAGCATCTAACTATTGAGCTGAGCATCACTTTTCATCGCAAGTCACAACCTGGTCAAAAATCAGGTCGTTCTTGTTGTGTAAAACTTCATAACAGCGTTTCTTTTGGTTGTCGTTCGATTCATGAGGCACCCATTTATCACGTTTTTTTTTTTTTTTGTCTTTCCAATCTCTTAAATCGTCAATTCAAAAGCAAGTTCTTGATCAGTTGTGCATGGATTGGCTTCGACTAAGGCTATTAATTGATCGTTGTCAACATCCAATAGCTGACCACTATACTTATCATCTTTAAGACTCATCACCACCATGAAATTTCTTAAACCGCCATTGTGCTGGGTAGTCAGTAATGATTACTGGGTCAAGCGCTTTGTTGATATCACATGTTTCGACTTAGCTTGAATTAAAAAAAGAAAATTGTGCGAATTTGCTTTTTTTTCCATCTTGTATTCAACGTTCTGGAAAGAAGACATAATTATTTTAAAACGATTGTAATTTAAATGATTAGATAGAGCGAAAAACGCTTTTTAAAATGATATATAAACTAAAGGTATTATAACAAAAACTAATTTGAAAATACATATTCTGAAATCGAAATTAAAAATCCCGCAAGAACTTTAACCTAATACTTGCCGGACTGCATCAGCAGACCAACAGAACAATTGCATGATCACGGTCATTTTTGCAAGCGATGGACAAACGCCACTGTCACTTTGCTGCTGCTGCTGCTGCTGATGATGATGATTATTAAGTTATTTAGCCAGTCACCATTCATGTTTCATGTAAGATGATTTGAAAAATTAATCTGTTGCCTCAATAATGGTAACTGCTTCTAAAGTAATCTCTTAATCTCTTTAGACATTTTTATCTTTTTAAAAAGATTTGAATAATTCAATTCCTAATTTTATCGATTTCATGGACATTGCTGTTTTTTTGTTTGTTGTTTTTTTGGTTTGTTTTTTTAGTCTCGCTGACCTCGAGAACCCCCGAACCAGATCAAATCGGTTGTTTGTTTGAAACATTGCTGGTAAAGAAATATGTAAAAGTTTATAAAAGCCGAGAAAAACCGGAAAAGGAAAAATGAACAAATAGACGGGTTCGAGTAGCAAAAATGGTAGAGAAGTGTCTAATTATTTGTCACTCATCCTCCTCTCGCTACATAAACATCTACAAAGTTGCTGGTATGTCCGGGATATATAAAGTCCATTAGTGAGATAGAACTTTAATTTCGGGAGAGAACACCTCCCCTTTTCAAAAAGAAAACAAGAGTATTGTCCAAAATGGTGGAAGGGACCAGAAACACAGAAAGAAACTAGTACCGCAGTTAGATATGAATAGGTTATTGTGTAGCTAACTAGGGATAATTTTTATTATTTTTTCGCTATATCGCTGTAAATCGGTTCTGAAAATGAATTACTGGAACGTTGTATGTGAAATTCTACCCCTTTTCAAATCTTTATTTTTTTGATTTGTTGAGACCTTTTTTTTCCAATGTATTCCATATTGCTTTCACTGGTTGCCATGTTTATTTTCATGCAATCAATTTTTTGTGTGCGTACACACATGAAATTGCACATTGTTTTCCCTGGTCATAGAGAGACATGTAACCATTAGCATTTTTTTCCAGTTTGGCGGTGGAGGTGTGGGAAGAAAGAGGGAATAGGGTGGGGGTGGGGATCATAAGTTCTAAACATTTTAAAAATACGTAGAAACACTTCAAAACGTGTAAGGTGGGGGTGTCTTTCCAGTTTTTTTTTTCTTTCTAAGATTTGCTTTGAAAAGGTCTCACCGTTAAATATTAATCAATTATTATTTCTTAATATTTTTAATGCTGTTAACATACAAACAAAAATAACCAGGATGGACCTGAACAATGCACACTTTCTCCTTATGTTATTTTCTTTTCGTTTTATTTTCAATTTTTTTCAATGGATTACACCCCTCTTATATAAAGGATTTTTTATTTAATCTAAGGACAATGATACTAAGACCTTTATTATCCGATGTATTCCATATCGTTTTCACTGGTTGCCATGTTTGTTTTCGTGCAAGTGTGTAATCAATTTTTCGTGCATGCACACATGAAATTACATATTGTTTTCACTGGCCGCCACATTTGTTTTCGCATGCGTGTGAATTCAATTTTTGTGCATTTATACATTAATTCTGTATACTCAGTTGCACTGACGCAACGAATCAACGATATATATTAGTATATAATATAAAGGATTTTGTTTCTAAAATTGTTTGGAAACGCGATTACACTCTGATTTTAACCGCTAAAGTTCAATTTCAACGTGTTAAAATGATAGGATGGACCTTTGAGATTCAAAAACCAATATTTCAATCGGACACATAAAAGGCCACCAAATGAAGGCAATCTCTTTTGAACTGATTGTCGAAGATAGATCCTCAGCTTGTATGTTCAGCATAGAAAAGGATTCTAAAGTCAGCAGATTTAACCAATGAGAAGGCAGATAATTTGTCGATTTATTTATTTACTCATTTTGTTTCCCAGGATTCCCACCGTTAAACTGTGATTTGAACATTTGCTTGATTTTCAAACTGTATGCAAAGTAAAGATGGTCCTTGTATAGCAGGATGAGGAAAGTTGGGTCACGTACATTGTTTAATTTGGGGGTCACTTCTAGTATGAAACTAGCATGAGTGCCCAACATTGCCCGGGTGTTTTGAGGTGTGTGTTGAGCAAAAAAAAAAAAAAAAAAAAAAAAAGTGGTATAAAGCAGGCTTGAACCCATACTGCAAAGGAGGAAAAGAATGTGAAAAAAAAAACGTAACGTCTTTGCCGTTGCGTCCATTGCCAAATCGGAAGTGCTGAAGATTCAAATTAAGGTTAGTTAATCAAAATGAGAGGGGATGATTTTCGAAAATATCAGCGAAAAAAGCGACCCCTCCTTGTTGGAATGTGCCCAGTTGAGGGTGAAAAAAGTAATGTTTTTAGCCAATTTTTCGATATATTTTTGTCGTCTGAAGGATTGAGCTTTAAAACGATACCAATCTCCTGAAAATCTGTTGCCCCTGTCGAAAGTTTTAGGTCGACATACAAACATACAAACATACCTTTAAACAGATAGGTGAGATTTATATTATAAATAACTCTCAAAAAGATTGATATGCCATGGAAGAGCTGAAACAAACTCTATCAAAAGAAGAGAGAAAAACATAAAAAGTTGCTTTGTGTTAATTTGAAATAAGATTTTTCTTTGGATTGAATGAACATGTTGGGACAAGTTGTCTGATTGTTAAGTCAGTTGTCATGCTTAACAGCAGCAACAAGCTCATTTCACAGATGACTTGCTGACGTATGACGTAGCTTTTACACCCTTTTCTTTATTTTTTATGTATTTCATTTTTTTTTTTTTTTTTTTCTTTTTTTAGATTTAAAATAACTCTGAGCTCACCAACCTTTATTTTAATGGTGATATGCGACTACAGGTCTTGCATAAAATCACAAACGGTTAATAAATGAGTTGCTCTTCTATGCCAACTTTCTCAAATTATTCTCTTTCACATCTCAACTCAATTGGAATAAAAGAAAAATGTTTTTATTACATTTGGGATTTTTTTAGATGAGGATTGATTATTTAGATTCTTCGAACTACTTTTCTCATCTAAAAATGGTCAGAGGTTACAGCGATTGAACGTTGTAAAATTAACACTCAAGATGAGAACAGACGTCTGAAGAAATAATACGAATGTTTTTATTAGATTTAAAATTAAAAAATCCTTCTTTTAATGAGTATTGTCTTAGAAGCTTGTGAACATTCAAGAGTATAATGCTGCCTTATCATTAATTCGATTTTTTTTCTTGGATTCTGGAGTTGTTTTTGTAAATCATTTTTCTAGTGATTTTATTTTCTGGGTTTGAATCTTGGTCACCCTTTTATATTAAACACTAGCAGGCCGCCCGGCATTGCCCAGTCGTAAAATACGCTTCAATATGATATTTTGATTAATGCAGATTTCGTATTTATTATTATATCATATTGGACCCAATATATAGTAATGATTTAAAAAGCTTAAAGAAAAAAATGACTTGTGCACCACTACCGAGAATCGAAACCAAAACGTTTAGCTTATGATTTACTTTTTCCTTTGATGTTAATGCCTGAGCTATAAAGACCTGTTTGCTGTAAGGTTAAAAATTAAAACATGGACCAATAGCTATTACATTACTCATGTATATTCGTAATGCCGTCATTTGACCTTCACCTGGCAAATTCCATTTTTTAATTTTCACACTTTTGCACCGATTTTCTCCAGCTAAAGCACAAATATAAAGTTTCACATGGGTTCGAATACCCTATATATTAAGTTTCATGTCTGTAGACCAAAAACTGACAGGAGTTTAGTAGGCAAAATTTTAAACAAATATACATACAGATACATAAATATATATAGGAATAGGTTTGTGTTCACTATAACCTTTTTACACAAATATTACGCAAGTATAAATCATGTAGAATATCTGCATGAATATAATTACACGTGATAGTTAACCGAAGATGATCATCCTATAAGAAAACTGAAAAAACTAATAGGGAATTAATTAAAATGAATTTTTAAAAGAATATGCAAATTAGCTAGTTTTTTTTTTTTTTTTGCAGATGAATGCAATTCTACGACCCATATATAACAAAGTTGTATTTTCTTTTTAAGTAAATAGAAAAAAAAGGGTTTTGATACGAATATAAATACACAAAAAAGACAAAAATTGCAGGAGTATAGATAATGGAGTTCTTAATTGGATTGCTATTTATATTAATTGCTATTTGTATTAATTGCTATTTGTATTAATTTCTATTTGTATTAATTGCTACATAAACTTAACAAAAAATAATCTTGATCAACTGTGAGCATAACAAGTCACATACACGTTAGTAAATTACTCATAACATCAGGAATGTAAATAAAATTGATATTATGATTAATAGCATCAGATAAGAAATAAATTATTATTAACCTTAATTTTATTGAACAAACACTTGATGTTTGTTAGATAGAATTAGCTGTGATGTCATTGATATAGTTTTGCTGTCATAGTAAAAGGGTGTATTGATTTTTAACATGTTTTATCTCTTGAAATATTAATGAGTATCACTTAATCTAACGATAAAGGTAAGTTGTTTTACAGAAAATGTTAATGGATTCTCAATTTCGTCATATTTGCTTATAAATATTTGAATTACATCATTTCTACGTTTTTATTATGTTGACTGTTAAAAACAAACTACAAATAGAAGATTGAAATAATCAATTATAAGCAACAGGGAATATCATCACACATAGTAATACTATTCAATCCATGGCTCAAGCAAGAAAGATATAGCGAACACAAGGAGACTAATTTTGTATTTTGTCTTTTATTTAAAAAAAAATTTAATTGGCTTTGTAAACTTAGTTTTTGCTTGGGCTTAATAAATAATATAACGGCTCACATTTTTCCTAGTGTGTGTGTGTGTGTATATATACTTATAAATTTCTATATTCGGGATTGTAAACTAATTAACTGATCATTATGAATTTTGGAACACAGATGCCAGGCATAAGGGGTTGTCTTAAATTTGTTAACGCAAGGAAGGTAAAAATGTTGAAAGTCCTTCATGAAAAAAGGAAAGCATAAAGTGACTTTTGTGTTTACTTTCAGCAGCATTCACTCCCCTCATTTTGACCTTTAGTTATCATGTTCCATGAGAGATGTTTCTGACAAAGGGGGAAGAATTGCTTTTTTTTCTGGATTGGAATCTATCCATATAACACTTATCGTTAGGTGAAAAAATAAATTCCTTTTACCAATCGCAAACAAATTTAATTTTCTATCAACCTGCATAGTTTTACGATTCTGAAACTTTTATTTTTTTATTTTTTTTAGAACATTGTTGAACTCTTGTAAAAAAAAAAAAAAAAATAAAAAATGGATGATTGCATTAGACTGAACAATACACTGCATTATTACTTTGAAATAAAAAGTTTCAACCAATTTCAGTAAAAAGTATACAAATGTATCATGTCCATACCTCTGCTCCATATCTCATACGTGATACCCAGATTGGTTACTTGAATGTGCAGCGTCTATGTGATCTACCCTATGAAAGCTAAATCAACAAACTTAACCTTTTCTCTCTTGAGCACCGACGATTACACGGTGATCTCATTTTGACCTACAATATCTTCAATGGTCATTACGATATGTGTTAGAACTTTGTATTATTTGAATTATTTAAACTACTCTTCTCATCTTGAGTGTTATTCACATAATATTTCTGTCGATGTAATCTCTGACCTTCTTCAGGCATAGCTAGTCAAACTCGGGAATCTGCACAGAATTTTTAACAAAACCCTTCATTTAATCCAAGGGGGTAGAATACTCTCGTTCTGTTAGCCAGAAGAAGTGTTAAGTAATTCACAATTGTATTTTGAGTGTCGCCTGCACTGAGGATTGAACCTTCAACCTCCAGGAGAGTGTAACTTGCAACTGAATTTTGACAAGTAGTTTATCCACTATGCCACGAGTTTAGAATGAATTTTTGCTTTTAAATGTACAATCTAATTCTTTATCACTACTTATTATTACTACAGATATATAGACACCTTATCTATTATAATTTATTGCTCCCATGCTATGTTAAATTCTATACAAAGTCTGCTTCGCCGGTGATCGTCATACATCATATGCTGCTGCTGCTGCTGCTTTGAGTTGTCTTACTCCCTCTCTTCTTTATAATTTTTCCTTCTCTCATAATGGTAGATGGTTTCTCTTTTCTCTCCATATGTGGCCAGACATACCCAACTTTTCAATATCTCCACATATTACACTTGTTCGATGATTTTCTAACCTTACTTTAAGTGGACAACATGTCTCATCTCTGTATAGTTTTCCAAATTTACAAGAAATCATATACACACAATACTTAGTCATGATTTTTTTCTCAAAAGAAGTACTAGCTATCAAATGACTATACAGTGATAATATAATATTACCAGCAGACAAAGGCAATTCTACAGTGTTAATGGATAGAGCAGAACATTCCAAGAAATTGGTGGATCTGGTGACGACTGTAAAGTATAAAAGAATCCGATTTTGAAAATGGGAAGGAAGCTGTCACAAATTTTCAGTAAAGAATCTAATATCACTTGCAAAATACAGACAGCATTACAAGCTACCACACTTATATGGCCTTCCTAAGATATCACCCGAACGGTATTGCTTTAAGACCAATTGTCAGCACTTAAGATTCACCGTGCTACCTATCGAATCGATTTCTGTTAGATATAATTACCCCACTCACAGGCAAATTTCCATCATATGTCAAAACTTCATCTCCCTTCATCGAAATAATCAACAATGCATTCATTCCAGTCAGATGTAGTGAGTCTGTTCATAAAAGTACCCACTAATGAGATTCTGATCAGATAATTCACTGAAGGAACACATTTGCATCCCAAAGATGGAGATGTTGACCTTCTGAATAGAAACTACATATTTCATGATGTAGTGAGTCTGTTCAAGGAAGTATGTACTGGCAAGACTGACATATGAGATAAGTTGACTTTAGATACTACATTATTCTCTTGCCAATGAAAATGCTTAAAATGTGATAATATATCTGTACAAAACTAGCTAAAATATGTTGGAGGTGTTTTGTTAC
This sequence comes from Euprymna scolopes, assembly GCF_053919585.1. Lineage (NCBI taxonomy): Eukaryota > Metazoa > Mollusca > Cephalopoda > Sepiida > Sepiolidae > Euprymna > Euprymna scolopes. Next base: position 2,675,681 of record NC_136498.1, on the reverse strand, counting down.
TTTTCAGTAATTTTCTTCCTGAATAATCCAATTTATTTTGTGTATTTATAATCAGAAATGTTGTATGTTGCCACTATCAAGAGTATAAAGCTGACACTTGTTGAATTGTTCTGAAATTCTAGCATTCTTATTTATAAACTTTTAACATATACACGCATCATCATGTTTAATGACATGTGTTAGTCAGCTTTTAGAAACAAAGCCACTATTCGCCCATGCATGGAGTATTGTTGCCACATCTGGGCTGTTGTATCTACCACTAGCCTCTCCCTGTTAGACAGGGATCAAAAAAGAGTCACCAACCTAAAAGGTCCTGAACTATCAACTAAACTCCAACCTCTGTCCCATTGCCGAAATGTGGCATCCTTCCGCCTGTCTTACAAGTATTTCAATGGCAAATGCTCTGATGAACTCCAAGCACTAGTACCCCCCCCCCTCAACAGAAATACCCCCCGACAAACCAGACAAGCAGCAAAATCCCACCCTTACACTGCAGACATTCCTAGATGCCGAAAGCCTTCTATTCAAATAGCTTTTTCCCTCGGACTACTGCACTTTGGACTTCCCTCCTAGGGGCCTGCTTCACTGACTGTACTGACATGTAGAAATTCAAGTGTAACGTGAACAAGCATCTTGCTGCCCAACCCCATAAATAATATCACTGCAAATCTTGAGTAGTACCCCCTCACAATTTATTAGGGGTAAAACAACAAAAAAAAGAAAATCTCTTTCAAATCATCTGCAGTGTTTATTTATCTTCTCTCGTGTTTATTTTCATCACTTCCTCGTTTTTCATGGCCAAATTAACAAACTCGTTTATTTAAAAATAATCAAGAATTTCTTTCTCGTCATCGTAATTCTAAATTGCATCGAATTATCTAATTAAAAGAAAGGTTCGGCAAAATAATTGTTTTCAATGAAAAACAATTCAAATTCAAAACTATTTTGCGGATGTTTTGTTGTTTTTCAATAATTTTTACTTATTCTCTTGCATTAAAAATATAGCTTTCATGATGTCATTCGACTTGTTCAACCAGCAATATAATTACTTCATCTGCACTGATGATTCTTGGTTAAAACATGAAACATATGCGGATATTTGTTAAAACTAATTATATATTAGTGTTGGAATGATTAATCAGAATAATCAGAACTTTTTAGAGAATCAGAAATAAATTTCCAATTCCAAAAACGATTCATTAAATTTTTTTGGAAACCTTTTTCTATTGATGGTACTAAAATGATAAATATTTTGCTTTAAAGTTTTAAAATATGAAGATCAATTTAGGTGAAAATGGCACACGTAGAAGATTTAGATGACGATCTCACAATGAGTTTATCAAAATCTTGGATACAGTGCATAAAGGTTAAACATTAAAAAAAAATTAAAACTCTCCTTAACTCATAACGCGTCTAATTTTTGCAATTGGGTGATTTAAGAATAAAAATTGATAATTGTATCGTGATCAGGAATTTAGAACGGTAATTCTATTATGATTAGGTTCAAATATTATGATCGTCCCATCATTTTATGTGTGTGTATATATATATATATATATATATATATATATATATATATATATATATACTGACAAAACGAAAAACAAGAAGAAGGAATAACTTCATATTTGTATTTTTACGGATATTACAATTGTTTCGACATAAAGCAGACAATTTTAAATTTTATAAAAAAATGTTTGTATTTACATCTCATCAGAAATGTTTAAAAAATACAAAGTTTGTATCTTGACACATTTAAAACTACATCGGGCAGTGATTATCACCCCTTGTGTTTTTAACATGTCTGCCATCTGTGTTGAAGTTTATATGGGCCCTATTTTCATATATTTGCTCTAAAAAAATATATATATATTCATAACTTACTATTAACTAACTATTCATGCTCTAATATATATATATATATATATATATATATATATATATATATATATTCATAACTTACTACCTAGCTGTACTTGTGTATTGAGCACTCTTGAAGTAAATACTGCAAAATAATAAATAAAAATAAATTTCCTTGTGAAATTTTGTGGATACATGAAATATGATATTTTTTTGTTGATATCATTTCTTATTTTTATTTTGTTCTCAGAAAAAAGCAATTTTTTTTTTCTTTCCTGCTGTCATCATCTATTTATGCCAATTTCTATCTAACCATTTTCCTTCGATGACAAACGATGCTGAGAAGCAGAAACCGATCAATATTCCGTACTTGTGCCAACGACTTAGCTATTCTATTCGATAGTGTATCAATATTTGTTCAAGACTTTGACGTCAAGCAACTAAAGAATTGTCTAAATCTGATTCATATTTGTTTCAATGTGGATTAAATTCAAGGTGCAATGGGTTAGTAGGCATGAGTCATGGGTAATAAGTTCCAAACAAGTTTGTTTCATGAGTGTATTAGATCGTGGATCAAACTAAAATAAAAATTAAAGTTGTGTTAAAGGAAAAGTCTTCAGGTCAGAGGAGAGGCACCGAACAGAAATTATGCAAACTACATGATTTCTGGATAGGTCCCTCTTCTTTGTCCTTAGCTGGTGAGACTTGAACAAGGACAGACATGTTTTTGCATGCCGCCCTCAAAACGGAAACAGCTTACATCAGACGACTGATGTAGTAAAATATCTTTTTTTTTTCTTTTTTTTTTTTTTTACGGAAGTTTCTGTTTTTTTAATAAATATTTTGCGAATGTTAACTGGTTCATCATCCGCCTCTGCAACTAAAAATAGTTTGTCTCAAAGTTCTGTTTAGAAGCGGAAGTTGATTTAAGAAAGAAAACATGAAATCCTATCCTAAGGAAATAAAACAAAACTTCTTCTGTTTTTAGGCAAGATAAATTACTCTTCTAACTTATTTTTAAGTGTTTATTTAAGTCGAATCTTGAATTTCCTCAATTTTATTGTTCTAAGTTAACAACTATGCACTAGTTATATTTCAAACTTAAAACATGCCCTAAAATAAGTAAAAACTAGAAACTTACCCAAGTAGACAGAAGCATTTCTTGCCTTTGGTAACATCTATGTTCTTTGAAATGTTGTTTGGGGGATGAGTAGAGTACAAAGATAGTGCCATGATGTTCTCTCTTTTGCAGTCCCGAGAATAACTCAAAAAGTAAAAAAAAAATGTCAGGAATCCAGCAGATAAACATCACCGTGGCATTTATTGGTTTGTTTTTGTTAAAAAATTGTAGAAAATCAGTGTGTTGTCCTAAAAATTGTTCTGTGGCTTTATTATTACAAAGAACCATTTTATTTTTCTATTATCACAAAGAACCATTTTATTTTTCTATTATCACAAAGAACCATTTTATTTTTCTATTATTACAAAGAACCATTTTATTTTTCTATTATTACAAAGAACCATTTTATTTTTCTATTATCACAAAGAACCATTTTATTTTTCTATTATCACAAAGAACCATTTTATTTTTCTATTATTACAAAGAACCATTTTATTTTTCTATTACAAAAAACCATTTTATTTTTCTATTATTACGAAGAACCATTTTATTTTTCTATTATTACAAAGAACCATTTTATTTTTCTATTACAAAAAACCATTTTATTTTTCTATTATCACAAAGAACCATTTTATTTTTCTATTATTACAAAGAACCATTTTATTTTTCTATTACAAAAAACCATTTTATTTTTCTATTATTACAAAGAACCATTTTATTTTTCTATTATTACAAAAAACATTTTATTTTTCTATTATTACAAAGAACCATTTTATTTTTCTATTATTACAAAGAACCATTTTATTTTTCTATTATTACAAAGAACCATTTTATTTTTCTATTATCACAAAAAACTATTTTATTTTTCTATTATTACGAAGAACCATTTTATTTTTCTATTATTACAAAGAACCATTTTATTTTTCTATTATTACAAAGAACCATTTTATTTTTCTATTATTACAAAGAACCATTTTATTTTTCTATTATTACAAAGAACCATTTTATTTTTCTATTATCACAAAAAACTATTTTATTTTTCTATTATTACAAAGAACCATTTTATTTTTCTATTATCACAAAAAACTATTTTATTTTTCTATTATTACGAAGAACCATTTTATTTTTCTATTATTACAAAGAACCATTTTATTTTTCTATTATTACAAAGAACCATTTTATTTTTCTATTATTACAAAGAACCATTTTATTTTTCTATTATTACAAAGAACCATTTTATTTTTCTATTATTACAAAGAACCATTTTATTTTTCTATTATCACAAAAAACTATTTTATTTTTCTATTATTACAAAGAACCATTTTATTTTTCTATTATTACAAAGAACCATTTTATTTTTCTATTATTACAAAGAACCATTTTATTTTTCTATTATCACAAAAAACTATTTTATTTTTCTATTATTACAAAGAACCATTTTATTTTTCTATTATTACAAAGAACCATTTTATTTTTCTATTATTACGAAGAACCATTTTATTTTTCTATTATTACGAAGAACCATTTTATTTTTCTATTATTACAAAGAACCATTTTATTTTTCTATTATTACAAAGAACCATTTTATTTTTCTATTATTACAAAGAACCATTTTATTTTTCTATTATTACAAAGAACCATTTTATTTTTCTATTATCACAAAAAACCATTTTATTTTTCTATTATCACAAAAAAACATTTTATTTTTCTATTATTACAAAGAACCATTTTATTTTTCTATTATTACAAAGAACCATTTTATTTTTCTATTATTACAAAGAACCATTTTATTTTTCTATTATTACAAAGAACCATTTTATTTTTCTATTATCACAAAAAACTATTTTATTTTTCTATTATTACAAAGAACCATTTTATTTTTCTATTATTACAAAGAACCATTTTATTTTTCTATTATTACAAAGAACCATTTTATTTTTCTATTATCACAAAAAACTATTTTATTTTTCTATTATTACAAAGAACCATTTTATTTTTCTATTATTACAAAGAACCATTTTATTTTTCTATTATTACAAAGAACCATTTTATTTTTCTATTATTACAAAGAACCATTTTATTTTTCTATTATCACAAAAAACTATTTTATTTTTCTATTATTACAAAGAACCATTTTATTTTTCTATTATTACAAAGAACCATTTTATTTTTCTATTATTACAAAGAACCATTTTATTTTTCTATTATTACAAAGAACCATTTTATTTTTCTATTATTACAAAGAACCATTTTATTTTTCTATTATTACAAAGAACCATTTTATTTTTCTATTATTACAAAGAACCATTTTATTTTTCTATTATTACAAAGAACCATTTTATTTTTCTATTATTACAAAGAACCATTTTATTTTTCTATTATTACAAAGAACCATTTTATTTTTCTATTATTACAAAGAACCATTTTATTTTTCTATTATTACAAAGAACCATTTTATTTTTCTATTATTACAAAGAACCATTTTATTTTTCTATTATTACAAAGAACCATTTTATTTTTCTATTATTACAAAAAAACATTTTATTTTTCTATTATTACAAAGAACCATTTTATTTTTCTATTATCACAAAAAACCATTTTATTTTTCTATTATTACAAAAAACCATTTTATTTTTCTATTATTACAAAGAAACTTTAACCTATTTTATTTCTATTTCTGAATATCACTTTTTATTACTAATTACTACTATATATTAATGGATATCCATATATATATATATAAGAGTTTATATTTATTACTTGTATATATCATTGTTTATATTTATTACTTGTATATATCATTGTTTATAATTAATGGTTTCCATATCATATTGGATTCTATACTAGCTCTTCTTAGCAGTTTGTTATTCCCCAGCAGATGTGCTGATTCTTTCAGTCATTTTACTCTCCACCGTTCCTCTCTGTTTATGATTTTTACTTCTTTCCATAATGGTAGATGATTCCCTTTTCCTTCTAGATATGGTCAGCTATACCTGATTTTTCAATCTCTCTACATACTATGGCTTTTCGATGTTCTAACCGTTCTTTTAGTGAACCACATGTCTCATCTTTGTATCGTTTTTCAAATGGGATTTCATATGTGTAACTGTGGAAAACTATACAAAGGTGAGGTTGGAAGAACCAGAGTTCGACAGAAACATTCTAGGGTTTGACAAGATACGCCTGAAGAAGGTCAGAGGTTACATCAGTCGAAACGTTATGAAAATCACACTCAAGATGAGAACAGTATTCAGATGAATCCAAATAATACGAATAACCAATCCTCATCTCAAAAATTCAGAAAAGTTTTACTTTTGCTTTTTATAAGTTTTTTTTTTTTTTTAATATTATATATATTATATATAGTTTATATTATATTTCTCTTTTTCTGTCCATTCCACTTTTTCTTGGAAACTACTGAGCCGATTTGGCTGAAATTTTGTATTGACTGACCTTTGCTATAAAATGCAGTGTTATGGTATCCATTCAATGCACAGTTAGGGATTAATATTTAACGCAATATTCAATCATTAGAATGAATGCTTTATGCCAAATCAAAGTCTATTTTCTATTTACCAATAATGTTTGTTTTCCTTTTTCTTTTTTCTATTTATCACTTTTCTTTTCTTTTTCTAGGCCTCCAAAGACCGGTCCGTGCGGCTGCGGGTGATGCCCGAACAGAGCAATGACTATCGAGTGGTAGTGTTTGGGGCTGGGGGAGTTGGCAAGAGCTCCCTTGTCCTCCGCTTTGTCAGGGGTACATTTCGAGAGAGTTACATTCCAACCATTGAGGACACTTACCGGCAGGTGATTAGTTGCAACAAGCAGGTGTGCACGTTGCAGATCACCGACACGACAGGAAGCCATCAGTTCCCTGCCATGCAACGTCTTTCCATTTCCAAGGGTCATGCTTTTATATTGGTTTATTCCATCACAAGTCGACAGTCGATCGAAGAACTGAGACCCATCTTTACCGAGATCACTGAAATCAAAGGGGATGTCGAGAGCATTCCGATAATGTTGGTTGGGAATAAGTGTGACGAAACGAGCCGAGAGGTAACACAGAACCAAGGTGCAGAAGTGGCCAAACGCTGGAACTGTGCCTTTTTGGAAACCTCGGCAAAGACCAATCATAATGTGAAAGAACTTTTCCAAGAGTTGCTTCAATTGGAGAAAAGACGGACCATGAGTCTGCAGCTCGAGACAAAGAAGACAAAATCGCAAAAGCGCAAAGAGAAATTAAAAGGAAAATGTGTTGTGATGTAAAGTCGGGGTTCATCTTCAGATCCTAACATTTATTTTATTTTTTTTTTTTACATTATAATTTTCCTCACTTTTAAATAAATTAATCTCACCAAAAAATTTTCTCTAAAAGATTTTAATTTAAAAATAAATAAATTTAGATGTTGATCTTATAAAATTTAGAACAGTTTCTTTTTTTTTTTAAATTTCAAATTGAAAAAAAAATACTAAGAAAAATTCCATATTGGATTGATAAAATGATGAAATTAAAGATAAAAATCAAGTTTTGTATTTTGCTGATTCATTGTTACTGGCTTAAATGACACTCATTTCCCCTGATTTACAGGATTTCCTGTCTTATCAATGGCAGATCAGCAAAATAAAATAAAACTGATTTGAAAAGAAAATTATGCAAGGTTCAAAGAGTGGATGGCAAAAAAAAAAGGTTTAGAAAAAAAAAATCCTACAAAAATATTGGTTCATTTTCTAATTCCTACACGTTGTTTATAATTTCTACATGTTATTTTCCTTGGAAAAAAATAGAAACAACAACAAAAAATATCTCTGACCAGAAATATCCATATGCAAATTGTTGATTTCAAAAAAATGTGAAAATATTTGAACAACCAAAAATTATTGAAGTGTAAAGATTTTGTGTTTGTTGGGTTTTGATGCTCACCTAACTGGAATGGTTCATGCAACGGACAGACGTAACTTTTAAAACGTTTTATTATGGATTAACTAAGCTGTTTGCTTCCAAAAAAAGTCTTAACTTTAATAAGAAAAATGTGGAAAAGAAAATGTGCAACCACAAATTGAAAAGAAAGGAATGCTCTTCCAAAAAAAAAAAAAGTATATTTAAGGAAAAAATAAAGTTTTAAATTAATTCAACCAAGCCAAACAAAGTTCAATACAGAACAAAAAGGACATGTTTTTTTACAATGAGAATTTTTCATGAAAACTTGTAGGACTACAAACTGAATACTGGAATGAAAATTGAAGAAAAGGCATTTTTTTAAGAAAAAAATATGAACAGAAATTTTTATAGTCAGCAAGAAAGTAAAATTAAAGAGAAAGTCAAGAAATTGTGCAAATTAATTTGTAACAATTCGTGACAATTTCTATCCATTTTGGTTTTAACATTTTGGTTTGCTACATGAATAAGAGACAAAACATGGACGACCATATTTTGCCTCATGGATTTTTTTTTATTTTGATTTTTCAAATTTTCACTAGACTGCATTGTCCACATCTTTCCAACCCAACAGGCTGCCGATGGCCATGATCAAAGCCTGATTTTAGACATTTTAATCTTTTTTCAGTAAAATTATGGAAGTTTTCCAAATTTTGACGCACAGTTTGTGTCGGCCGGCCTTTTTTATTTGGCGAGTGCCCATCCAGTGTCTTTGTAAATAATAGTTTCTAATATCAGCTATTGTGCACGTACATCACAGATTTTTTTCAGTATCCTTTGATCTAAGGACTAACCAGATTAACCCACTTGTGCTGAACCGAAGGTGGTCACATTTTTTACTCTATTTTACCCCAAACAAGGCATAAATTCCACTTGGAATGTAAGGGGTTACAATTTGGGATCGTGTTCAACAGGGGACTGGGGAGTTGAGCGACGAAATGTCTGTTCACATTACATTTAAATTTCTGCATGTTAGTTCAGTCAGGGAAGCAGAAAATGGGGAGGAAATTCCAAAATTCAGCAGTCGGAGAAAAAACTATTAGAGTAGAAGATTTTTGGTATCTAGGGACCTCAACAGTGAAGGGTGCTGCTTGTTGGGTTAGGTAGGTGTATGTCAAGGGAGCACAAGTGCTAGGAGTTCATCAGAGCATATTCCATTAAAGTGTTTGTAAAACAGGCATGGTGAATTGACATTGTGGTGATGAGACAGAGATTTCAACTTGGCCGATAGTGTGGGACCTATTGGATTTGAAACTTTTTTGAATACAAATACTAAAAGTGAGGCACCAGATATGCGTAGGCAAATTGTGGCTTTGTAAAAATATAGGATGCGTTCTGGTGTGAGTAATCTTCTATCACGGTAGAGGGAGCCCATCTTCTTTGCAGCAGCCTTGGCAATGTCCTTAATGTATTTGTTTCAATTCATGTTTAATCATATCGCTGCATTTTGTGGGTAAATGCCTATAGAACAATATTTGTCCCAATTGTATTTTAAAAAAGAAAAAAAAAAAAACTTATGTATTTGGCAAATTGTACAATGGTCGTGATTTAAAACTAATAAATCTCAAGGTAATATATTTTGGTCTTGCCTACATATTCGAATAATAATCTATTAAGCTGACTTACTGAACGGTATTTGTGGTCGGAACTGGTAACATGTTTTAAGTTTTAGCATATTTTTCAGGGTCTCCATGAAATGGCTGTACTAGTTGGTATTTATGGCTTAACCAAGTAGAACACCAATGTACTCCTGCTTTCCATGGAAACGGCACTAACTCTATGCGAGGTTGACTGGCTTTCTCCAAAGGAGGAAGTTCCATGGGAGTATGAAATTCATGGGAAATGACAATGTTAGGTTTTTGCAACTCTTGGAGGGAGGTGTTGATGTCCTCCTACATACAGTGCCTGGTATTCCAAAATGGGTCACCCATCTGGTACTGACCAGCCTTAACATTGCTTAACTTTGGTGATCTAACGAGGACCGGTGTATGAACGTGATTATGCCATCATTCTTTCCGTCAGGTTAGGGTTGACCAATTCTCAAATGGTTTTGACCCAAAAGTAATAAATTTAGTTTTACAAATTTTGAAAGTATTTTTTTTAGATTTTGTAACTGTATATCGCAAGAAATTCATGGTTTGAATAATTCTACAATAGCTTCGATCATGCTTTAAAAAAAAAAAAATTTATTTAGAAAATTAAAAAAGGAAACCTTATTTCCAAAATTCCCTAAATGTTATTGCATATCTTAAGTAAAATACCACGTTTGTTTTTTTGTTTTTTAATCTCTCCAGACAAGGTATGAAGCTGCTTGATATAAGGAGTAAAAAAAACGATTTAGAAGACAGCAATTCTTTTTTTCTTCGAAACATCGCTCCTGGAACGTGAGGACTAAAGAACAAAATAAGAGAAGCAAGAGTTACGAGTTTGATGAAAGTAAATACAAGTCCGCTTTCTTCTCTCTTTATTAATACTCTCTGGGGGTATTTACATTGGTATAATGGATGGCATCAGAGACTATGGAATCTGCTGAGTTCATTTAACAATTACAGATTTGATAGAATTAATATCATTAAGTGGTGGGCGGGGGTAAAAATATGAATTTGCATCCCCCAGCAATGGATAAAATAGTAACTTATATTCAAATATTGTTTACAATAGGTAATATTGTGTTGGCATTTTAAGAGGTTGATATTACATAAAACAGATTGTAATCATAGATTGACGTTAGGCAATATACAAATTGTGTATGAGCGATAAAAATGGTTTTATATATATATATATGCGAGAACGTTTTGGACTTAATATAAATCTATTATGTAATTTATGTTTTTATTTTTTCAAAAACAGAAGTTAGCCGCATCAGGCATACGAAAACCTGGATTGAAAACCATGAATACTGAAACGAAGTCTTTTACTGAATTATAAAAGTAATTGATTCATAAAATTTCGTTGCAGTTAAACTTTTCTGTTTTTGCGTAGATCACTACTTCTGGTCTGTTAATTTTGTAAACGTTCGACTTTATTTTTGTAGCTTATTTTATACATTTAAAACGTGGTTTTTTTTTTCTCACGATTACAAGCATAATAATAGATTTTTACGGTTACTAATTTAATAATATTTAACATAAAACTATTTTTTTGCCAAACAAAACAAAGACAAAATGTTCAATTAGTCATTACAATTGTCTTAGAATCAACATTGACTGATGTCTGTGAAAACATGTCTGTTCTTCACAACTCTAGTAAACAGCAAACCTTGGGTGAAATATTTGCAAAGCTGGTGCTTGTCCAGAATTCTCCCTATATTATAAAAACAAAAATACAAAAAAATCTTTGTACATACCTGTGACAGAACAAAAGGTTATATTCCAAAAATCACAACTTTATCAAGTGATTTTATTTTTATGAAGAAAATCATTTTAAAGCTATTAATAAGAAACCGTAGGCATTACAAGTCTGATCTTGCAAGTTTGAATTATTGACTTATCTCCCTTTGTTTCTTCCAAATGATGATGCAATATGTTGCTTGCTCATAAAATTTTATTTTCTCAATTAAAAATAATTTATTCTTGTCCAGAATCCCCCTCTCCCATATATATAAAAAAAAAAACAATAATTAAAGAAAACTATGTATGGTGTATGTACCTTGTGGTGAAACGAAAATATCACTTTCCAAAAATCATATAAATTGATCAAGTAGTTTTAGTTTTAAACAAGAAAATCAAATTTTATGAGTATCTAAAGCGTGACTGTCTTATCCACCATTTTAAAATCTAAAAAAAAAACAAAAAAAAACAAGATAATTCAACAATAATTCAAACTTATGAGATGTATGTTGTAATGTCTGTGAATTTCCATTAATCACAAAAAAATGATTTTCTATATAAAAAATAAATCTACTGTATCAATTTATGTGATTTTTGGAATATGACATTTTTATTCTGTCATGGGTATGTACGTCATACAGATATTGAAAATTTTTGTTTTTTAATATACAGAGAATTTTGGACAAAAACTGCAAAGTTTGGCTGACATCTTTAAAACTGAAGCATTGTTGCCAGTAAATACAGTTCCATCTATGCAGCATCGGATAAATTAATGTCCTGGAAGTACCAAATCAGTAATACATGATGTCTTATTAGCCTTGTTGGGTTATGAGAGTTTCCTCTGAAGGAGGAAGTTTATAGGGAATATCAAATTTATGAGCTGTCCCAATCTGGAACTGTATATCCCGGTCACGGAAAGAGGACATGCAGCAGATATCATTTCCAAATGGTCACCTATCTGTTATTGGCCAGGCTCCATATTGCTTAACTTTAGTGATCTAATAAGAACCAGTGTGTCAACACGATTCTGGCATGGCAGTGTAGGAAATTTAAGTCTCCACTTGTAGTCTTAACTGATCAAATTTAAATTTCTGCCAGACTTTGAAAGGAATAAGTTTTGCATGAAACGTCAAATGCCACATTTTCTCAAATCTAAACAAACAATTAAAAAAAATGATTTTGTGGCCTAAATTATTATAAAAATACTTGTTCCCAAACAATTCAATCTTTTTGGAAATAGATAAATATTACATAATTGATTTATCCAACTCCAAACTGATTATCTTTACATAATGAATTATTAAATTTATTAATTGTTAAATTAATAACATATTAAAAAACAAAAAAAATGGAAATGTCTTTCAATGGAAAAGTTTATTTTTTATAGTTTTTTTTTATTACCTTTAGGGAAAAAATTAGTATCTTTGAATTTTTTAAAATTTCGGTTAATTTATTGTTTTTTTTTTGTTTTTTTTAAAATAAAACGAACAAGATGTCTTACACCTTCCACTGAATTCCCCCCTCCATCACTGCCCCCCCCTCAAATTAGTCAAATTAGATTTTACTTTTTAAATTACATGTGAACATCCTGAAAAAAAGAAAAACAATTAAAAAAAAATAAATAAATTTAAAATGTGTGCATGTTTTGTGTACATTTCTTAAGTTATGGGTTATAAAATGATGCGTGTGAAATTTCCATGGTGTTCCCCATCTCAAATGCATACAAAGTCATCTGTTGGTGGAAAGTTAGTCATTTAGTAGTATTAGTATGAATGAAAGAGTAATAATTTGTTTAGCTGCTTCCTTTTGAGGAGCAGGTAATAAAGTTAGACACAAGGTCAGTTTATCATGCAAGTCCAGTATCCCCAAAGATGTATGCATGTCCCAGCGGTATTCACCCTAGGTGGGTGAACCAACTTCTTATGAAGGAGGAAGTTTCATGGAAATATAAAGTACACAAGTGGTCCCCAATCGCATGTATATCCTGTTCATGAGAAGCTGACAGCATTAAGTTTTTGTAATTTTGCAACGTGTTTGACGTCATCCTACATCGCTTGATATTGCAGAACGGTCACCCATCTGGTACTGACCAGGCTCAATGTGGCTTAACTTCTGCAATCTAATGAGAACCAATGTGAACATGATTATGCTGTATATTCACCTTCAGGCCTGTCAGTATTAACGGTGAGGGTACATCAGACAAAACGAGCATCGTATCCCAAATGAGGAGGTAATGATTGGGAGGATGACCTCCTGATACCAACTAGAAAAGATACTACACTTTCATTTTTTTTAATAAATAATTCAATTTTCCTTACAAATTAGGCACAAGGCCATCGAAAATGTGGACAGGGTTGATGGTCACACTTTGTTTATTCATCACCAGACACATCTTGACACATTCGTCCAAGCACTGTTTCATTCTTTTACCATTTGTCCAACATTTTCACTTCAGTAGTCACCAAAATACCACATTTACTCCCTGGGCTACCCTACTTATTATATCCTCATTTGTCAATGAAAATTCACTCCTTTGAGCTGAAATAAATTTAGTTTTTAGTAATATTAGACGTATCAGATTACTGAAAAGGTACAACTTTTAATATTGTCTGCTAAATCCTCCAAAATTGAGGATTTTTGTGTGTGTGAGAAGATTTCTCAAGGTCAAGATAACCAGATGACAACCATTGGTTAGATACGAATTGCACAGTTGCTTTCTTCATTCTCTCATTATATAAGGACACTTTCTCTGTCTGTCCATTAGTCACAATTTTTCAATATAAAAAATGTCTTTTTTTAGAAATATGAAATAATTCATTGTAATATAGTCAATACATTTCCAACAAATAAAGCAGATGCAATAACTGGAAATCGAAACTGAAGCCTTCAGATTTTTAATTCAATGTTTTACTAACGAAACTATAGAGATTTTTTCAGTTTAATGTTTTATGACAGAGCTATAGAGATTTTTAATCTAATATTTTATGAATGGAGCTATAGAGATTTTCTTGTAAATAGATCTTGAAAAATTATCCGAACAAAATAATTACATAACTGATGTGACGTCATAAATTTATGAGTTTTTACGTCATATTTCAAAGCATGCATATCTATATATAATATATATATATATTTATAATGCGTCGACACATATAGTTTTTAAATAAATTTGTATACATTTTATATAATTCTAAAAATGCCTCTTATGTTAGGAGTGAATCTACCAACGTATCAAAAATATGCAATCAACAAATACTTGTTAATCTGCATAAAATGTGCATGAAAAATAAATTTGTCTTGGTTCATTTAACATTGTAACACTTGTGTATAAAAATGAAATTAAAATCGTAAGTGGATGTAAAAAGATTTTATGTTCAAACAGGTTAATTCAATTTTGAAACAGTTCATCTGAATGAAATTCTGACTAGTTTTTGTGTCATTGTTTTAGTTATTTATTTAAAATATCATTTATTAGTGTCAGATTGACTTTCTGGGATTCCAAGATGTCTGCGAATATAACTAGAAAAAGTACCAACATCTGTGTCTACATGAAGTTATCTCTAATGAGATAGCTTTATATTGACACAAGAACACCTATTGCGTTACTTGATGAATTATTTTTTTATTCAAATTTGTTTTTAAATATTGAAATAAATAAAATCAAATATTAAATTTTAATTTTATTAAAATCAAAAATTAAATTTAATATAAAGCAAAATTAAATTATAACAATTATCTCCCTTGCCAGCTCTATAAAGGAAGATAACAATTGCAAGTATTTAGATGCTTGGACATCATAAGTGGATATATAAAAAAAGATTTTTTTAAATACATGTTACGTAAAAACACTATTACATGTGATCTTGAAAATAGTAAAAAAAAACAAAAAAAAACCCACAAAATTTATTTAAAAAAAAAAATGACCAAGTAGAAAAGTAAACTAATTACAAAAAAAAAAAAATAGCCAATGTAGCTTTAATGGATTAGTCTCATACTGGCAATTTTGTATGATGAACAGACTTATCTCCCTTGTTTTTATTGTAATTTCACTATTTCAAATTGGAAAATGGCGGATCAATATTTTTTTTTTCTTTTTGTAAAATATATTTCTAGCAGATTTACAACTGTCATTTTTTTTGTAGTTTTTGGAAATGTTAATAATTTTGACATGACACATAAATGTGTACTAATGTTTTCGACTTAAAAGTTATTTTGATTTTTTTTAATAAGTGGGTAACTTATAATGCACAAGTGCCAAGATTTGGTATTGGATTGAAATAGAATGTTTAATTTAGGGACATTTAATGCTCAAATAAAAATAAAAGAAAAAATTTATCTTATGTTATACAATTAAATCTATAAAAGTGAGTGTGTGTGAGGACACTTCCCAACCTATATACTCCACAAAATTTTCATCTACAGACCTGAAATTTGGTATATAGGGTGTTTAAGCACGTGGAATACTTTTTAATCGGTTTTTATCCACAAAAAAGCCTGTTAAGGGGTCAAAATTAAAAAATTGGTATATGAGGGTCATCGGATTTTTACCTGTTTGCTAACAGTTTCATGAATGCGCAAGTGTGAATAGCTCACATTACAGATTCTTATGTTAAGAATAAGTAGGTTTGAAAACACTTTTAAAAATCGTGTCAAGCTGGCTTAATGGTTGTTGTACTTGACTTACTATTATAAGGTTTGGGTTTCGATCTCAACACGGGTATTTTTTTTTTTTTTACTTACAAGAATTGAACTGTTTTGAAAAAAAAACATAATATTCACATGCACATGTCTCAGTTTCTTTTCGTTTTTTTTTTTTTTTTACTTAATTTTTTTTAAGGAATTTAATGTTACGTTTAATACCGGGCAACGCCGGGTACATCTTCTATTATATTATAAACTCAAATATTGAATTTAATATAAAGCAAAATTCAACTGTAACAGTTATCTCCCTTGCCAACTCTATAAAGAGAGATAGCAATTGCAAGTATTTGTTACAAGTTTGAAATAGCAGGAAGTCTAAATTTGAGGACATTTAATGTTATTCCTCGCCACACATTCGTGAACAATTTAGAGATTGCATTCCCTTTTCCATTTGACTCCCTTTTCTTTTAGCTGAATGCTCTTGGACTGCCTTTCCTTTATATGCCTTTCTTACTTTTGTTCTTGGCTGTGTCTCTTGGGGCAGCCTCTGATTCAATTAAGAACTTGGTGACCTTGCCCCTCCCACGTATTTTTATTTCTTGAAGTTATGAAAGGCAACACACAAAGGAGAAATATATATAAAAGAGAGAGAGAGAGTAAACAAAAAGATAAATTCGTTGAAATGATCTCACTGAACCATTTTTCTCTCGATGGGTCAATTCCTTGTCACGGTAAAGTACAGTTAAAATAAACAAAAACAAAGAAACATGAGAATAAATAAATGTTTGGCTATTGGCCATCTTGGATCTCATCTTGAAAATCATTTTCAGCAATGAGAATCTATCAAAAGTGGATCATTTAAGACTGTGCTTTGATGTGGTATTTACAAAGATAGCCACTATCCTCATCACTGATTTAAACATATTTTATCTGTTAGACGAAATTATTAAATGTTTCGTTATTTCTTTAAATCGTATTGCCATAAAAAACGTTTTGTTTTTGTTTTTTTGTATTTTTTTTTAAATATCACATCAGTTTTTTAAAGTTAGTTGGTAGAAGTCCAGAATAGTTAACATTTGATAACTCCTTAAATAAGTGTAAACAACAAAACATAATTCATATCAAACGCATTAAAATGAAATTCCCTGCATAACCATCCAAGTTGTAACATTTATAACACATTTTTCTATTTCATACTTTTTCTTTTATAAATCTTCAAGATATAAAGACTGGCACAACATGCCTACAAATCTTAGCAAACATTAAAAGTGAGTGTGAAAAATACAGATTTTTATTAAAAAAAAAACAAAAAAAAAAAAACAAGTATGAAATGAAGAAACTTGATTAGTTAGCTAAAGAATTTCATTCTACTGTGTTTGATATAAATTATGTTTTTGTCGTTAACTATTCTATACTTTTATCGAATAAATAATGTTAATGCATTTTAATAGGAAATGAGATTATGAGTAATTTTTGTTAGAAAAACAAAAAATACTCATAATATCATTTCCTATTAAAATGCATTAACATTATTTATTTAAAGGTTTATTTTGCTCAACACACACCCGGGCAACGTGTCTTATCGCTGTTAAACTACAGCAACACTAAACACTCACTATCTTTTGCATTTAGGTGCACAAAACATCGAAAATAAGGTTCAAAAAACATCCAGATGTAAAATAGTGACTGCTTTTGTGCCACTGTAGTTTTCCAATACAGAAATTAAACTGGCGATACAATTGTATCACGTGATGAGTGAAATTTAAATGGAAAAGAAAAATAATTTTTTTTTCGTTGCCTTTTTTTTTTTTTTATCAAAATGTGATAGGAGTTTGGAGGATCATTTTATTTTATTTTTTTTTTTACACCCAATTTCTCGTATGTCACGTGATAATCAGTTTTTTTATGGTGATGTAATTTTAACAAAACACAATTATTTGAAGAAAATTGTATTTTATCTTTTCATTTTATTTGCAATGAGGTTTCTCAACCTAATAAAATTGTATTTTATCTTTTCATTTTATTTGCAATGAGGTTTCTCAACCCAATAAAATTGTATTTTATCTTTTCATTTTATTTGCAATGAGGTTTCTCAACCCAATAAAATTATTATTACTGGATGTACTTGATAGAAATCAAAATTGATCACAATCTGACTACTGTAAATGTATTTATTTATTTTTATTTTTTTTTTTCAAAGTGGCATTTATCACAGGCAGCAGCACACATAAACACCTCTTTTCTCGTTCAAGTCTCGTCAGCTAAGGATGATAAAGCTGGCCAGTTGTGTTAATGGAAAGGTTTGAAGGTCAGATGTTTTACAGAAGTTTTACAGACCATAGAATTTACGGTTGTGGTCCTTTTGACTGCTCTTAGTTGTTTAGGTTTGAATGAAAAAAGGTGTTTTCAAATCCCACTAGCTAAGAGAGAGTCATGCCTGGAAACTTCTCTTTAGTGATCCACATCCATCTGACCTGCAAAGTTTTCCGTTAACACAAACGTAAGAGGCACCCAACTATCTTTATTGTAATGAGAACGCTGATGAATAAAAAAAAAAATGACAATAGAATTTGGTATCTTAAATTCTTTGGTGTTTGAAAATCAATCAATAAAAATACCAAATTCTTTTCAGTCTATATTGAAAAAATCACTTTCAATATAATTTTTTTTTTTTCGGGATCTCAAGGCACTGCCCTATCATACTGCCATTCTACCAAGACCATTACAACAGATTGACCAGAAATCAAGAGAAAAAGCCAAAAGGATTAAGGCTTGTTGATAAAAGGGCCCACTGGATGCTTAAAAAAAGTAAACAAACAAAAAAACGTATCTATGAACCTAATGTTGTATATTGGTTTTTATTAGTTTAACTTTGTTGGTTTGTTTTAGTTATAGCATTTTCTCACACACACACGTATCCGCATCCATGCCTACAACTCCCACAAGGTGGGCTGATATGGTTCTGAACTGTGAGGTTTACGTACTAACCAGTGCACGTTTTAAAAAAAGAAACAACTTTATCTCACCTACATAAATGCTTTCAAGGATGCGATGATAATGTGATAGATGAAATTCATCTAGTTAAAGATTACTGAAAATTGGTGACTTTAGAAAGAAGCAAAAAATAATAGTGATGTAAAAAAACAAAAAAAAAACATTCGCATCAAAATACATTGGAATATTTTATGACAAGAACATTTTTGTTATGTTTGTTTTATAATGGTTAATATTTATTTAAAAAAAAAAAACAACAAACAACAACAAAAAAAAAACCTACAACTTTTTCACAACATTTCATGTAATATTGCATATATGTTTTTAATTTATTTTTGTCTTGGCTATTCAATTTCTTTTTTGGATTCCCCCTGCCTCACGGATCCCATAATTTTTATTTTTTATTATTTTTTGTCAAAAAAAAAAAAAAGAAATGTTACTTTATTATTATTATAAAATTGTCATTTTGTTATTTTTTGTTGTTGAAACGTAAATAAAACATTTTTATTTTTTAATTCTGACCTTCGAAAAAGAAAATGTAAAAAAAAAAAGTCAGTATTCCAACAAAAAATTTCTTCAATCACTGAACTTTTAAATATAAAATAAAAAAAAAAATTGTTAATTTTTCCCCCAACCCCAAATAAATGTTAGTTGCAACATCATGAATTTTGTTTTGTTGTCTTTTTTCGTGAATGATTTGCATTTTTATATATATATTTTTTTTTTAATAATCCAAGTCACTTGATTTCTTTAGTTGGTTCCCCCACCATTAATTGAAGTGTGTGATCACATGATCAAACGGCTTCACTTCAGATAAGTTACACAATAATTCCAATTTCTTAATTTATTCAATGATTGCTCCAGTCCCAACAAGCTAGAGAATGTTCTTTTTAGGCCATAATAGCTTGGAAGTGATTGTAGGAAAAACACAATTGCAATCCGAACTTCAAACAGAATTTTTCAACGCTGAAAATGACTATTCTGAAATTTCCAACACCAACATTTTCGAAAAAGGCACACTATTTATTTATAAATTGCATTGATTTTTTTTTTTTACAAGGGAATCATTTATCAAGGCATGAAGACTGCTCGAGGATAAGGATTAATGAACATAAGGTGATAGTGTAGTAATTGTTAATGATGTAAGTTGGGTTGAATTTGATTATTTATGGGAACGATTCAACAAGAACTTGTTCATATTGGATTTGATGGCTATAATATTGTAGTCGGTTGGGAAGCAGGCCAGCGGTACAGTGTTCCACAAGTGGGCGATTCTAGAAATGAAGCTTTGTTATAGGAATCTGTGTTTTAATTTAGGCATAGATAGCATATAGATTTATTTACATCGATTTTTACAAAATTATTGCTATTTTTTGGCTTCTTGCATGTTGATTAGGCTTTTTCGTATAAAAAGCAAAACTAATTCAAAGCTAAGTAAGCGTTCTTTGGCATCATGCCGGGAAACATCCAGAAGCAATCAGCTTTGATCAATGTTGTATATCAAACAATTGCTATTCGATCTGGACAATTGGGAGCTGGTTTCCCCCTCCCCAACATCTGTTGGAAAAAAAAACTGTCAAATTTGGGTAAACAAACCCAAATGCTGCCTCGCAGCAAAAGTTAACTGCGTGACTTCTATGTGACCATCTTAATTAGGTCAAATGGAAGCAGCAGAGTTAACTTTTATTGCGGACACCTGTTTTTAATAGTTAAATAAATAAATTCAAACATATCTCCATTGTATGTTGCGGTGGCCCAATGGTTAACGTTGCATTATTTTTTTAACACTTTAATTTCCAACTTTGCCTCAAGAGTTCGGGTTCGATCCTCATACTCACCTACCAAAACTTTTTTTTTTTTTTTTAACCCCCATCCACCCCCGGAGTTTGGATTTACCAAAAACCACACACACACACCTCAAAACACCCAGGCATCGCTGGGTACCTCCCCCCCCTAGTCTATAATATAAATCTCACCTGTCTGTTTAAATGAATGAATGTATGTATGTATGTTTGTATGTCTGCCTAAAACTTTCGACAGAGGCGACGGATTTTCAGGAGATCAGTATCATTTTGAAGCTCGACCCTTTGGGCGATAAATATTGAAAAATTGGCTAAAAACATTAGTTCCTTCATCTTCAACTGGGCACTTTTCTACAGGGAGGGATCGCTTTTTTTTTGCCAATATTTTCGAAAGTTATCGACTCTTTTCGATTGTCTAGCTTTAATTTAAACCTATGTCACTTCCGGAATGGCGATGAGAGCAACAGCTAACATGTCACGTTTCTTTTCACTTTCTTTTTCTCCTTTGTGGTACGGGTTCAAGCCTGCCTGCCTGCCTGCTACCACTTTTTTTTTTGCGCTTGCAATTTTCCTTTTTGCTCCACCAACACCCTTACCCCCACCCCCACTTTCTTTTTGGCCTTCACATCACGGGTTCAAGCTTGCCTGTCTATTACAACTTTTTTTTCTTTTTTGCTCAACACACACCTCCAAACACCCGTGCAATGCCGGGTGGCCAGACTAGTGCCAAATAAAAGGGGCATGTGGAAAGGTTGGTCATCACTCATTCTAACTGACAATCTAACTTGACTAATCACATTCATTATAACATCACATAAACATCACATAGAATAATTGTTCTACTTCTTTCTATTTTATAATAAAGTTGTATTCTTGTCTGGTTTTTGTTCACAATTTAATTCTACAAAACGTCTGCTGCGTTCCAAATTAATTTTCATGTTGCAGACTTGTATGCATTTTTTTTTCCAGCAGGATTTCTTTTGTCAATGCTGTTTTCTCCCATGTTACATTTATAAATGATTTCTGTATTCATTCATATACCCATGTTACATATCATTTTGAAACGCGTTTTTCGCTATCGAAGCGTGTTATCATTACCGTTCTTAATCTCTTCATTCATATTTTAGCAAGCTTTTCAACAGGAAGGACAAAATTCAAATCTGCACAATTATTTTTGTTCCAGTTCAAACTGCCGAGACAGCTTGTGATATCAATGATGTGTTTGGCCAAGGAACCACTAATGAACGTGTGGCACAATGGTGGTTCAAGAAATTTTGCTATCATGACGAGAGCCTTGAAGATAAAGACGGTCACGGTTGGCCGACTTTGGTTGATAACGAACATTTGAAAGCGTTAATTGAAGCCGATCCTTGCAAAACCACATGAGAAGTTGTTTTTGAACTCGAGGTCGACCACTCAAAAGTCATTCGTGATTTAAAGCAAATAGAGAAGTCAAAAAGTTGGAGACGTGATGAGAGGTGAATCTCTACGACAACCGGCAACGTTCGGCAGAGTGGTTGGATGCCAGCGAAGCTCCACAACAATTCCCGAAGCCGAAATTGCACAAAACAAAGGTTATGATGACTGTTTGGTGGTCTGCAGCTGGTCTCATCCATCACAGCTTCTTGAATCCAGGCGAAACGATTACAGTGGAGAAATACTGCTGAGAAATTAATGAAATGCACCAAAATCTCCAACATATGTGCCCTAAATTGGTCAATATGAAGGGAACCATTCTCCTCCATGACAATGCACGCCTGTATGTTGCTCAACTGACCCTGCAGAAGCTGAACGAATTGGGATACAAGACTGCCTCATCCGCCATATTCACTGGACCTCTCTCCCACCGATTATTACTTTTTCAAGCATCTCAACAGCATTCTATATGCAAAAATGCTTAAAAAGTCGTGATGATGCCGAATCAGCCTTTAATAACTTCATCGCTTCCAGAACTCCGGGTAAACTTGTTTTACATTAGCAAAAATGTGAAGATTCCAATGATTCTTATTTCGATTAATACAGTTTATTATGAGAGGAGTTATGAACTTTTAAAGTTGAACATCAAAAAAACATTATTTTTGCATCAACCTCACATATACACACAATTTATTCAAAAGCAATCTACATTCAATGAGTAACCTCATTTGCATATTACATTGAAGGAAATCTATTTTAATAATTAGCATGATTTTATTATTTGTTGTAATAGAATCGTTTTAATGTTTCTTTTTAGAAATATTATTTCAAGTTGATTTAGTTAATTGATTTTTAATTTAATTTATATTTATCTTATTTTTAATTACTGACAAGATTTGCAGAAGTAAGCTTATTTATTTAAACTATGAGAGTTATTTCCCCTTTAAGCAATGAAAATTACATTGCGTTTGATTTTCATAGATATAGTTGTGTTTTATGTTTTTCTAAATCCAACGTGATTACTTTTAATAAGTTGTAATATTTGGTGTATCTTAAATAGTATGTGACTAATGTTTCTGCCCAGCAATATGTTTCAATCAGACAATGCCGGGTATATACAATTAATGTGTGTGTATATATATATAATGTCAGACGAGTGCCACTCCCTCAGACACTGAAAGTCCATGAGCCCGAAAATGGCTTATTTAGTCCTGCCGGTGAATTCAGACATGACACTGAAGACGGTCATTGGTATACATACATAGATATATACATGCATGCATGCATACATACATATACATACATATCTATAAACAAACACATATATACATACATACACTATACATAATACACATACATATGCATACATTTACATACACACATGCAAACATACACATATACATACATATGCATACACATATATACACACGAATACAAACACATATACACATACACATATGTACACATATGCACATATACATACATACACATACATACATTTACCTACATATACATACATATATATGCATTTATATTCATATATACACATATGCATACATACACACAAAAGCATATATATACATATATACATACAAACACACATAAACATATATATATATATATATATATATATATATGCATACATATGCACATAGATATACATACATATACAAACACATGTACATATATAAAAATACATATACATACATACATACATACATATGATGATGGTAGATCAATTATTACATGCTTCCAGCATTTCAGGCCTACACGTGTCACAACTTTTCCATCGCCACAGGACTATTTGAGGGAGTATCTATACAAAGATGATGTTATAGAGTTTTAGCTTTGTACGACAGCTAAGTCTCTCGGTTCAAAATGTTGACATCCAGCAGCAAGCAAAGCAAGATAGCCAGCAACAAGTTAAACTGCAGACCAGCTTAATGCGGCTACTGGTCTCCCGCTTTATGTTTTTTTTAATCAGAGATTTGCTTCTCCTAGAGGGGTTGCCTTCACCACAGCTTACGGGAGCCTTCTCCACCCCACATATACATGGAAATAAACACATGCAACATGCATGCACGCATGCATGCATACATACAGAATGCATGCAAACATACATGCGCATGTACACACACATTCTAACATACACACATAGAGGCACACATATACGCATGTACATACATATGCATATACACATGTACACATACATGTAAAATATACATGAAGGAAAGTTCCAAAAGTCATAAATCCTCAATGATCAGGATGAAGGTGATCGGTACAATTCAATGAGTTTGACATGAATAAAAAAGAAAAACAATCCAAAACAAACAATTTGTAGAAGAGACAGTCACTCGTTGAGTGTTTGTGCAACTTTATAAATGAATGGACGTAGGAATCCGACGAAAGCAAAATCCAGCTGAGCAGTACTCAAAACGCCTGGACTTTTGTTTTTAAATAAAAAGTTTGTTTATAAGACTCACACTTCTGCTGTAGATAATGATGATGATGATGATGATGAATTTCACACATTATTTTACAAATAAATTGACAGATGAAAACAGAATCCAATTGATCACTACTAAAACGCCGGGACATACACACACACACACACACACACACACACACACACACACACATACATACATACACACACGTTTCATATTTTCAGAGGTAACGTAACCAATGAAGTTTAACAAGATCATTCCAGGAGTGCTCAATACTGAAGTAGAGCAAGATATACTTTCTATTTGTTTTACATAAGCAGTAATATGCCGCTACACATTCATGAGTATGTTTCAGTCAGCTAGTTACTAGCAACTATTTCAGGCGATACACCTTATATTAAAGCAAAGTTTGCAAACTATTTTTTTAATTTTAAATAATTAAGACGAACACCTTAATGTACTGAGTCATAGATATGTTAACTAATTTGCATATTTATTTGAAAAAAGAACTTTGATTAATTATCGATTTTTTTATGGGGGCTTATTCGATGATTGATTTCATTTAATTCTTAAGCTTAGATCTATTTATGCATAGTTTCTACATTTTGTGGAATTATATATCATGCCAACACTACAGTGTTTGAATATATGGTTAAGGTACAGTTTTAGTCATTTAGAACTTCTTTAAAGCTTCACTGCTCACTCATTCTTCGACTAAATTTCAAACAATTATTACAGTTTATAGATCACCTTCTCAGCTACATTGTGAAAAAAATTTTTCTACTTTTTTTCAGTAAAACAAAAGTTATGATGAATTTTCTGGTGTTCAAAATCGTAAACATACGTAAGGAGGTGAGCGAATAATGAATATAAATGATAAAAAAAATAATAAAAATGAAATTTTTTGTCTGATTTTATTTCAGCCTTTGGGTCTAACAATGTGTTTTATATAAAATAAATAGTTTTTATATTTTTTTGTCTGGCAAATAATTTACGCCGCTAAACTACACATTTACCAAAATAAAAAAATAAATACACGCATTAATGTTTATAAACGTTATTTTTTTAGGTTTATAAGTTAACCCTTCCCCATTCAAAAAAATGTGTCAACATTAAATGGCACCACACTAAATAGTCCTGAAGAGTCAAGGAGGATGGAAAAATAAAAGAGAGAAAGCATCAACCAAACCTCTACTGGATAAGTACGAAGAGGACTGAAGGCTTACTGTCACTCAAATTCGAGTGAAGGCCAATGGTCGTTCCCAGAGAAATCAGTGCTAAATGACTGTTGCGATAACACAAATTTTATTTACAAAATCAAAAGAGGTAAAGATTTGTTGTAACGTATTCTACAGAGAACACCACACGTTGCTATAGATGATAACTCCTAATCAGTACATAATAACAATAGGGAAAGCACTAAGCAGACCTCCACTGGATGAGTACTAAGAAGACTGGGACCTTGGGAAGGTTTATTGCCACCAAATTTACAGTGAAGGCTAATAGTTATTGCTAACAAGAAATCAATGGCAAACGGCTGTTACGATAATGCAAATACATTTGCAAATGTTATCGAAAGAAGTAGAGAATACTGGAAATCTTGTTGTCACCTAGATTTCAGGGAACAGCACAAGTTGTTGACAGAGAGGAATCTTTGATGCTGGTCTCTGCTTAGAACTCCTAGTGAGTACAAATAATAATAATAATCGGTGGCCAGCATAGGGAACCCGGTTGCCATCCTGCGAATGTTGACTCTTTTAATTTCAGGAAAAAGAATGTCACAGACACTGAACAGGCAAGTATTCCCTTTCATTTCGGTTTTCAAAATCAAAAACAGGGCAGCAAAAGTAACCAACATAAACGAAAAAAAAAATGAAAAAATGGATGACAAAATAGACTGATAATGGAATGCTATTAGAGAAGTCAGCCCAAAGAACGAGGATATCGGAAATGGAGGAAAGAGTTAGGAGGTATTGACTAGCATGCAATAGAACAAAGAATCGTGAAGTAAGCAAAACTTTGTATTTAGAAAAAATCATCTTTCAAATCTAGAACTAATGGAAATACAACAAAAGATGAAACAGACCAAGAAACACTTTTTCATGAACTTCTCACATAGAAACTCTAAATGTAGAAGATCTGCAAACATTGCAGACTTAAATAATTTATGCAGGTGTCAAGATGTCAAGGATGAAATTTAAAGTGAAAAGAAAAGCCGGGTAAACAAAATGGACTGATAAAACCTGGATGTGGAAACCCAGATTTAAAAAAACGTCCGAGATTAAAGAGAACAGACAAGGACAGAAGGATATTCGTGTAACAGGGTTTCAAAAGGATAATAGAATGATTGTCAAGAAAGTTCTTGCGGCTTTTCACTTTTAAATTCAGATGAGCATATCTCAGCTCAAATAAAAATTTACTGATCGAAATAAGTGTTACATGATAAGGGCTGTCCCCTTTTCATGTAAGCATAAAAATAGAGAGTTTAGTTAAAATGAAAATTAAATAGAATAGATGAAATTCAAACCTCGTAATTTAGGTTTAGAAATAGATTAGGAGAGAGAATTAGCAAATGGAATGTAAAAAACAAACCATTGTTTAGCTTAGAGATAAAATAGTTTTAAGAAAAGAATGTGCATTGTCAATTCTGTTATGAAATTAAATTGAAGAATGCAACTATAGGATAATTTAATAAACATGTTTTTAACATATTGGGAATATAGGTTACTGGGAATATAGGTTAAAATTCCTTTTGTAAACAAAGGAAAAAGTTTTGGACACGCATTTCCAGAACATGTTTTAACATGTGTATGACGTCATGGAAAATGGGAAGTTCTCGATATAGTTAGAAACTTTAGAGTTAAGCGGAGAGAGTCTGAGAGGGAGTCTGAGAGAGAGTCTGAGGACGTCAGACGACAGTCTGGAATCGAGGGATGGGAGTCGAACGTCTGGAAGCGAGACGGTCACCTTTGAAACATAGAATGTGAAGCTTTGAATTCTTGACTAAGAAAACCACGACCGGTCGGAAGAAAAAATAAACCCATCATATGTTTTTATAAACGTCGTCTTTATGTTGTAATTCTACCAAAAAAGGTAAAGTGATTATATGTCTTATATATCATGTGTTTTAAAATGTCTTTACATACACAATGTCTCGACATCTCATATCTACAATGTGGGCACTATATATATGAATCTCTTCATAACACGAACACAGAACGCAACAACATCTCTCTTAATAAGACTCTCTAAGACTCTAAGACAAACTCTTACTAAGACTCTAAGACTCACTTTTAATAAGTCATAACACCAACAATAAGTATAACAACAAACAATAACAACAACAACCACAATAATAATAACACTAATAATAAGACTCCTATATAACATAAGCATCAGCAGAATAAACACAACTTTTGCTAATGCAGAACAAGTGTATTTATGCGAGTAATGTAAAAATCTTGCGTTCTGGCGGCGATGAATTTGCTGAAGGCGTTTTTGATATCGCTTAGATTTCTGAAGCATTTCTTATGTAAAAAGTTGTCAAGATACTTGAAAAAGTCGTAGTCAGTAGGTGAGAGGTGTGGAAAGTATGGTGGATGAGGCAGAGTTTCATAGTCCGATTCATTCAACTTCTGCAAGGTCGATTTAGCAACATACGGTCGGACATTGTCATGGAGGAGAATTGGGCATTTTCTGTTGACTAATGCTAGGTGTTGTTGTCGAAGTTTCTGATGCATTTCATCCATTTATTGACAGTATTTTTCTAACATAATCGTTTTACCTGCATTCAAAAAACTGTAATGGATGAAACTGATCACAAACCACCAAATAATCAGCAGGAACTTCTTTTGCTGCAACTCTCGCTTCAGGAAATGAACACATATCTAAAGAAATGGCAGAAACAGTAGATGAAGACCTCCAATCTGTAGTGGAATGGGGACAAAAATGGATGGTCACATTCAATGCTGCCAAAACTAAGCTTGTTTCCTTCAATAATCACAAGAAACCTTTTCTACCACCAATAGCAATGGCTAAAGATACATTACCTGAAAGTACTTCTTCGGATTAACATTCACAGGGAATATGAGTTGGAACAGATACATTGAGAGCATTACCAGGGCCGCTGTGAAGAAGGTGGGCTCTCTCTACCATTCTAGAAAGTTACATATGCCTGAAAGTATCCTGTATCTCTACAAGATCACCATTCGCCCATGTATGGAGCATTGTTGTCACATTTGGGCTGGTGCATCTGCTACTAGTCTCTCACTCCAGGACAGGGTTCAAAAGAGAATTGCCTACCTGATAGGTCTTGAACTGTCATCTAGATTCCAACCTCTGTCCCAACGATGAAATGCTGCATCCCTCTGCCTGTTCTACAAGTATTTTAATGATGGATGCTCTAACGAACTACACATCCTTGTACCCCCTCGACATAAATACCCCCGACAAACCCAACAAGCAGCAAAATTCCACCCCTACACACTTCTAATAGTTTCTTCTCCAGAACTGCTAAACTCTGGAACTCCCTTCCGGGTTCCTGTTTTCTCAACTGTACTGAGATGCAGCAGTTTAAGTATAATGTGAACACACATCTTGCTGCTCGACTCCCTACATAGTATCCCTGTAACTTATGACCCCGATAGTAGCCCGTTACATCAAAGTGGCACTGTGCCTTGTTTGGGGTGAAAATGGAATAATATATATATATATATATATATATATATATATATATATATATATATATATATATAGTTCTAATAAGTTCGTTATTGTCGTTAGAGAAGTTAATTGAATTGTTCATGACAGACTAAGATTGTTTATGACGAGATTAAGTCATCTTACCTCGAGTATGTATACATATGTACAAGTAAGAATTTGATCTTCGATTTGTGAATTTATGGAGCAAACGTGTTCGGTTTGTCGAGATGAGAAAGAAAAAGGAAAGAAACGGAAGTTGAGAGAGACAAAGATAAAAAGTTAGAAGGAAATGACCTAGATGTCATGTCACTATGTCAAATGCTAGATCGACATTATTTTTTTGTGTACTACACTCACGTGGCTTAATTTTGTGTCTGTGTGATCGCACAGGCGAAACATTGCGCTAATTCACTATAAGTGTCACTAGTAAGAAAGGTTGGACCAAAGAAGTACTGAGGCATCTTGACGAGGAAACTTATGACACTGCACAATGCACTACATCCAAAGGATGATGCTGACTCCATGTGAAAAGGAAAGACCGAGGAAGAGGAATAGTTTGTATAGAAGACTGTGTGGATAACATAAAAGAGAGAATTAGGAAATATATAATGCAAAACACAGAAAGGATAATTACTGTAGTAAGAGATACTGAAAAAACGAACAAGACTGAAAACAGAGAAGCAAGGGATAAGATGAGAAAAGAAAAATTGGAAGAGAAACAGCCACATGGACGATTCATAAGAATAACAAAAGATGAGACTCACAAAAATACTTGGATATGGCTATGAAAAGAGCATCAAAAACAAAGAAGCTGAATCCCTAATAACAGTCATACAAGATAGCGTGATTGGAACCAACTATATCAAAACAAAGGTCGACAAGACACAAGAAAACAGCAAATGCAGACTCTGAACAAAGATGAAACGATAAACCACATAATAAGTGAATGCAGCAAACTAGCCCAAAAAGAATATAAAAATAGACACAATCAAGTGGGGAAGGCAGTACACTAGGAATTATGCAGACAACTGCATCTTGAACACGCAGACAAATGGTACAAACAAATTGGCAGCAGTACTTGAAAACGGAAATCATAGAATCTTATAGGACATACATGTACAAACAGATGAATCCATTTAAGGAAGAAAACCGGATGTCATAATAGTTAATAAGAATGAAGAATCCTGACAGATCGTATATTTCACCATTCCAGCAGATTACAGAGTGAATAACAAGGAGGAGGAAAAGCAGAGCAAATACACGGAACTGGTTAGAGAACTGAAAGGGAATTGGAAAATGAGGAAAGTTAAGATAACACTAATAATAGTTGGAGCATTAGAAACAATCCCGAACATTTTTGTAAAATAGAATGAGAGATTAGAATTGGGGGGGGGGCTGAGAAGATACAACGGAGAACAATGATAAAATACTGAAGAGATTAATTCACATGAGACACAAACGCCAACTGGCCATATAGAAAGTGTAAGAGAAGTAAAACAAGAAGATATATTAAAAAAACACATGGAATCAAGAAAACTGAAACTATAATTGTAAGTTAATCCCCTCTTTTAAAAATACTGTAATGCCGCCATCAGCTGGCACCACACCAAATAGTCATGAAGTTTCAAACAGGATGGAAGGACTGAGGAGAGAAAGCACTAACCAGACCTCCACTGGATGAGTGCAAAGAGGATTGGGACCTTAGGGAGGTTTATTGCCACCCAAATTCGAATGGTCGTTGCCAGTGGGAAATCAACGGTAAACGGTTGTTGCGATAATGCAAATTCATTTGCAAAGGTTATCAAAAGAGGTAGAAAATGCTACAAATTTGGAGAGACTTGTTAACATCAAGACTTCAGGGAACACCATAGACAATGGGAAAGCTTTGATGATGGATTGTGTGAAAACTCCTAGTTAGTTAAAAAAAAAAAAAAGAAAAAATATATATAATCTAAATATTAATTTACTTGTCTGTACGCCTTGTGTCACAAGAAACATCATCGCAAACATTAATTAATGAGAAACAAATTACTTCTCTTTGTAGTCGATCTTTATCAGTAAAAAATCATTAAAACCATTTCCTCTCCAAAAATTTTCAAAACAAAAATAAAAACATGGCTGTCTGTTTACGGTTGTAAATTGGCTATTTTATTTTATAATTAAAAAAAGTCTGGTTGTGGAGAGACTAAGTTTTTTATTATAGTTTTTTTTTAAATTTAAAAAATATGCAAGTGAATTGACATCTGCTCTTTTATAATTTATATGAAAAATTATACAGAAAAACGAAACAAGGTTTTGTGTGTTGAGTTTTCATTGAAAAAAATCTCATTTCTTAAATCAATTCTTTTTAGCTTTAGAAGGTTAAAAAGAATTTGCTAAAAATATTGTCGTAATTCGTTTTATTTACTTTTTTGTTCATCTTATTTATAATGTGTTTTAAACATTTTCAACTACCGTGGAATTTCCACAGGTTCTGCTAGTAGTTAATTATTTAGTGTTCTAACACTATGTTCTCAGTAATTTTAACTCCGATGTGTTTTCTTCCAGTCAGCCATCTTAACTGCACTATTAGCAGGCCTCTATTAGGCATGACTATTGTCAAGCAAAACTATTGATTTAAGTCTGTTTCCGGGTGAAATGAATTGTTTTGAAAAAGCAGGCGGAAGTTCATGTTTAGAATTGGAAAGGTCAATCAAGGTGAGAAATGTTTTGGTTCTTTCCAGAGAAGAGTCCATCGGTCACTTTGCAGATGATTGCTCTTGTGACTGGCCGCATTAGCCTCAAACTGACCTCCTTTGAAGACGATCAATTGAAGAGCCGACTAAAATGGTCATAGTGAGTGCTTTGAATGACCAGCAGAATCGAGTTTATGTTCTCTTTCAACTTTGATCTTCGCTTTCGAAAAAAAAGTTTTCTTTATTTAAACATTTTTGATTACAACGTTATCTTAGTTTGCTAATCTTTTTGGTTTCCTGACAAAAGGAGGGTGGACCTGTAAATTCACCCTTGTCCGTTTGGCTGTCCGCACTTTTCCCAATAACTTCGCCATAGAACTTTTTGAAATTTTGCACAAACATTAAACATGATATGAGTAAATATGATATAGAAAAAAAAATAACAAAACGGATTTTCCGGGAAAACTCCAGTTGCCCCCCCCCCAAGTGTGCCTTTCGGGTTAGAATGGCTAAAATTGACACTTTTGTGCTTATTAAAAAAAAAATGGATGCCTTGGATTTTTATAAAACTTTCTGAAAAGTTGTAACTGACTGATTTCTATATAATTTTGTTTGTCTATACTTCGCAATAACTCTTGGGTGTGCCCCAGGGGGTCATTTTTAGGGCTAATAAAAACAATCCATTTTGGGGACATTTTTTACCATATTTGTCCAAAATTTTCTGTGTATGTCTATTTAGCAGTTTTGCATGGTGCTGAACTCAAATTAAAATATGTAAAGGCATTGGAGACTTTTGGGGCTAAATGGGAGGGGGCAAATGATGGACTTGGTCATTTTTTCTTTTTTTTTTTTTGCATGGGTCAAAACTCAAATTTACATATGTTAAGGCCTAAAACTGCACCGTTTGTTCCTTTTCACAAGGATTTGACGTCCCCTGGTGCTAAATGGGGTGGAGGAAATGCTGAACTTAGTCATGTTTTTATATCTCGTTCACTGTGCACTCATAGGGGACCATGCATGCTTCACTTGTTCTTTACAAAATGAGTTTATGTTCTGTTTCTCACATGAGGTGTGTTTTTTTTTTATTGCATTTTCACCCCAAACAAGGCATATTGCCACTTTGATGTAGGGGGTACTAGGGAGTTGAGCAGCAAGATGTCTGTTCACATTATATTTGAACTGCCGCGTATCAGTACAGTCAGAGAAGCGGGAACCCAGAAGGCAATTTCAAAGTCTGGCAGTCTTAGGGAAGAAACTATCAGAGTCGAAAGCGTTCTGGCATCTAGATATCTCTACTGTGTAGGGGTGGGATTTTGCTGATTGTCAGGTTTGTCAATATCTATGTTGAGGGGTAAAGAGCTTGTAGTTCGTCAGAGCATCCACCATTAAAATACTTGTAGAACCGGCAGAGGGATGTAACATTTCGTCGATGGGACAGCGGTTGAAGCCTAGCTGACATTGTGGGACCTATTAGGTTGGCAACTCTCTTTCGAACCCTGTCCAAGAGTGAGAGACTAGTAGCAGATACACAGCCCAAATGTGGCAACAATACTTTATACATGGGTGAATGGTGGCCTTGTAGAAGTACAGGATACTTTCAGGTGTAAGTAACTTTCTAAGTGGAGAGAGAGCCTACCGTCTTTGCAGCAGCCTTGGCAATACTCTCAATGTATCTGTTTTAACTCATGTTCCCTGTGAACGTTAAGCCGAGGTGTTTAAACGAAGTACTTTAAGGTAATGTATTATTAGCCATGGCTATAAATGGGCGAGAAGATCATCCCACAAAGCAGCAACTTTATGGTAACCTATCTGCCATATCTACTACCATCAGGGAACGACGTGTATGCCAGAGTAGCAAGCAAGAACTGGTGAGAAATGTATTGCTGTGGTCTCCACGGCATGGGTGCACGAACATAAGACGACCTAGATTCATGTACATCCATCAAATTGGACATGATGCTAAGACAGAGAGAGAGAGAGAGAGAGAGAGAGAGAGAGAGAGAGAGAGAGAGAGTCAGATTGGTCCGAGCAAGGTGCTCGACCAGATAGATACGTAGATGTAGGTTTCTTATAATTATTAATTATTAAATGCGATCAAAGTCATTATCAAATCAATTTGAACTAATTTTGTTTTTTTGCTTTAGATTCGTCATCAGATTCGGTTGAACAGTTTTATAAATTGACTTCCACACTGACCTATCTCTGGCCAGGTCTTTATTTATTTTTAACCCCCCCCCCCAAAAAAAAAGCGTATTGCCACTTGGATGCAACTATTTTAGATCATGTCTCCAGGGAGACAATGCAGAGAATTAAGCAACGAAATGTTGGTTCACATTACATTTCGATACAGTCAAGGAAGCAGGAAATCAGGAGGGAATTCCAAAGTTAGCAGTCCAAGGGAAGAAAACTATGAGTAGAAGGCTTTTTGGTATCTAGGGACCTCTACAGTGAAGGGATGGAATTTGCTGCTTGTTGGGTTAATCAGGAGTATTTATATCAAGGAAACACAAGGACTATGAGTTCGTCAGAGCACATTCTATTAAAGTACTTGTAAAACAAGGATGCAATATTGCAGCGATGGAATAGAGGTTGGAGTTTGATAGCATGGCATCTATAAGATTGGAGACTGTTTTTGGGATTCTGTCTAAGAGGAAGAGACTAGTGGTAGATGCACCAGTCAAGATATGGCAATGATACTCCATGCATAAGCGAATGGTGCTCTTGTAAAATATTGGATGTAAGGATACAGGATACTGTCAGGTGAGAGTACTTTTCTAACACGATAGAAAGAGCTCACCGTTTTTGCAGCAGTCTTGGAAGTGTCTTCAATGTATTTGTTCTAATTTATATGAATGTTGCCAAGAACATTTATTAAATAATTTTGCTTGTACATTTTTTATTAAAAACTGGGGAAAAAAGAAAAAAGGTAAAAAAAACATAAAATTACAAAAAGAAAAAAAAGAACTAACGAAAAAAGTGTCTAGTGCGAGATTCGAACCAAAAATTGCATACAATATTGTCACAACAAAAAGTAAACATCTCTCCAAACGGCCACTGACCTACCGATTGCAATCATGTACACACAAATATACAGACACATTCAAATATATAGACACACACAAATATATAGACACACACAAATATACACACACAAATATACAGACACACACAAATATACAGACACACACAAATATACAGACATACAAAAATATATAGACACACACAAATATACAGACACACACAAATATATAGACACACACAAATATATAGACACACACAAATATACACACACAAATATACAGACATACATAAATATAAACATACAGACACACACAAATATACAGACACATACAAATATATAGACACACACAAATATACAGACACACACAAATATAGAGACACACACAAATATATAGACACACACAAATATAGAGACACACACAAATATACAGACACACACAAATATACAGACACACACAAATATATAGGCACACACAAGTATACAGACACACACAAGTATACAGACACACACAAATATATAGACACACACAACTGTATAGACATACATAAATATATAGACACACACAAATATATAGACACACACAAATATATAGGCATACACAAGTATACAGACACACACATAACTTTATATAACTAATCATTTAAAATTGATTAAAATGAAGCAGAAATTCGTATTAGATCATTCAGACTACTGTTCTCATCTTGAGTTTTATTTGCACAACATTTCAGTCGATGTAACCTCCGACCTTTTTCAGGTATATATTGTCGAACTTGTGAAATCTGCACGGAATTTCAAATGGACCGTTTATTTTACCCATTGGGGATAACATGCTTGTGTTTCGTCAGTTAGAGAAAAAGAGAAAAGAGAAGGAAGAAGACAAATAGAAAATAGAGAACGAAATGAAAAAGAGAGAAAGAAGAAAAAGGGAAGAGAAAAGAAGAGAAAGAGAGAAGAGGAAGAGAGAAGTCAGAATAGAAAGAAAGAAAAGAGAGAAGAAAGAATAGAAAGAGGAGGAAAAGATAAAAGAGGGAAAAGAAGAGAAAAAGAGAGAAGGAAGAAGAGAAAGAGAAAAGAGTGGGGGAAGAAGAAAGAGGGAAATACTAAATTAAAAAGAACAAAATAATTTTGAGTTCAAAGAAAAAGAAACGAAAATAACAAAAGAAATAATTAGAAATTCAAAGAACATTTCATTAAGAAAAAATAAGACAAAACGAAACGGAAAAATGAAAAACAGAAAGTAACAGAAGGGGGAAAAAAGACAAATAATATGAATGAAAGACAACAAATAAAAGAAAAAAAAATGAAAAAAAAAAAACAAACAAAAACAAAAAGCAACAACCAAGCAGTATATAATGGATGTGCTTGCCGGGGGGGGGGGGGATAAAATGTCGAATTCTAAAGATTTTACGCAATTCGTACGTCGTTTTATCAGTTTTCTGCGCCGAGAATAAATGCACCTTTTTTTTTTTTCTTTTTTTTTGCAGAAAATGTTTATTCTTAGCCGATCCATTCATTTTTCTACTCGAAATGTCGAATAAAAATAACTCTCGCGATCATCTCGTAGTTTATTGGAGAACGTGGCGTAATTAGAGAAGATGAGGGAGAATGAGAGGTAAAGGAGGGGGCGGGAGAGAATCAGGGTTGGGGAGCATAACGAATCAGAAATTTGAACGTGAAATCAATTGAGCAGTTTACAAGAATTTACGGACATTAATGGCAGAAAACTGGGCATAGATTTGAAAGACGGGTTAATTTTTTTGTAGATTTCCAATTACGTTTTGATTGTATTTGAAAGATTAAAGCCTAGAGTTAATTTCAAAAGGAAAAATATATTTGTACACGTGACAAAAATAATAAAATAAATATAATAAAAGTTGCTTTTATGGCGACATTTGGAAACTGACAAGTTCAGTTAAATTTTGAAGCTAAATTGATTCATTGTAAAAATCTCTTGAAAGATAAATATTAGTTTTCTGGGTCTATTTCAAAGATAATTAGTAAAGTCCTAATCCAGGGGTTCTCAGGCTTGCTTGACCTATGCACCCCTTTCACCATTTGTCAAAGGTTCATTCACCCCTTCATTTCCAAAAAATGTTTTTCAAAAATGCATTCTAAATAATATGCAAAAAAACTTTTATTTTTCCTAATTTGTATATATACATTTACAACATTATACATCGCTTATGTTTACAATTGAGTTTTATAAATTAAATGCAAATTGAAAATATCGATGGATATAGAAAATAGAAATAAAAGCAGAATTTATTTTTTTTTTATATAATGAATTACTTAAAAAACAAAAATGAAACTAATGCAATTTAAAAAGTAAAATAACAAGAAATTAAAATCTGCAATCAATTTAATTCATTACGATTCATCAAATGACAAAAACTGTGATTGTTTTGCTTTGGCCAATTCTGAAATATTCGGAGGAGTGCTTGACAGGGCACAACGCAGGTCGTTTTCTACGTCTAATCTACTGCGTTGCTTTGTTTTAATTTGCAACAAAGTTGAAAAGCCTGACTCGCAAAGATATGTCGATACAAATGGAAGCAATGTACGGATATTTCCGACACTTTTGGGTAGGATTCGCACATCAGGGGCCAAAATTCTGTTATTGATTTTTCAGCAAACATATCTCGAATCAGTTTTTACCTCAAGGAATTCATCTTGCCAATCATCTGGAACTCTTTCAACTGGCAATTTGAATGGATTTCTTACTAAATCGAACTCATCATCACCAAGTTCAGGAAAGTATCTGCTGAATTCATTTTTCAGTGCTGTCAAATGCTGCAAAATTTCAGTTTTTGCAAATTATCTTCACCACAAATATCTAATAATAGAATGGATGTCAGTTTCTCAAACATTTTTTGTATTGACGTTTCTCTTCCAATTTTCAAGCTCATAAAAAGCTCTCAAGGCATCTACGAATTTTATAATATTTGTATTCCTTCTTTGCATCTGAAGATTCAGTTTATTCAGCTGCTCGAATATATCAACCAAATAAGATGATCCATTCTTCATTGTTTAGCCAGGCAAGAAATTCAGTCTTACCTTGAACCTCAAAAAACAATTTGAGCTCGTCCCTAAGCTGAAATATTCGTTCAGTTACATTTCCTCTTGACAGTCAACAGACGTTTGTGTGAAAAAGAAGTGAATGGTGAGTAGCATCCATATCATAACATAATTGCTTGAAAAGTCGGGAGTTTAGAACTCCTTCTTTGACAAAATTCACAATTTGAATTATTTGATTCAAAACCTTCTCAAACGAAGCTGGAAGTGTTTTTGAGGCTTTGAGTGCCTGACGATGGATCATACAATGAATGTCTTTCGTTTTTGGAGCTCGCCTTTTCACACATACTTGGAATCCTGACTTTGTCCCTAACATAGCTGGTGTTCCATCCGTACAACACCCACACACATATTATCCCACAAAAGATTCTCTGAGTCGAAAAAAAGTGAAACCTTTTCTAAAATATCTGAGGCCTTGGTCGTTAGTTCAAGAGGAGAACAAAAAAGAAGCTTTTTAAAAAAGCTCCTTTTTAAATAGACCTGCATGAACATACCTTGCAAACACCATCAATTGGGTACATGATGTCACATCGGTTGATTCATCAAGTTGAATTGCAAATAATCCAAATGCTGAAGACTTGATCTCTTGCACAACTTGATCCTTGATGTCAGTGGCCATATCGCTTATCCTCCTTTGAACAGTACTGTTTGAAAGTGGAACCGCTGCAATTTTTTTCTTCATTTCATCTCACAACACAATTTCCACCATTTTGAAAGAGCAAGGCTTAATCAAATTTTCCCCAATTGTATGTGGTTTTTGTCTGCTTTGCTATTTCAAGAGCTACAAAATAAGAAGCTTCAGTAACTTTCTGTTTATTTTCTTTAAAATCTGTTGATACCATCCTCGTCTTTTTTACAGCATTCCCATGACGTTCAAAAAAGTTTTTGTTTTTGTCTTTATGTTGAGGATGAACATTTTGTAAATGTTGCCTCATCTTTGCTGGTTTCATAGAATCGTTTGTCAAAGCTTTATTACAAATAATACATTGAGGCCGTTCTTCTGAATTGATGACGATAGATGTGAATCCATACTCAATATATGAATGATCATACTTTCTTTTTTTGATACTCATGATGGACTTCAAATTCTGTAATTAAGACATGGAAAATTCGAAATTATAAAATATAAAATTTATAAATAGAACTTTTTACAGACAATTTTATAGATTTAATTTTCCTATAATCAGCATCATGGCTGACATGAAGAAGTATACAATGACAAGGATGCATAAACAAGAATGTGTAATATGCTTAATTACAGGAGAATATTCTCCGTTTTAGTACATAAAAACTAGACTAGCTAGCGAAGCACAGTCACAAAAACTGGCATAATCAGAATAGTTAACAAAGAGAAAACAACTGGAATTATAATGGGAATAAAAACAGATAACAGAGACACATGCAGACAGTAAAAGAAACAAAATTATTGTAGGGTACCTACATACTTCGAGATAAAATTCAGCAAAAGATAAGAGGTTAATGTAGTTTGCTTGAAGCATTGTTTAGTATGTACATAAATGTGATTCGTAGAAGGCAATACAATGCAGTAGTAAAACAGAGAGACACTAACCGAAGCAAATGAAGAAAATATTTATCAAAACAATCTGAATACAGTATATACATATATTTAAATATTTCATACATACATTATATTCAAGGTCGTATTGAGATTATTTGCATCAGACGGTCTGTTTGAAAATCTGTGAATTTATAATATTTCGAGAATAGGTATCTCTTCGTCAGATATGTGTTCGACTTCGTTCAAACGTGCATAGTAAACAGGCCACCTATACCGCAGAAATGGCGACTTGAAATATATTATTTAATATTTGCTATTATTATTACAATAATATTTTAATTAATTTTGTGTGACTATCAAAATTCAGCATTATTTAATTTAATTACTCACTGTAATATTTGTATGATTATGATTAAAATATTTTATTATTTTATATTTATTTATTCAATTTTTTTTCTGCGATCTCATCAGGCCGCCCGTTGAAATTTGAATTTCTGTTAAATTAAATTAAGATTTGACTATAAAGGGGGATAACTTGTTGGCCTAGCAAAGGGAGATTACCGTATTGGTTGAATAATTAAAAAAAATTTTTTTGTAGTTAATTAGTTAAATTTAAATCTAAAGATTGTCAGTTCCTTAGTTTATTTATTATTTCTGATATTTTCATATCATCTTAATTAGTATGATCTAACTTGCTAGTAATAATTATTATTTAGTGCATATTGAGAATGGTTGAAATAATTTGATCTTTAAACTTAGTATAATCTTATTTGTAGTGATAATTATTAATTAATGTCTATTGGAGTTGGTTGAAACCATTAATCATTATTTATTAAATATATGTTCATGATATTCTGTTTTGAATTATTATTATTATTATTATTATTATTATTTTTATTATTATTTATTATTTCAGTGTGGCGGTGGCTACTATGGATTTACAATATTCGGTCCAGAGCATCTCCAGTAGATCTTTTCTCCAAAGTCATAATTCACCTCCTTAAATTCCGAAATTCACCCGAGGGTGAATTTCACTCCTAATGAGAACCCATGTCCTAATACATTGAATTAAATAATAAAATAAACACCTTCTTTGTACAAAAATTAGCTTACTCCCCCCCCCTCCCCTAAAGCGAGAAGTCATCTAAGCATGGGTTCTGCGGAAGGCCAAAATTTCAGAAAGTGAAAAGGCTGTCTGAAAATGACGTCAGTAGTAGTTGTTAATAGTTGAAAGGATGTACGGCATAATCATGTTGACACACTGGTTCACGCTAGATCACCAAAGTTAAGCAACGTTGAACCTGGTCAGTACTAAATGGGTGACCATTTGGGACTTCCAGGTGCTGCATGTGCTCTCTGCTTATCTCGGCATTGTTTCCAGTCGTCCTGGAATTCTTCTTGCCACTGGACCCAAACAGTGCCGATTCAGGAGAGGTGTGGTTAGAGATTGCGCAACCCTTGCCTCACAATTACATGCACAGCTGCCCCTACAGGGGGTATCCTTTGTCTTTCTAGACTGAACGGAGGCATCAATTGAAAGGAGGTTGGGAGTGCCGTTTTTTGTTCCCAGTCGTGTATCCGTATATTCCTATCGTGAACGTTTGTATAATTTTTACCATTTTTTAATTCAATTATTTTTCTGTGTTCCTGCTTTTCAATTTTTTTATTTTTCAAGATTATAAAAATTAAGTTACGCTGAAGATTACACATTCATTCACGCAAAGGAAATATTAGGATCTTACGTATAAAAATTACGCTAACAAATGTAATCTAAAAAAAAAGAAAAGAAATATTTTTGCAATTATATTTTTTTTGTGTGAAAATATTAAATAAACAATGCTTAATTCAATGATAATATCGGTAGTTCGAGAAATTAATTTTTCTTCAAGTTATATCGAATTTTATTAATATGAACTTTAAGGGCTTTTATCGTAATGTTCCTCTTTTTTATTGTTACAAATTACGATGCTTTATTTTAATAAAAAAGCAAAATTAAATTCATTCATTTTTTTTTTTTGGTACTGAAAACAATAACTTTAGTAAAGGTATTTTTGTTTAAACAAAATTGTTGTGTCATATCACAGAATAGTAAAAGAGGAAAATCAAGTCGAGGTTGGTTAACAAACGAAGTGTATTAACATCACAGGTACAAAGGTAGGAATACGGGTATAACTGACTAGCGCTTAGCTAGGGAGTGGAGTACTGTCGCTCCTTCTCATCGGTGTAGACATTACTGGCACTATATATATATATATATATATATATATATATATATATATATATATATATATATATATATAGTGAGAACCGGTGTTATTTCCCTTATGCATAGAAAGGCCGGTATAACACCCATCTTTGAAAATATCCCGTCTGGGGATTAATAACGTTTCTGTTTTGGGTTCACCCTAATCAACGCAGTTTATTTCCTTTTTCTTTTTCACCTCCTATTCTCAGGAGCTGTCTCTGGTATGGGCACTTGAAAAGTCCATGATGTTCTCCTCGGGCAATCTGGTCACCTCACTGTTCTAGTATCTTTTCCACATTTGATTAGTGTGACGTTTGTGCACGAAGTCTGGTTCCTTAATCATATAGACCATTTTGCCTATTTGTTTGTCAACAATGCCGAACTCCCAGAAAGTCCTATTATTTTTGTGAATCTTGTAGAAGACTCTTTCGCCAACTTTATACCGTTTTTTTTTTTGTTATCGTTTTTTTTTTTTTTTTTTTTGAGGTTTGGCCTATCCTAGTTTGATAACAACTTGTGAAAAATCGATCTAACCTTGCGTCCGAACATGACCTCAGCAGGTGTCTTCGAGATTTTGATGTTTGCATTCGACGTAAAACTGTAAAAACTGTTGGATTGACTTATCCGTCGGTGAGCCACTAGCTTTTTTCAGAGCTTTCTTGAATGTATCAACGAACCTCTCCGCTTGCCTGTTACTTCTTGGGTGGTATGGTGGAATGGTTATATGCTCGATTAGATGATTCTCACAAAAATGTTTAAATTCGGTAGACGTGAATTGCGTTCCATTGTCTGTGACAATGCAGTCTACTACCCCAAACCTAGCGAATTATTCATACAGGAAATTAATAGTTGCCTCGGATGTGGAGTTCTTGCA
Organism: Euprymna scolopes; assembly: GCF_053919585.1. Lineage (NCBI taxonomy): Eukaryota > Metazoa > Mollusca > Cephalopoda > Sepiida > Sepiolidae > Euprymna > Euprymna scolopes. The sequence continues at coordinate 2,633,028 of NC_136498.1, read as the reverse complement.
TTTTAGTACTTCCGGCCACTTAGACAGGCTGTCTACAACAATGAGATAATAAAACGCCTCTAGCGGTCCCGCAAAGTCTAAGTGAATTCTTGACCAGGGTCGGTCCAGTTTTTCCCACGATCCAAATTGAGTCGGAGGAGCTTTCATAGCTAATGCGCATCCTCTAAACTCCCTGACTTTTTCTTCAATATTCTTATCCATGTTTGGCCCCAAAACGAAAGAGCACATAAGGCTTTTCATTCTTGATATACCTTGATGTCCTACATGGAATTCCTTGAGCATTCTTTTCTGTAATGTCACAGGAATTACGACCCTGTCGCTATATAACAGGACGTTATCGCAAATTGAATAAATTTCTTCATCCAGTTGGTTATTGTTGATTTTTTCTTTCGTGCTTATAATAAATTCATCCACCTCTGCCTGACTCTTAATCCTATCAAGTGTTACTGGAAGTTCTCTTATCGTGTAACATAAAGTATTTTTTACCTCAACTTCCGCTTGAATAGCTGCTATTACCATACCCTCTAATGGTTCTGTCTGCTTAGGTATTAACGTTGATAACCCGTCTGCATGACCAAGTTTTTTTAGATAGTACATATGGTACATACTCCATTTGAAAATTGTAGTTCAGAAGCATGGTACCCCATCTTTGGAGTCTATTCGCCGTATGTTATGGTAGTCCTTTTTTCGATCCGAAAATCGTTAATAATGGTTTGTGATCTGTTTGTAACAGAAATCGCCTACCGTGCAGGAAATGATGAAATTTCTTTACCGAATATAATGGCTAGCGCTTCTTTCTCAATTTGCAAGTAACTTTTTCAGCTGGCAAAAGTGTTCGGGATGCATGGGCTATGGGTTTTACTTTTCCATCATCCATTTTATGTAAAATACATGCTCCTATACCATAGGAGCTGGCATCGCTTGCAACTACAATATCACGTTTGGGATTATAGTGTGCAGGAAACAAGTCAGACGATAATATATCTTTAATTTCCTGAAATGCTTCTTCGCACTCTTGCGTCCTGACCCATTTTTGATCCTCCCTTAACATTTTATTTAAGATGATCTTAGTTTATGCATATTTGGCACGAATACATTGTAGTAATTCGCCAACCCTAAGAAACTTTGTAGAGACGCAATATTTTCTGGAGTAGGCATGTCTCTTATTGCACTCGATCGATCTGGATCCGCTTCCATGTTCATCGATGATTTGCCCCAAGTATTTTATTTTCCTCATGAAAAAAAAACGTACATTTTCCTGTTTTAGTTTAAATCCATAATCCTGGATCTTTTCGAACACTTGGTTTACATGATCCTTGTGTTGTTCTTTGCTAGCACTGTTCATTAACACATCGTCCAGGTACCCTACTGCGAAATCCAACCCACTTAACATAATGTCCATAATTTGCTGAAAAATCGCAGGGGCGACTTTAACCCCAAAAGGAAGTCTGTTAAACTTGTACAATCCCTTATGGGTATTGATACATAGCAGCTTATAACCCTCCTCATTGACTGGAACGTGCAAATACGCGTCACTGAGGTTGATTTTAAAGAAATATTTCCCTCCACTCAGTTTCGCAAATATTTCTTCAGGGCTCGGAAGTGGATAATGATGCTCTTGTAATGCCCTGTTTAAGCCGGTCGAGAATCTCTTTGCTCTTCTTTTTAATGTAAACTGTTGGTGCAGCCCACTCACTATGATTCAATATTTTTTAATGACACCCATGTTTTCGAGTCTTTCTAATTCACCGTCTATTTGTTCTCGGTGTATGGAACGTTCCTTTTTTTTCCGAACACTGGCTGTTGATTTGCTTTGACTTCAAATTATGCTACTGCTTTCGTACACCTTCCAAGACCGCCTGAAAATACGTCTGGAAATTTCTTTTTTAACTCTCTCTTACGTTTTTCTGCCTCCTCATTCACATCTTCAACCTTCTGGCAAAAAGAGCTTAAAGGCAGATCCCATAGTTTAAACTTTTCAAACAGATCGGTTTCAAAGAGGTTATTTGATTTCCGCATGACAAAAATTTTTGCTTTTTCAGTCTTATTCTGAAAAGAAATATTCGTCAATAATTCTCCTTCGAAAATGATTTTTTTCATCACTGACACTTCTCGCCGTTTTATGTGATTTAATCAAAGCAGGTCTCCCAAGCTTCTTCCTGTATGTACATTAATAATGGAAATGTCAGACCCACTACTAAGCTGTAGTCTTACTTTCTTTTTAAACATTTTAACCTGTACATATTTCAAGATATTTCGTTCTTCAGGTTCAATTTTTGTAAGTTTAATGGATGTCTTCTTTCTACCAGATTTTTTTCTACAATGCGATGCCTTATGTCCTTTCTGGTAGCAGATGTCACATTGTTTGAATTTGTAGGGACACTCATTGTTCCAATGTTTATCTCCACACCTCCAACACGGTCCAGGTGGATCTTTTCCTTGTTTTTTCCTCTGGTTATTTTTTAAAGTCAATTTTTTCGCCTGATGGATCTTTTTAATGTGCGATACTCCGCTTTCCTCTATGTCACGACTGTCCTGTTTCAACGCAACAAACCGTTCACAGTCTTCTGCTAAGTTTTGTAGTTTTAAATTCGGCTCGTTTTCAAGTTTATTTAAAACACATCGCCTGATTTCAGCGTCTTTATTTAAGATCAGCCCTTGCATAAAAATTAAACATTTAAAATTATCTGATGATAATTCCTCCAGTTTAAAATCATTGCAATGCTTGTTCACTATACTTGCATAAGTAGTGTAGTCGTCTTCCTTTTTTTTACATAGGAATCACCACTTATTAAGGCCCAGAGACCACTCGAGGATAAGGGTTAAAGAGTGTACAGTAGAAATTGGACAATATAGTAACCGTTAGTAATGGAAACTCGGTAAATTTGTTAACTTATATGGAATGGCTCATCAAAAACTTGTTTACGTTAGACTTGAAGACAACCATATTGAAGTCAGCTGGAAAGCAGGAAAACGGAAGACAATTCCATAGGCATGCAGTTTTAAGAAAGAAGCTTTGTTCATAGAATCTATGTTTAGGTTTAGGCACAGATAAAGAGTGGGGGAAAATGTTGATAGTGTTTTCTGCAAGACAGGTGTTTCTTGTGAAAGTTTGGCGAGGGGGGGATGATAGATTGGAGCTCAGTCGAGCACTTGCCATAAAAATAACGATAAAGCAGAGACAAACTCGCAACATCTCTTCTATGAGAAAGAGGTTGCAGGGAAGAGAAAAGGACATCCCTTACGAGGCTACGAAGTCTATTTTGAACTCTATCAAGGCAGCTTTCTAGCAGCTCCTGCCAAGATGTAGCAACAGTACTCCATCCTTGAACATACGTGGCTCTTATATAGATAGAGAATTGCAACAGCAATGAGAAATCAACTGGATCGATAGAAGGATCCTACCATTTTTCCAGCGGCCTTGGCAACGGATTTAATGTATGTGTTCCATTTAAGATCAGGAGAAAAGGTCAAGCCCAGAAGCTTGTCAAAACATGAGGCCTCCCCAAGACAAGTGCCATTCATTTTAATTGATGCCAGATGGGGATCAGAGCGTTGATGATGTAAAGATAAAAGCTTGGTTTTAGATGCATTAAAAGTAACCAGGCACCTCTTTCCCCATTATGTTAAAGAGCATCTCTCCTCTCTCTCTCTCTCTGGCTCTTTCATACTCTCTCTATTTTCTCTCTCTCTGTGTCTCTATTAGATAGTAGATCGAGAGAGAGAGGGAGAGGGTGGGAGGAGGTCAGAGAGATATTTTTGTAGTAAATCCACGTTGCAGGAAGTGACGTTTCATCTAACCGGATGTCATGTGATGCTACGTGGCAAGGTTGGTGAAACGTTGAGTCTCTCAGAAAAAGCCGAGCCGAGCAGAAGTCTAAAATGGTTCTCTCCTAAGTAAGGGGGGAGATGCGCGCCCCAGACGTGGGACGTGGTAGGTACCCACAGTGGAGACCATCGATGGCGACATCTGCAGATCATGCCTGGGAGAATAAAAGGTTGAAAACCCAACATCTGTCTTCATCTTGTGTATTCCGGCGAAAACAGCAAGAGAGCTCCACCCAGATGAAGACTCTCCCAGGGCAGCAAAAACCAGGTATGAACTTCTATATATAAACACATACATCCACAACAAGTGTCCTAACCACCAGTCAAACGGTTTAAGGGATCTTGGGTCCCGTTCTCTCGTCTCTTAACACTTGTAATATCTCTCTCATCGTCGTAAACTTTTTCTCTTCATTAGTAAAATGGACACGTCATCACCAGGGTACCAGTATCCCTCAAGTAAAGTGTCCAAAGTCCAAATCCGTTTCTTCTCCCTCCCTTATGTAACATATATGTTATTTGGTGCCGTTGACCTTCTTGCCCCCGCATGGGGCATATATATCGAAACCTGGATTGCTACGGACATAACGAGAAAAAGAGATAACGAGGAAAAATAAAGACAAGAAGAGAAATTGAGGAAAAAGGAGGGAGAAAAAAAACGGAGAAGAGACAGTGGAATATAAAAAGAAAGAATAGTGAAAATGAAGAGAAAAAGAGAATAAAGAAAGAACAGTGGAAATGAAGAGAAAAAGAGAATAAAGGAAGAACAGTGAAAAAAGGGTAGAGAGAGAGAAAGATAGAGAGAGAGGAAGGAAGACGAAGAAAAAATGATTCAGTTATGTGTTGAAAAAGATAGAAAAGGCATGAAGAATACCATACGCATTTAGAAGAAAATTAAACTCCAAAATTAAAAATACGCTGTAAGCTTGGAAAACGACTGAAAAACAAAAGAGAAAAGAAAATTAATTTACCATATTAAAAATAAAAATAAAATTGAAAAACACAGAGAAAGAATTGAAAACACGGAGAAAAAAAAACGTATATATGTATATTTAAATAGACAAGACAACACAAACGAACATTTGTTTTAAGCAAAATGACATCGAGCTTGTCCACTGTTTATAAACCTGTCAGTCATTTGACATTGTTGAATTTAGCAAAGCGTTACAAAAATAAGGGACAGTGAACTTTTAAATGCATTCGGAATAGCAAGATGTCATTTTAGATTTGAAAAAAAAAAAAAAAAAGAAAAAATTACACTATTGTCGAAAGTATTAGGTGAAATAAAAATCAGGTTGGTGATGTGGCATCCCTCCGGATTAATTTTAAGTAAATTATAATTATATGAATAGAATAGAAGCGGACCTTGTTAATTTAATTCTGTGGTTAATTGTAAAAGAATAATGATTTTTTTTTTAGTTTCAGAAAACCCTTGAACTTTGCTTACGTGGACAATTTGATCTGTGATAATTTTGTTGAACTTTGCTGAAAGTTGTTAGTTATAAGTGAATTAATTAAGTATATATTAATTAAGTATTATTGAATATTGTTAAGTATTGTTGAGTTGCCATGTGTATTTTTCTGTATTTCTTTTTCTGTACTTTTGTTATCTTGTATTTGTATAGCAGATGGGGGCATCGATGGTCTTGCCACGTGGTGTCAATGTAATTTAATTTTTTAAAAATAAGATGATGACAGGATAGAGGTATATCAATTATCAATAATAATTTTTGAGATAACGGGATTATGCAAGGAAAACATAAATGAGAATTTTAAAATGGGATGATGTCGGAAGACAAAAGAATAAGGAATAAGGATTTTTTTTTTAATCGAAATACAGTAGTTGGACAGGCAGACGGTTTGCTGGATTATGAGTAATGAGGTCAGGAAGTCAGTCGGTATTTATTCTAGTTTCGAGGTGGTCATGTATACATATTTTTTGTTTGTGGTTTAGTTCTTGTAGTTTCGACAGATTTTTTTTGTTCCGGATGCGTAATTCGGTGGAGGGCGGTACAGAACGTCCTCATAATAAAAAAAAAAAAAAAAAAAAAATCCATATTTTGGTAGGTTCTCAGGGAAGCACGAGATAGTTATAGAGAAATGGGCGATCTCTGTAACTAATATGGACAGTCGGAGGACGTGTCCATTGTGTGTTGACCACAATGGGGTAGAATAAATAAAACCGACTTGATTACTTTTGGACCAATTAAGTATAGTCATAGAGGAGGTAAATTAATTAAGAACATTTGATGTGAAATGGTGAAGGTTTGGGATGGGATTTTATTTTTTTGTTTTTGTGCTACCTAGGAGTAAAGAAGATTGTCCATAAATCCTGAGATGTAAGTAGGAGGCAGATGGACCTCGATTTTGTGTTTTATTGTTGTTCGGCTAGGAGCCGTGAAATTATCGACCACGAGTAGTGTCGACCGGGAGCAAAGGATGCTCTGGAAGTCCCGAGATGGGTACGAAGAAGCCATGGGGTCATAAAGGAGTTTGACCTTGAAGAGCGCAGGGTAGCGCTACATGGCAATTTTATTGTTGTATTTATTTAATTTTGAGTTTATCGATTTATCGTAGGACAGTCTTCTTGCCAGCGGGTAGCGTATGTATTCCCTCCTTAGTTTAGTTAGTTAGTTATTAAAAATGTATGGCTTTGCCATACGTTTTGATAAAAAAGGGGTGGAGGAAGAATTTTAGAAGTAAAATGTTACCCTATTGTGAATTAAAGGTACCAAATTTAAAAAAAAAAAAAAAACCATGCTGGGTGAATTTAATTGGTATTATTAAATTAAATTATTTTGGAATAGATTTGGTTGGTTTAGTTATATTTTAGGGACGTTTAGCGCGTAGTTGCATTTTTTTTCATGAGAATTACAAGGCGATTAGGCTGTAGAAAGCAGTTTTTTCTGTTGTTTTATTTTTTTTTTATAAGCCACGGTATTGTCACAAATAAGAAAATTTGGCAGGGGAAATACTATTTTAGAGTAATGAGTACCCTGTTAAAACAATACTAGTGGTTCCAGTGAGTTGGAAGATGCCACGTAGGCCCAAGCAACGGCAATAAGTCTTGTCCAACAAAAGTCTGGCGTGCGAGGTCGCGATAATTCCTCAGGGTACGGAGCGACTGAACAGTCGGTACCAAGCCTAATCACGGGGAGATAGAAGAAAGGGAAAGATGCAGATTACGTAAGAGACAAGATAGAGCCTTATTATTTTTTTTTATTTTTTTAGAGGAATGTGTGAGGGATATCTGGGTTGGAATCTTGGGACTTGCTGGGAATACGGAAAAATCACAAAGGGAAAGCTACTTAGTTAGAAATCGATGCGCAAGTAAGCTTTGGCGCATTAGTTAGAGAGTGATGATTCCGTATCTTGTCGGGTTCCAGGAACTCAAACAGGCTCCGAGTGAATCAGTGTGAAGGCGTATCTTGGCTTAGACCAACCAAGGGAGTTAGTAGAAGAGCTTTGTGAAGTCCCGAAGTAGTAGATTGAATAGAACAAAGCTCCAGTAATAGGACCACTCAGAGAAAGACGTCAGGGCATTACAGTAAAGGAAAAAAAACTGGGACTTAGGCCTATGCTGAAAGTCGAGAACGCGAGTGGGATGGTTGGGTCGGTAGAGCATCAGACTTTTAATCTGAGGGTCTGGGGTTCGAGTCCCGATGCGATAAAGCTACCACCAACATGGAGCATCCGACGTTCTGGTCGTAATTGCGATATGCTGGCCCCATTTCGAAAAAGTGATCGAAAATGGAGTCTCCATTTGTTTGGCCAAGTGGTCCAAATAAAGAGCAGAGTCAGTGGAAAATATCCAACAATGCGACCGCCTAGACAAGATGTATATCTGCAAAGCTGTATCTTTGTCTAACTTGGAAGCAAGTTAATGTCGAGGAGGGACTTTCGAGAAGCAGCAGAAGGGTTGATAGTGTTGTAGAAGAGTACTGGTGCCTGATCTTTCTTGGAAAATGGGTGAGTCCGGAAAGTGAAAGAATAAAGATGTACTTCGGACATAATTATTTTTTTTAGTTAGTTAGTTATTAAAAATGTATGGCTTGCCATACATTTTGATAAAAAAGGGGTGGAGGAATGTTAAAGAGCATCTCTCCTCTCTCTCTCTCTCTCTGGCTCTTTCATACTCTCTCTATTTTCTCTCTCTCTGTCTCTATTAGATAGTAGATCGAGAGAGAGAGGGAGAGGGTGGGAGGAGGTCAGAGAGATATTTTTGTAGTAAATCCACGTTGCAGGAAGTGACGTTTCATCTAACCGGATGTCATGTGATGCTACGTGGCAAGGTTGGTGAAACGTTGAGTCTCTCAGAAAAAGCCGAGCCGAGCAGAAGTCTAAAATGGTTCTCTCCTAAGTAAGGGGGGAGATGCGCGCCCCAGACGTGGGACGTGGTAGGTACCCACAGTGGAGACCATCGATGGCGACATCTGCAGATCATGCCTGGGAGAATAAAAGGTTGAAAACCCAACATCTGTCTTCATCTTGTGTATTCCGGCGAAAACAGCAAGAGAGCTCCACCCAGATGAAGACTCTCCCAGGGCAGCAAAAACCAGGTATGAACTTCTATATATAAACACATACATCCACAACAAGTGTCCTAACCACCAGTCAAACGGTTTAAGGGATCTTGGGTCCCGTTCTCTCGTCTCTTAACACTTGTAATATCTCTCTCATCGTCGTAAACTTTTTCTCTTCATTAGTAAAATGGACACGTCATCACCAGGGTACCAGTATCCCTCAAGTAAAGTGTCCAAAGTCCAAATCCGTTTCTTCTCCCTCCCTTATGTAACAATTATACCACTTGCTCAAGATCAGAGGAGAGAGAATCAGAGAGAACTTGGTCGTTTACGGTCTTAAATGTGCTACCATAGATAGTAGTGTCATCATCATAAATGTCTATAAATGATGTAAGGATGTGATTTGGAAGATCATTGATGTAGATCAGAAAGAGAGTTGGGCCCAAGATGGACCTCTGAGGGACTCCGGCATTAATACTATGAGCTTCTGATTTCTGCCCATCAACCACTACTATTATGAACCTATCAGAGAGAAATGATTTAATAATTGAGAAGACATTTCCAGCTATACTGTGGCTGGAGATCTTGTGAAGTAAACCTTTATGCCACACTCTATCAAAGGCCTTTGATATGTCAAGAGCAATTGCCCTAGAAAGGTAGCCTCCGTCGAGAGATTCACTAATCCTATAAGATATAACTGTAAGCACACTTGCTGTAGATCTAGCAGAGCGGAAACCATATTGTGTGTCACTAAGAAGGTTATTTTTGCTGAGATGGTTGATTACTTCTCTATTTAAGACAGATTCAAGCAACTTAGTCATGACGCATAGAAGACTTATTGTCTGTACTGAGAGGGAGATGAGCGATCATCAGAATTCTTAAATACAGGGCATACTGATGAGATTTTCCAGGGTGATGGGAAGCAATTCTCATTAAGACAAAGTTTAAACAGTTTTATAAGGATGGACACTAGTTCTGGTTGAAGTTTTTTGAGTACTATAATTGGAATACCGTCAGGACCGGTTTTTTTACTGGAATCAAGGATTTTGATTAGCTTGGCAACATTACGTACAGATATTTGTATATCACATAGCGTGTTTTCTGATACAGGAGGAAATATTGGAGGTTGGCAGCCTTGGTCGCAAAGGGTAGAATAAGCTGCAAAGTTTTTGGCAAAGAGTTTGACTTTGTCGAGACTTTGACGAGATTACCTCAGGTCCATTTATGATAGTTGGGATAGAACACATGCTTCTGTTCAGGATTCTGTTTGCTATTTACCCAAAATGGTGAGTACCAAGCCACGGCTCAGCTACTTTGGACTTGACGGACTGAGCATACAACTCTCTTGCGTTCTTTATTACTTTTTTACAGTGGTTGCTGGCAGTCCTGAAAGCGGCTTTAGTCTCAGTACATCTATTACGTTGGAAGCAATGGAAAAAGTGATTTCTGTACGCAATGGCAGCAGCACATTCTGGAGAGGACATGGCTGGCTGTTAGGTTTTTGCTGGAATTTTTTCGAGGGTATGAAATGGTCTATACCTACAATTAACCATTACATCAGGTCTGATACTATAGACGACACATCCTTTTTAAACATGGAACGCAGAGGTAGATCTGATATAAATGTACGGAAGCTATCCCAGTCAGCCATAGAGTATCAATATACTGTACAATGGAGAGGTACATCTGAAGACTTATTACATTTCATTTTTATCTTAACTGATACAACAGATTGGTCGGAAGATCCAAGTGGAGACAGAATGGAAACTGAACACAGTTCAGGGAAAGTTGTGAGAAAAAGGTCTAGAAGATTTGCATATTGGCCGTCAGTATCGGGCACACAGGTGGGTTCGTGAACAATCTGAGTGTGGTCATAAGCAATGGAGAAATCATGACAGAACTTCCCCTCATCATCGGTCTTGTTTGAGTGAGTTAACAATTCCACATTGTGTACATTGAAGTCTTCACAGACATGAATATTAGCTGAAGGATAAGCAAATAGGACGTGGTCAATTTTCTCAGATATGCTTTTAAAGCAAGTGCAACCCGGAAGCACATATAGGGTAAGTTAGGACCTTCTCTGGTGATGTCCCTACTACATGGAAAGCCATCTTTTATATAGACACATATTCCATGCCCATGGCGATCTTGGGGGTCCAATTTGCAAGTTAAATTAGAGTATCCTTTAATTACAAACTCATTTAGGGAAATAGTCTGTTCAATGCCAGTTTCGCTTAGAAATAATATGTCTGGTTTAGTCGCCTGTAATTGGGTTTCAACCTCTGGAAGGTGAGAACGTAGACCTCTGATGTTCGAGAAGGAAACATGGTAGTAGGGGTCTACGTTAGAAGTTGGAGATCCGGGTTTAATCGTGTGTTTTTTATTGAGACTTTTCATGATGGAGTTTTGGGATTTGTGGATTAGGTTGACAGACTTGCTTGGAGCAGAGCAGAGAGGGAAAGTTAGAGAGAAATAGAAATGAAATATATTTTGTAGCACATGAAAAGGTAACAATTACCCACTAATATGGCGTCAACAGAAGCTACTGCATGGTCCAAAGTTTTTACATTTCTCCTCACTTTCAAGTTGTATTTGTTGCAAAGATTTTGTTCTGTTTGAAATTTGAATAATTGCAAAAGAGACTTTCTGAACTCGGTGTCCATTGTAACGAATTCAATTTACGAAACACAATTTACACTTGAAATAAATAAAAAAATCAGTTTTCCCAATATTATTTCGTGAGCAAAAAAATTCCACCCCAGGGTTTTCTTACCTCAATTCTTTTGTTTGAAGCAAAACAGAAAGAAAAGAGTACTTTTGGAAATTTAATTTGTTGTACGCAATATTTCTTGTAAGGCATAAAGTCCGTCGAAATAACATTTGTAAAAAACAATCTCTTTTTTTTTTTATTTTATTTTTACTTGTACGTGGTTTTACGTAGCAAACAATAATCTCCTTTGCTATTTTTAGCGAGGCGTCTTTTTTGTATGGGAAAATCATTTATTTTATTTTTAACCTCTGTGTTTTGCAGAATATGTCTTGATTATTTAACAGGTCTTTTATAAGCACTAATGCTCACGAATATATATTCTTTCTTTCTTTCGCAGTCCGTTTCTCCTTCTCTTGTCAAATTTGATGGTTGTTTTACTAATAAATAGTCAACGTGTTTGTTCCAATATCAGAAATAACGACTTGAATTTGTGGTAGTTAATCTGAACAAGTCATTTGAAGAAAAAGACTCTTACCGTGAACCCCCCCCCTGGTTTCTTGTGCAAAAACAAAAAAAAAAACAAACCAAAAACAAACCAATGAACTTTTTTTTCTTTCTTTTTTTTCGAAACACTAGTGTCAGTCTGTTCAGTTATTTTAATAATTGACCAAATTATTCGCGTTCTCCCGTTGTAGGTTTTTGACACCAATTCTTTAGTTTTTTTTAAGATCGTCACATTACTATTGTAATAATTCAGTTGCTGTTAATCCTTACGCGTCCAAATATCTGCTTGAATCGACGAAGATATTTTGCCGTAAAAATCTCGCGAATCCTTGTATTTCAATCACTTTTAGTGATTGTTTGCAGTGATATCGTTTCGATACCGTCGTCGCCAAACTGTTGTGTCGTAACACAATAGTAAAAGAAGAAAATCAAGTCGAGGTTGGTTTAACAAACGAAGTGGTACAAAGTTAGGAATACGGGTATAACTGACTAGCGCTCAGCGAGGCAGTCGGGTACTGCCGCTGCCGCTCCTTCTCACCAGTGTAGACATTACTGGCACTATATATATATATATATATATATATATATATATATATATATATATATATATATATATATATATATATATATATATATAGTGAGAACCAGTGTAATTTCTCTTACGCATAGAAAGGCCGGTATAACAAAAATAATTAACTTCCACTAAGGTTCAAATGAAAATAATGGATTGATTATGTTTCGTGATCATTATTTGATAAATACTGAACATTTCATTAAAATTAATTTCCTGAGTTTTGGTGATTTTTTTTAAGTAACGGAGGGGGGGGGGTCAAAATGTTTATACATTTAGAGCATCGGCATTCATTTTGCGCGTACTTAGTAAACTAATATGGGAACTTATTTTGTTGGAGTTTAAAAATAAAGTTTCATTTTATTTATAGACACACTGTTGGGATTTTTATATATTATATTCAAGTCCAATACTAACAAATTCTTGCTGAAGTTATTTATTTCTCTCCCACAGTGAGAAATGTGATACAAAGATCGAAAAGTGGAATTGAAATGTGAGCGTGGCAGAAGAGGAGCACTCTGACTCTGATGCAAAAGATGAATGGGCAGCTCCGTCAGCATTCCCCGGTAGAGACTCCTTAGGCGATTAACAAAAACTAACCCCTTCTCAAAGAAAGAAAACAAAGCCTGAGAGGGTAGACTTTCTAGAACAGCACATAACCAGAATCATACCTGATCTACATCAATGACCTCCCTAAACACATACTTAAATCATTCGTTGACATCTATGCTGATAACACGACCATCTACGGCAACACATCAAAGGCTGTAAATGACAAAGTTCTCTCTGATTCTCTCTCCTCTGATCTCGAGCGCGTGGTTCAGTGGGGGAAGATGTGGCTGGTTACCTTTAATGCATCCAAAACCAAACTCCTATCCTTACATCATCAACGCTCTGATCCCCATCTGGCATCAATTGGGATGGATGGCTCTCGTTTGGGTGAGGCCCCGTGTTTTGACAAGCTTCTGGGTTTGACATTTACTCCTGATCTGAAATGGAACACGTACATCAAGTCTGTTGCCAAGGTCGCTGGAAAGATTGTGGGGTCCTTCTACCGCTCCAGAAGATATCTCACTACTGATGCAATTCTCTATCTATATAAAAGCCAAGTACGTCCAAGGATGGAATACTGTTGCCATATCTGGGCAGGAGCTGCTAAAAACAGCCTATCCTGCCTTGACAGAGTACAAAATAGACTTCGTGGCTTAGTGGGGGATGCCCTTTTCTCTACCCTGCAACCTCTCTCTCCCACAGAAGAGACGTTGCGAGCCTATCCTTGTTTTATCGTTATTTCCATGGCAGGTGCTCGTCTGAACTCCAATCTCTGGTCCCCCCTCGCCAATCTTTCACGAAAAACACCCGTCTAGCCACCGTGAAAAATTTCCCCCACTCTATATCTGTGCCTAAATCAAAACGCGGATTCCATGAACAAAGCTTCTTTCTTAGAACTGCAGGCCTGTGGAACTCTGTTCCGTCTGCCTGCTTCCCACCGGACTACAACTTGGATGTCTTCAAGTTCAATGTTAACAAATTCCTAATGAACCGCCCCCTTAAGTAAACACTTCATCAAATCTCCACACTAATGTAATGTACTTGCAATAACCCTTATTCCTGAGTCGCTTCCGGGCCTTGATAAGTGGTGATCACTGTGTAAAAAAAAAAAAAAAAAATCAATAGGTAAATGTTCATTACAAGAATGGTCTAAACTTTTGATTTTGGAGTTGAGTTAAAAATCCCCGGCGAATTCTTGCCGAATCCTCCCCTCCAATAATCAAATTTTGGACAAATCCAACCATCGTCTGCAATCTTGGTTTTCTTTTTTAAGTTTTTTTTTTTTTTTAGAAGAGAGTCACCACTTATCAAGGTCCGAAGGTCACTCGAGGATAAGGGTTGATGAGGGGTCAGTGAGACAACAGTATAGTGATCGCTAGTGGAGAAAATTGGGAAATTTTGATTATTTACGAGGACAGTTCAACAAGAATGTGTAAACATTGGATTCGAAAACGTATACGTTGTAGTCAGCTGTAAAGCAGCATCGTGATATAGAGCTCCACATGCGAGCAATTCTAGAAAAAGAAACTTTGTTCATGAAATTTGCGTTTAGTTTTAGGCACAGAGAGTAGGGGAAATTGTTGACAGTGATTGTAGCTGGTGAACGTGTGGAACTGCCGGAAGAATTGGCATCTGCTATCACTGAATATCTTCAACGTCAGATTAGACAAACATTGCAGGAATCATTCGCTTCGCTTTGACTACAGATCTAGAAATGGTGGGTTTTAAGAGACTGTAATTTCGAGTGTATTGACCTGTGTTCCTTCTCATCGTATATTGTATTGTATTGTATAGGCGAATGTTTTGTTATGAATGTTTTGTAATTGTTATTTGGTCGGCTTATTGATACAAAGGCGATTAGTATATGATTGACATGCGCACTGGGTACCTAACGATTTCCGCCCACAGTTGGATGCACACAAAATACAGCAGTTCGAGTCAAGATTCCGAGATAAATAACAGACTGCTATTTTCTCTCTCCCCTTACCATAGTGATGGGTGCAAGCTAAAAATCTAAAACTATGTTGTATATCTACTAAATGGTCGACCGAGCAACTCTTTGGATGTTTCAATGTTACTTTGAATAAAAGTCGATATTTGGTTGTGGAGATGCAGTCTTGGTGCACCTGAAATATCGGCACGCCCTTACAATTTTTTTCTTTTTCGTCTTTTTACAACTATTTCTGCGAATTATTATCGATTGAACACTAAGCTACCAGATTATATTAAAAAAAAATTGAAAAAGAAATCAATATTTAAAAATTTAGAATGGGGTTCAGTTTCACATACAACGTTGTAGTAAATCGATCCCCATTTTTAGAACTGATTTACAGCTTCGTTTTGACATTGGCGTCTTTAGCCTCCCCTCTATTATTATTAATTATTATTATTATTATCATTATTATTATTATTTTTTATTATTATTATTATTATCATCATTATTTATTATTTATTATTATTATTATCATTATTATTATTATTTATTATTATTATTATCATTATTATTATTATTTATTATTATTATTATTATTATTTTTATTATCATTATTATTATTATTTATTATTATTATTATTATTTTTATTATCATTATTATTATTATTATTATCATTATTATTATTATCATTATTATTATTATTATTATTTTTATTATCATTATTATTATTATTATTATAATTATTATTATCATTATTATTATCATTATTATTATTATTATTATTATTATCATTATTATTATTATTATTATTATTATTAATTTATTTTTAAAAAAATTTTGTGACTTTTTAATTTTGAGAAAACTTCGGTCTGTCGCCTCCCTCCTCCCTATAATTATTTTTATATATTATTTTTTTAAATAGTATTTTCAAGTTAAATTCAAGTTTTACGATATCTTTTATTAAATTGTTAGATAATAATACAGACTAGTTACAACCCCCCTTCCCCTGTTAAATAATAGGTTTCTAAATAATAACGTCATAATTTCAGCACGGTTCATTAAATGCAAAATTACATTTTCTGAGTAATTACACGGTAATGCTAATACGCAGAAATAGTTGAAAAACGACGAAAAGGAAAAAAAAATTGTAAGGAGGGCCGATTGTTCAGATGCACCGCAGTCTTATTTATGGAATTCGATTTCAGTCAAATGCAGATACAACTAATTCTATCAAGTTGCCAATTTCTTCTTTATCCCAACGAGATTTTATATAACTTGATAGCTATATGGGCTTTTGTAGGTCGATTAGCCAACGTCACGTAGTAATTTGAAATTGTGAAATGCGGATATAGGAACGAAATACGTTGTAATAATTTTTGACACACACACACACACACACACACACACACACACACACACACACACACACACACAACACCCTTTTTTGCGTCTTCTCTTTTTCTGACAATTTGAGATTTATTCATTTAAATATCTTTCTCCTTCATATCTGCAGGAATTTATGGAGAGAGAGAGAGAGAGAGAGAGAGAGAGAGAGAGAGAGAGAGAGAGAGAGAGAGTTGGTTCTAATAAATTTGGCGAAATGCTGTGTTGCATAGCATTCAGTACTTCTAATTTGTGGATAAAATAATTATTTCAAAATAATTATTTCAAAATAATTATTTTGAAATAATTATTTTGAAATAATTATTTTTAAATAATTACATATTCGTTTGTTATTTCATTTTATATGATTTTATCTCGTTTTATTTCTGAAGTTAAAGAAAAGGAAGTTGCAACTATTTTTTAAAATAAAATATTCTTAAAAAAAAACTAAATAAATAAAAAATAATTAAAATAATATTTGATCAAAATGAACTAATCTCCTGATGAAATTAATAAAAACATGTAGTTACAACTTCCTGTTTTGTTTTCTTTTCTTTAAATTCTCGTTGAATGCAAAAGATTTCGTCGAAAAAATTGTCTGAAAAAAAGAAGACGCAAAAAAAAGTTAAGGTTTTTGCGTCAAAAACTATTAAAATGTATTTCGTTCCTATATCCACATTTCGCATTTTTTAATTATCACGTGACGTCAGCGTCAGTCGGTCATCTTGGTTAATCGACCTACATGAGCCTATATAGCCAACTTGAAAAAAAAAAAAGGAATGAAGAAGAAAAGAAAAAGAAATTACGTTGCAGAAGGATGGTATTTTGCGAACTTAAATTTTGTATCAGTTTTTATTGTTTCCTATGGTTTTCGTAGCCACTTACGCGGTGGATTCGAAAGTCTTCGAAAAAGAAAATTCGGGGTCGGTCACGTGCAAGCGAGTCACCGTAAAGAATGTTCCAATCAGAAGAATTGTTTGAAATGAATTAGAGATTTTTTTTTCATATAAACGTTGTGCAAATCGCTGATTAGAACATTTGAAAAAATAAATCACCGTTTAGGACGACACGAATTCGGATTTTCTAGGGACGACACCATGCCAGGTCGAAGGAAAAGAAATGAAAATACAAATTGATTTTATGTCTGATGAAGATGTATATCGTCGAGTCTAAGTTGCTTTTTGTCCTGCGTTAGTCTAATTTTGCTTAACTGCTTATAATTCCTAGTCGACAACTTATTTCTTTTCCTCCCTCCGACTACTCTCCTGACTCAGTGAGGGTATAGCACACGTGGTATGGCGCAGATGTATCTCAGTTTTCCTTGGATATAGGCGTCGCTTTGTCCTTCTGTGGTGTGTAGTCACCCCAGCTAACTAACGTAGGTATGATTTTATGATTTATATATTTTGGTATTTTTCCAGTGGAATGAAAATTTGTAGATATTATGTATTATTAGGTTACTCTGTGATATTTAATATGGAATTTATGTTTTGGTATTTTTCCAGTGGAATGAAAATTTGTAGATATTATGTATTATTAGGTTACTCTGTGATATTTAATATGGAATTTATGTTTTGGTATTTTTCCAGTGGAATGAAAATTTGTAGATATTATGTATTATTAGGTTACTCTGTGATATTTAATATGGAATTTATGTTTTGGTATTTTTCCAGTGGAATGAAAATTTGTAGATATTATGTATTATTAGGTTACTCTGTGATATTTAATATGGAATTTATGTTTTGGTATTTTTCCAGTGGAATGAAAATTTGTAGATATTATGTATTATTAGGTTACTCTGTGATATTTAATATGGAATTTATATTTTGGTATTTTTCCAGTGGAATGAAAATGTGTAGATATTATGTATTATTAGGTTACTCTGTGATATTTAATATGGAATTTATATTTTGGTATTTTTCCAGTGGAATGAAAATGTGTAGATATTATGTATTATTAGGTTACTCTGTGATATTTAATATGGAATTTATGTTTTGGTATTTTTCCAGTGGAATGAAAATTTGTAGATATTATGTATTATTAGGTTACTCTGTGATATTTAATATGGAATTTATGTTTTGGTATTTTTCCAGTGGAATGAAAATTTGTAGATATTATGTATTATTAGGTTACTCTGTGATATTTAATATGGAATTTATGTTTTGGTATTTTTCCAGTGGAATGAAAATTTGTAGATATTATGTATTATTAGGTTACTCTGTGATATTTAATATGGAATTTATATTTTGGTATTTTTCCAGTGGAATGAAAATGTGTAGATATTATGTATTATTAGGTTACTCTGTGATATTTAATATGGAATTTATATTTTGGTATTTTTCCAGTGGAATGAAAATTTGTAGATATTATGTATTATTAGGTTACTCTGTGATATTTAATATGGAATTTATGTTTTGGTATTTTTCCAGTGGAATGAAAATTTGTAGATATTATGTATTATTAGGTTACTCTGTGATATTTAATATGGAATTTATGTTTTGGTATTTTTCCAGTGGAATGAAAATTTGTAGATATTATGTATTATTAGGTTACTCTGTGATATTTAATATGGAATTTATGTTTTGGTATTTTTCCAGTGGAATGAAAATGTGTAGATATTATGTATTATTAGGTTACTCTGTGATATTTAATATGGAATTTATATTTTGGTATTTTTCCAGTGGAATGAAAATTTGTAGATATTATGTATTATTAGGTTACTCTGTGATATTTAATATGGAATTTATGTTTTGGTATTTTCTGTATCGTAAGTTTTGATGGAATCATTATTTACAATTAATTACTTTCAGTCTTATAACTATAAGCTTAGCTAATGCAATATCTGAAAATTTTCTTAGTTTTATAATTCATTTATTGTATTATTTTATATTAATATCAACAAAATACAAGTGATTCAAACTGTTCAACAGGAACTGTAGATATATCTTGAACCAACAGGATAACTATATTTTACAAAATAATATTATAAACAGTTTTGTATTGAGGTCTATAAACACACCATAGGACTAATCATATTTAGAACACCCAGGTGACTAATGCATGGTTAAATTAATATATATATATATATATATATAGTACTCTTGCATAATTTTACTCGAATTCTCGTGATTTCCCGTCAAGCCCGGATCGGACGAGACCGGCAATATCGGTGGCAGCCGAGCGGGGTAACAGACGCAGACTAAGGAATAAAGTAAAACAAACCGAAAAAAAAAAATACAAATGCAAATTGTCAAAAAACCTACCTTGAAAAAAACAAAAAACAAATATGTTTATTTAATTTATTTTAGTATTTATTTATTTATGTTTTTTTTTTGCAAAATATTTATCAACAGCAAGTTATTTAAAAAAATGTTATCCTTAAGAAAAGGTTGTTTACCCGTATAACTGTAAGGTGTAAGTACATTTTTTTTTTTTGTTTTTCTTTAACTGTATTAACAGTACCATATATATATATATATATATATATATATATATATATATATATATATATATATATATATATGCAGACACTTAGACGACCCATGTAAATTATGCCTCCATGAAAAATTTGCTATCCTGTACTTTAAAGTACAGAACCTCAAAATCTATTAAACTGTAGACGAGAAATAGCAAACAACTGTGTTCACAAAATAAAACTCACTCTAGGATAGCGATACAAAATAGCTTAAAACTAACAATAACAATAGAAAATAAACAAATAAATAAATTAAATAAACATGAATATACATAAACGATCACACATATATGTATATATATATATGTATATGTGTGTGCATGTGTGTGTACACATAGGTATATTCATATATATATAAAAAAGAGGGAAAAGATCTACCTTAAACCACTAATCTAGTTCTAAAACAGATCCTTTGTTCGATAAAATGCATGCCCATTGGCTGATAGGAGGGGGCGCGGTGGATACTAGAAAGCTGATTGGCTAACTAGAAATCCTCAACATATATAAAAACAAGAAGCAACCACAAAATTCGCACATAAGCCTGGCGAATCCTACAGTGGATGAAACGCAGAATATTCAGTGTAGCTTAGTCGCCATATATATTTTATAAAATTACTATATATATATATATATATATATATATATATATATATATATATATATAAGAAATTATTCTACGTTGTATTGGCTTCTAAACTTGCAAATTAAAATCAAAATTTACACCGAAGCAAAAACCTTTAAGAGAATATTGTTTTAAAAAGAATTACATTGCTACAACTTAAAAAAAAAAAAAAAAAAAAAAAAAAACAACAACAAAAAAAAATACAGACATATTTGTTTTGACTATTTAAAGAATAATTGGCTAAAGTAAAATAACAATTTTATGGAAGGAGAAAGAATTTTTTAATCGGCCCACAGACATTTATTTATTTTTTTTTTTTTCACAAAATTTGAAATTTAAGTCAAAACGATTTGTGTTTTTTGGTAAATTTTTATTTACTTCCCACCTTAATAATCCCGTTTAAAATGACGACTTTTTGGGGTTTTCGGATACGCTGAAAACAAACATAACATTTAAATTTGCCGCAAACAAGTAATTTTTCAGGTATTAAGCAATATAATTTCTTATGTTATTTGTGGTGGCCATTTTTATTTGTTCACTTGTTATTTGGATTTTTGTACTTGTATTCTTTTCTTTAAAATAAATATTTATTTACTTAAAGATATGAAGCAAGCTTTCGCCTCAGTCGAGGTCTTTTCAAACGATTTCTTGTAGTTTTTCAAAAGGAATATTATTAACGATTTTATAGATTGATGAGGAAAACACCATGGAATTTTCACAGGATTCTGCCATTTGTCTTTATCTGAATGGTAACTTTTGCGACGTTCAAGATATCAACGCAGACGGGTCAAAATAAACGCCATTGACACAAAGTTGAATATCGTTTGAGAAAACGAAAACTCATTTCGTTTTTTATTATTTATTCGACGTATTTATGGGTTTTATTGGCAATCTCTTGAGAATCGGGTAAAAATTATCAACACAAACATAAAATAAATCCTATCAATCAAGATGAACGAGTTATTTTTTTTAAAAGAAATAAAATTAATAGAAAAGGCATGGTTGATAGAACTTTTCTGTTTTGAATCAGTAGCCATTTGTTGGGGCACTAGGATTCTGTGTGAATCAATTGTTTTTTCTTAATGGAAATCGCTCGAGACAAGATATGAAGCCAGTTGATATAAGGAGCTAAAAAAAATTAGTGGAAGGGGTCAGGTAAACTTCCAGTGATGATGTCATTCCTCTTCAAATTATGGTGGCAAGTGTGTTTCGACTTGAAATTAATATAAGAATAAGGAATTTCTTACTGACGTGTTTTTTGTTTTTTTTACATAGGCATCACCACATTATCAAGGCCAAGAGGCCACTCAAGGATAAGGGTTAAAGAGTGTACAGTAGAAATTGGACAATATAGTAATCATTAGTAATGAAAATTTGGTAAATTTGATAACTTATATGGAACGGCTCATCAAGAACTTATTTACGTTAGACTTGAAGACAACCATATTGTAGTCAGCCGGAAAGCAGGAAAACGGAAGACAATTCCATAGGCGTGCAGTTCTAAGAAAGAAGCTTTGTTCATGGAATCTACGTTTAGGTTTAGGCACAGATAAAGAGTGGGGGGAATTATTGATAGTGTTTACAGCTAGACGAGTGTTTCTTGTGAAAGTTTGGCGAGAGGGGACCATAGATTGAAGCTCAGTCGAACACTTTCCATGAAAATAACGATACATCAGAGACAAACTCGCAACATCTCTTCTGTGAAATAGAGGTTGCAAGGAAGAGAAAAGGACATCTCCTACGAGGCTACGAAGTCTATTTTGAACTCTATCAAGGCAGGCCAAGTCCTTTCTAGCAGCTCCTGCCCAGATGTGGCAACAGTATTCCATCCTTGGACGTACCTGGCTCTTATATAGATAGAGAATAGCATTAGCAATGTGATATCTACCGGATTGATAGAAAGATCCCACCATTTTTCCAGTGGCCTTGGCAACAGATTTGATGTATGTGTTCCATTTAAGAGCAGGAGTAATGGTCAAGCCCAGAAGCTTGTCAAAACTTGAGGCCTCCTGAAGACGAGAGCCATTCATTTCAATTGATGCCAGATGTGGATCAGAATGTTGATGATGTAAAGAGAGAAGCTTGGTTTTAGATGCATTAAAAGTAACCAGCCACTCCTTACCCCATTGTTCTACGTGCTCAAGATCAGAGGAGAGAGAATTGGAGAGAACTTGGTCGTTTACTGTCTTAGATGTGCTACCATAAATGGTAGTGTCGTCAGCATAAATGTCTACAAATGATGTAAGGATGTGACTTGGAAGATCATTAATGTAGATCAGGAAAAGAGTTGGGCCCAGGATGGACCCCTGAGGGACACTGGCATTAATACTGTGAGCTTCTGATTTTTGCCCCTCAACTACTACTCTTATGAACCTATCAGAAAGAAATGATTTAATAATTGAGAAGACATTTCCAGCAATACCATAGCTAGAGATCTTATGAAGTAAACCTTTATGCCATACCCTATCAAAGGCCTTAGATATGTCAATTGTCCTAGAAAGGTTGCCTCCGTCGAGAGATTTGCTAATCCTATGAGATATAACTGTAAGCACATCTGCTGTAGATCTAGCAGAACGGAAACCATATTGAGTGTCACTAAGAAGGTTATTTTTGTTGAGATGGTTGATTACTTCTGTATTTAACACAGATTCCAGCAACTTACTCATGACGCACAGGAGACTTATTGGCCTGTACTGAGAGGGGGATGAGCGATCACCTGAATTCTTAAATACACGGCATACTGATGAAATTTTCCAGGGAGATGGGAAACTATTCTCCTTAAGACAACGTTTAAACAGTTTTGTAAGTATGGGCGCTCGTTCAGGTTGAAGTTTTTTGAGTACTATAATTGGAATACCGTCAGGGCCAGTTGCTTTACTGGAATCAAGGTTTTTGATTTTTTTTTTTTTTTTTTTTTTTTTTTACACAGTGATCACCACTTATCAAGGCCCGGAAGCCACTCAGGGATAAGGGTTATTGTAAGTACATCACGTAAGTGAGGAGATTTTATGAAGTGTTTAATTAGGGGGGCGGCTCATTAGGAATTTGTTAACATTAGACTTGAAGACATCCAAGTTGTAGTCCGGAGGGAAGCAGGCAGACGGAACAGAGTTCCACAGGCGTGCAGTTCTAAGAAAGAAGCTTTGCTCATGAAATCCGCGTTTTGATTTAGGCACAGATATAGAGTGGGGGAAATTTTTCACAGTGGATTCAGCTAGACGGGTGTTTTTCGTGAAAGATTGGCGAGGGGGGACCAGGGATTGGAGTTCAGACGAGCACCTGCCATGAAAATAACGATAAAACAAGGATAGGCTCGCAACGTCTCTTCTGTGGGAGAGGGGTTGCAGGGTAGAGAAAAGGGCATCCCCCACTAAACCACGAAGTCTATTTTGTACTCTGTCAAGGCATGATAGGCTGTTTTTGGCAGCTCCTGCCCAGATATGGCAACAGTATTCCATCCTTGGCCGTACTTGGCTTTTATATAGATAGAGAATTGCATCAGTAGTGAGATATCTTCTGGAGCGGTAGAAGGATCCCACCATCTTTCCTGCGACCTTGGCAACAGACTTGATGTACGTGTTCCATTTCAGATCAGGAGTAAAGGTCAAACCCAGAAGCTTGTCAAAACACGGGGCCTCACCCAGACGAGAGCCATCCATCACAATTGATGCCAGCTGGGGATCAGAGCGTTGATGATGTAAGGATAGGAGTTTGGTTTTGGATGCATTAAAGGTAACTAGCCACATCTTCCCCCACTGAACCACGCGCTCGAGATCAGAGGAGAGAG
Organism: Euprymna scolopes; assembly: GCF_053919585.1. Lineage (NCBI taxonomy): Eukaryota > Metazoa > Mollusca > Cephalopoda > Sepiida > Sepiolidae > Euprymna > Euprymna scolopes. The sequence goes on along the minus strand of NC_136498.1, from coordinate 2,609,142 downwards.
AATCAGAGAGAACTTCGTCATTTACAGCCTTTGATGTGTTGCCGTAGATGGTCGTGTCATCAGCATAGATGTCAACGAATGATTTAAGTATGTGTTTAGGGAGGTCATTGATGATTAGCTTGGCAACATCACGTACAGATATACGTATATCACATAGCGTGTTTTCTGATACAGGAGGAAATATTGGGGGTTGGCGGCCTTGATCGCAAAGGGTAGAATTAGCTGCAAAGTTCTTGACAAAGAGTTTGGCTTTGTCTGATGCTGACGAGATTACCTCAGGTCCATTGATAATTAGTTGGGATGGAGCACACGCTTCTGTTCAGGATTCTGTTTGCTATTTGCCAAAACTGGTGGGAATCAAGCCGCTGTTCAGCTACTTTGGACTTAACAGATTGAGCATACAACTCTCTTGCATTCTTTATTACTTTCTTACAATGGTTGCTGGCAGTCCTGAAAGCGGCTTTAGTTTTCATACATCTATTACGTTGGAAACAGTGGAAAAAGTGATTTCTGTGCACAATGGCAGCAGCAGCACATTCTGGAGAGAACCATGGCTGGCTGTTAGGTCTTCAAAGCTTTTAACTACCGTGGAATTTTCACGGGTCCCATTAGTTTATATTAATTTTGAATTGAAAATATAAACAACGTTGACAATCAAGAGTAATCTATATATCTATAAAAGTGAGAATGTGTGTGTGTGAGGGCAATTCTCAACCTATATACGCAACGAAGTTTTGCTCTACAGACAAGGAATTTAGTATATTGGATATTCAGACACATGGAAAACTTTTTAATCGATCTTCATCTGGAAAAACCGGCTGCTAAGGGGTTAACATTGAAAAATTGTTATGTGTTGGGGGGGGGGGCGGATTTTTATCCGTTTGCTAACTGTTCACCGAATGCGTATGCGTGAATGGTTCACATGACAGATTCATTATGTTAAAAATAAGTATGTTTGAAAACACTTTTCAAAGAACGTGTAAAGCTGGTCTAATGGTTATCATACTTGACTCGCTTTTTTAGGTTTTGCTTTCGATCTCAGTACGAGTGTCATTTTTTTTACTTACAAGAAGTGAATTGTTTAGAAAAATATGATACTCGTATGCACATGTTTCAGTTTCCGAATTAATTAAAAGATAATATTTATGCGTATTTTATGACCGGGCAACGCCGGGCGCCCTGCTAGTAATATGTAATAAATTAAACTAATGGAATAGCATACAAAGTGAAATATCACAAATGAATCGAAACGGAAAACAATATATCGATATAATAATGATGACATAAATAGATTATGATTGGCTGGTTAAGCCATAAATACCGACTGGTAGAGCGACCTAGGAGAGACGTCAAAAGGTACGCAAGCCTCGCGCTAGGAACACCAGTTTTGACTAACGCACTCGTGCAGTACAGCGACTAACCAGAGTATTATTTGAAACTATAGTAAGACCCGTTCAGCTATTTTAACGGTATCCCTATCGCGGGATCATATCAGTGATGACATATGAATTTCAAATGTTCTCACAAGCTTAGAAAAAAACTGACGACGAACTATTCGAAACAACCTTGCAAGCTGACAAAAAATTAACAAAGGACGTTAGAAAGACTTATTCTTGCTTTTTTGTTTTTGCATGGAAATCGCTACAGACAAGGCATGAAACCACTTGATGTAAGGATCTAAATTAAACTACTTTAAGGTCAAAAACTTGCCAACGATAATTTTTATATGGAATAGATTCGAACCTAGAAAACAGCAATTCTTCCCTCTTTGTCAGAAACATTATTCCTAAGGACTAACTTACAGAAAGTAAGTTAATCACGCGATTGAGAGCTGGCTTGTGATTGGACAAGTCAGGGAAAAATGGATTTCAAATCTCGAAGTCGTGAGAAGTAATCTCTGCCTGTGATGTAGCGGGTGTCGGCTGCTACAAATCTTCTTCTTTATCTGTAGTTTTTTAATTTAAATATTGTACTAATTATATATATATATATATATATATATATATATATATATATATATATATATATATATATGAACAATCAATACAGCAGAAAAGAAATGCTTACCCAATATCATTCGAGGTAAACTTCGATTTAATATAAATATTAATATTTATATATGAATGAATTAATCCCAACCAAATAAAAAAAAAGCTCAATATCGACGCAATAGAAAGTAGAGCTTATTATAAAAGAAAATAAAAGAATTTAAAACTGTACATTAAAATTTACAATTAAATTTATTATTCAACAGAATTCAACTCCAAAAACATTTTTCAAAGTCCTTATTCTGCGGATTTCAAAGAATGCCACTCTTGCTATTCTTCTCATCAGAGAACAATAAGAAATTAGCAAATTATAATTGTAGCAAGGCTAGAAATTTGCTGATTGATGCACCAGATGAAATGACAATTTATGATATTTTGCAACCCCCCCCCCCAAAAAAAAAACAGTTTATATATATATATATATATATATATATATATATATATATATATATATATATATATATATTATATGAAACAGGTGGAAAAAGTGCACAAACTGGGAATAACATTCTAGCGCGGGTAATGACTCTCTCATTGGTAATCCGAATAGTGAAAGAAAATTAATTTAAAGAAAAAATATCCAGAATTTTAGATCTAATGGCTTAAATATCAAAATGCGAAAAATCCGGTTAACATTCACAAAAGAAATTATTTTTTTAAAAGTTGTGCTAAGTTCTTAGCAAAGCACAAAGTTTATATTCAGTCGAGGAAAAAATCAACTTGATAGATAACCAACAAGTGTCCGTTTCCATCGTTGCCTAAGTAAAATAAAATAATATATATAAGAGCAAACAGTTAATAAAACATATTAAAAAAACACTTTGAAAAAAGAGTTAAAAACATATTTAATCTGAAAAGGAAACACTTGATAAGTGAATAGTCCTTAATCCGGGGAGTTTCGAAAAAATACTTTCCTTTTCATCAGAAGGTAGGAATTAGCAAAATGCGGGATCGGATTTTGCATACAAAGGTATTTGATGAAACAACAAGTAAGTCAAAGATCTTACTTGATAACAAAAAGTGAAGCAGAGGGAATATGGTGAAGAAAAAGGTGATTACACGTGAATGGATAGTCTGGTGAAAGGTAAATAATCCAATGACGGTAAAATCCAAATATATAAATCCAAGAAAGTTAATTAACTTTCCATTTACACAAGTAAAATCCAAGGAAATCACGTAATTGGAAGATGGTCCAAAATAATCCAAAAGGCCGAAATCCATGGAATAATTCACAAATATGTACAAAGAAAAGGGGAAAATTCCAAAAATATTAATAAAAGAAAAATAAGATATGCTTTTCACACGACTGCCGAGACATAAGAAGAAAGATCAGGGAAGAAGAAGAGGAAAACATTTATTTTATTATATATATATATATATATATATATATATATATATATATATATATATATATATATATATAGATAAAAATCATAATAAAGAATAATCCAACCTTTCTGCACTCACATTTATAGTTTCGGCCCAGAATGGGAAGGACTTTAGAATTTTTTCCTTTTTCATTCGCATGTGATTTGTAATCGTTTTTCTTCTACATTTTTCCTATGAAATCCTGATGATGTCCCCTGAAATAGGGACGAAACGTTGATTACTATTTTATTAATTCTAGGTTTTTCTTCTCAAATAACATAACGTCAACCATCGCTTGTATTTTAATTTTACTTTTACCTCATATATATATATATATATATATATATATATATATATATATATATATATATATATATATAATAAAATAAAAGAGTACATTTTTAACAAAGCAAAATTTATCAAGATAAGAAATATATAACTATTATGTAAAAGAACGCGTATAGACGCGTGTGAAAATAGCAACAGCAGCAGCCAAAGGATAGATGATTCACAAAGGTATTAGCAGCAGCAGCCAAATTAGCAAGTGTGCAAAAAGCAAAAAATGGTCAGCATATGGTCGAGGAGAGAAAGAAAGTGAGTGCGGGGAAAGATGGACGTCTAAAGTCAAAAACCAACTATGACCAGCATGGGATGGAGAGAAAAAGTGTGCATCGGGCATGATGTGGCGCTGTTGTGGCGGCGAGAGACTTTTAAGCTGGTGACAAGACGGCAGAGTTTTGTTAATCTCAAGGCAAATGAATTTCCGCAGTAAAAACAAAACACAGAAACAAACGTAGTTTGGAAAGTAAAGGTAATAAATACCTTTTGCTAAAACAGAAAAAAAAAGCTGAGTGGAATTTATTTATTTTTTGTTTCTTTGCGGCGTGGGGGTCCGAGGAGGTTTGAAGTGTAACGTACACGGTTCAAGCATTACGGTCACATTACAATTTTTTTTATTATTAAATTTCCGGCCAAACAATGCACAGTGCTACTTTGATGTAATGGGATACTATCTTGGTCATAAATTGCAGGGATACTATGTAGGGAGTTGAGCAGCAAGATGTCTGTTTATATTACACTTGAACTTTTGCATATCAGTACAGTTGGGATACAGGAACCCGGAAGGGAATTCCAAAGTCCAGCAGTTCTGAGGAGGGAACTATTAGAGTAGAAGGCTTTATGACATTTGGTGATTTCTACTGTGTAGGGGTGGGAATTTGTCGGGGTATTTACGTCGCGGAGGTACAAAGGCTTGTAGTTCATCTGAGCATCCACCATCAAAATACTTATATTATACTATTAGAATGTCATGGTTAAAAAAGGAACAGGCAGAGTTCATACTATTAAGGCAGTAGTTTATACGATATATATATATATATATATATATATATATATATATATATATATATATATATATATATAGGGTGTCCACAAAGTCTGGCTACATTATGTAGCCAGACTTTGTAGAAGCATCCTGTAGATTATGTAGCCAGACTTTGTGGGCACCCTATATATATGTGTGTGTGTGTGTGTGTGTGTGTGTGTGTGTGTGTGTGTGTGTGTGTGTGTGTGTGTGTGCGTGCGTGCGTGTGCAGGGTGCCCACAAAGTCTGGCTACATAATCTACAGGATGCTTCCACAAAGTCTGGCTACATAATGTAGCCAGACTTTGTGGACACCCTGATTAGACCAAAGTTTGAATCTCACATAACTCTAAAGGATTACACAAAATGTCCATTTCAAACGAGAGCCTTCTCATGCCAACTGTGTGTACGTTTGATCCTTTGTCGAAAAACATTCCGGTTTAATTTCTTGGCTTTCTTTTCTGTGGCTCAGCTCAGCTCAACAAATAAAGCAGGTGATTGCAAACATTGATGGCGGATCATAAGAATTCGGCATCGGTTTAAACATATTCGAGGATAACATGGAGGAAGGGTTGGACAGCAAGTCTAATGTTCTCAACAGAATCGGCCAATTCTAATGAAGCCAAAGCTGCCAAATGGCAAATTAGTTCAACTAGAATTATTGTTCAATCCAACAATACATTCGATAGATGAAAGATATACTCGCACTAAGATTATCGAACATAAACGAAAAGATTGCAATAAACATGTATTGTCTATACTACTACTACTACTACTACTACTACTAATAATAATAACAATAATAATAATAATAATAATAATAATAACAATAATAATAATGTATTATAAATTTAGGATTTTTTGTATTGATATTCATATTAAAACCCCCTTTTTTTTCTTTATTTAAAAGAAAATACAACTTTGTTATATATGGGTCGTGGAATTGCATTCACCTCAAATGATCTAGCTAATTGCATATCCTTTTAAAAATATTCCGCAATTATAAACCATGTAGAATATCTGCATGAATATACTTACACGTAATAGTTGACTAATGATCATCCCATAAGAAAACCGAAAAAAAAAAAAATAGGAATTTAAAAAAATAGGAATGAAACAAAAAAAGGATTTATAAAAATAGAAATTTAAAAAAATAGGAAGGGAATTAAATAAAATGAATGTTTAAAAGAATATGCAACATTCATTTTAATTAATTCCCTATTAGTTGTTCCGGTTTTCTTATAGAATTACCATCTTTAGTTAACTATTATGTGTAATTATATTCATGCAGATATTCTACATGATTTATATTGCGTAATATTTGTGTTAAAAGTTTATAGTAAACATAAACCTCCTTCTATATATATTTATGTATGCGTATTTGCCTACCAAACTCCTCCGTCAGTTTTTGGTCTACAGAATTGAAACTTAATATATAGAGTATTCGGAACCATGCGAAACTTTATATTTGGGTTTTAGCCGGGGAAAATTGGGGCAAAAGTGTGAAAATTACAAAAAATAGAATTTGACTGGTGACGGTCGAACGACGGCATTAAGAATATGCATGCGTAACGTAATAGCTATTGGTTCATGTTTTAACTTTTAGCCTTGCAGTAAATATGTCTTCATAGCTCAGGCATTAACGTTAAAGAAAAAAGTAACTCGTAAGCTAAACGT